>NC_092087.1:36369491-36726991 GCF_045679555.1 Salvelinus alpinus | reverse complement strand
AGAAACGCCAATGTCATCTTCCTCTTTTTCATGACTCTGTTATATATTACACGCTTTTAGTTTTTGTTGTCCTAGGCTAACCTGCTAAAATGCTTGCTCCCTAGCCTAACTTCCTTTCATGGGCAACGATGTGCCAGGTCAGCTAGTTAACATTAACCTATTACATCTAGCTACATATTGAACTTCCATTCTCTCAGGCAAGGGGCACAATTACACAAATTTATGGCTTCCCTTGCATTCAATGCTACGGGCGGCAACAATGTCATATTCTTTCTGAGCAGACAACATCAGATAGATATGCTACACATTCTTAGACAGAGGCGCGCTGTTTCACTTGCTCGGATGCTTTCTCCAGTGAGATATATTCAGCCTCTTGCAAGTTGAATGAAAATTATGAAACACAGAGAGACTAAAGATTTTTATATTTCATTTTGGAATTTTTGGGGGAGAGCCTGGCTTCCCTTGGCTCCATGAATACACATCACTGTAGAGGTCCACTCTGCACGTGTTGGAACATTGCTGAAAACAAACCCACTTCCCCTGTTCTCTTTCTGTTCTCGCTCGCTCTTTTCTGTCCCTCCCTTCCCCTTCTCTGCTCTCACTCATTCTTTGTAGTTTCAACATCTGGAACATTTCCTCTCTCAAATCTCCCTTGACACACACGCACATGCACACACACACGCACGCACACTAATGATACACATACACACATACAGTGCACACACATGGATACAGTACACACATAACTTGCCTAGTTAAATTCAAAAAATATATAAAAAATTAAATACAGTCACGTGACTAGTTTAGGCTCCTCCCTATTTTGCAATATCAGTATTGTCATGACTGACCACGAGAATCCAAATAGGTCAGATCAAAATTATGAAAGTGTTTTTGTTAAGAGTGGGGTGTGATTTGATGAGTTATAAGAGATAATTGTTTTCCATAACTTTGCACAGTGAGTAATCACCGCCCCGGAGTGAGGTCAGGGAGTGTGCCAGTCTGCCGGAACCGCCCTTTTCGAGCAAAAGGTATAAATCATGGGTTACAAAATTAACACATTGAACCAGAAAAAGCGTGAAGTGGCAGTTACACGTTTAAAATGGTTTGAACTTTGAATCTCAACACGAGGTGGAGATGATAAAACCACCTCCCGGACAATCACTGGTATGGCTGATTAGCTGTCCGAAGTAAAGTATCTACAAAGGCGAATTTAATTAGGACCATCCTGTTACTCTGCTCAAACCGTTGTATTACGCTACTCTCATCTCCCCACTGGGGAACCATCGATATGGCTGGCTAGCCTATCTTCAAAGAACTATCTTCAAGAGCGAATGGAAGGAAAATCAACTCTGTAGTTCTGTTCAGGACTACACGACAAGTCAACGGATACCGGACAACTACGAAGAAGGACAACAGTAGAAGAGTTGTTGGAACCATTTCGGACAATCAAAGCCTTACAAGCGTGCCGTGAAAAGGTCAAACACCCTTTACAAGGCTGCACCGTTCACCGAGTGATCCCCGGTGAACCCAGGCATTTCACGTAAATACATTCATGATTTCTTGCTCAAAGCAGGCGGCAGTTCGTGTGCGAAGTATATGGTTATTGTAGGTGAGAGTAGCTTCTGAATGTGGCACTGTTAAAACGTCTTATTGCTTGGGGGCGCTATTTTCACGTCCGGATGAAAAGTGTGCCCAAAGTATACTGCCTGCTCAGGCCCAGAAGCTAGGATATGCATATAATTGGTAGATTTGGATAGAAAACACTCTAAAGTTTCTAAAACTGTTTGAATAAAGTCTGTGAGTATAAGAGAACTGATTTGGCAGGCGAAAACCCGAGCACAATCCATCCACTGACTTTTTTTTAGGTCAATCTGTTTTCCATTGGTTTTCTATGGCAAGGTCGTTTTAATAGAAATATGCTTGCAGTTCTTATAGCTTCCACTAGATGTCAACAGTCTTTAAAAATTGGTTGATGTTTTTCTTTAGAGAAATGAAGAAGTTGCCTTGTTATTTTCCTGTGTCACTCCAGGTGCACTCTAATGTTTTGGTGCGCGCGATCTGGAACGTGCTTTTTTTGTTTTCCTCCTGTATTGAACACAGTTTATCCTGTCTTAAATTTGATCTATTATTTACGTAAAAAAATACCTAAAGTTGTATTAGGAAAGTTGTTTGGACAAAGATTACAGGTAACTTAGGAGATATTTTGTAGTCATGTAGCGCGAGTTGGAACCGGTGTTTTTCTGGATAAAACGCGCCAAATAAATGGACATTTTGGATATATAACGACGGTTTTAATCGAACAAAAGGACCATTTGTGATGTTTATGGGACATATTGGAGTGCCAACAGAAGAAGCTCAACAAAGGTAAGGCATGAATTACATCTTTATTTCTGAGTTTTGTGTCGCGCCTGGCGGGTTGAATTATGATTGTCTGTCTTTGTTTGATGGGGTGCTATCCTCAGATAATAGCATGTTTTGCTTTCTCCGTAAAGCCTTTTTGAAATCTGACACTGTGGCTGGATTAACTTTTTAGGGATAGGGGGCAGCATTTTCACTTTGGATGAATAGCATTCCCAGGGTGAACTGCCTCCTACTCTGTCCCAGATGCTAATATATGCATATTATTATTACTATTGGATATAAAATACTCTGAAGTTTCTAAAACTGTTTGAATGATGTCTGTGAGTATAACAGAACTCATATGGCAGGCAAAAACCTGAGAAAGAATCCAAACAGGAAGTGAAAATTCTGAGGCTGGTCGATATTCAACTCATCGCCTATTGAAATCCCAGTGGGATATGGATCTGTTTGCACTTCCTACGCCTTCCACTAGATGTCAACAGTCTGTAGGACGTTGAATGAAGCTTCTACTGTGATGTTGAGCCGGATGGGAGCTGTTTGAGTCAGTGGTCTGGCAGAGTGCCAGGTCCTGGTCTTGCGCATTCCACATGATATCGACTTGCATTCCATTACTTCTATGGACACAAAGGAATTCTCCGGTTGGAACGTTATTGAAGATTTATGATAACAACACCCTAAAGATTGATTCTATACTTAGTTTGACAAGTTTATTCGACCTGTAATATAACCTTTTGAAGTTTTCGTACGAAGTTCGCCTGGACCTGCACGAGCGTTTTGGATATGCGTACTAAACGTGCTAACAAAAGTAGCTACTTGGACATAAATTATGGACATTATCGAACAAAACAACAATTTATTGTGGAACTAGGATTCCTGGGAGTGCATTCTGATGAAGATCATCAAAGGTAAGGGAATATTTATCATGTCATTCCGTATTTCTGTTGACTTCAACTTGGCGGAGAAATGTTGTTTCTATCTGAGCGCCGTCTCAGATTATTGCATGGTTTGCTTTTTCCGTAAAGTTTTTTTGGAATCTGACACAGCGGTTGCATTAACAACAAGTGTATCTTTAATTCTATGTCAAACATGTATCTTTCATCAAAGTTTATGATGAGTATGTCTGTTACTTGATGTGGCTCTCTGCAATTTCTCCGGATATTTTGGAGGCATTTCTGAACATGGTGCCGATGTAAACTGAGATGTTTGGATATAAATATGCACATTATCGAACAAAACATACATGTATTGTGTAACATGATGTCCTATGAGTGTCATATGATGAAGATCATCAAAGGTTAGTGATTCATTTTATCTCTATTTCTGCTTTTTGTGACTCCTTGGCTGGGAAAATGGCTGTGTGTTTTTTGAACTTGGCGGTGATCTAACATAATCATATGTTGTGTTTTCGCTGTAAAGCATTTTTTAAATCGGACACGATGGGTAGATTACCAAGATGTTTATCTTTCATTTGTTGTATTGGACTTGTTAACGTGTGAAAGTTACATATTTCAAAAAAATATTTTTGAATTTCCCGCGCTGCCTTATCAGCGGAATGTTGTCAGGGGTTCCGCTAGCGGAACGTGTGTCCTAGAAAGGTTAACAACAAGTGTAGCTTTAATTTGGTGTATTGCATGTGTGATTTCATGAAAGTTAATATTTATAGTAATTTCATTTGAATTTGGTGGGTGCTCTGCCATTTCACAAGATGTTGTCAAATCGATCCCGCTGAAGGGATTTGATCCATAACAAGTTTTAAGTGTCTCTGTCTCTCTCTCTCTCTCCATCTCTTCTTTAACAAGCATCCATGTTGTTGTCATTCCACTAGGGATCTGTTTTCAGCGTATTACATCTCCAGTCAATAACCGGTGCAGAGTGTGTAGGTTTATCCTGTGTTCTCATTTAATTAGCTAGTAAATAAATAATTAAACCAATTTGTGTAGTACTGAATCATAAGTAAAGCTTGTTTTTTGCAGATGAAAGGAGGTTACAACTATTCAGAATGGGGATATGATACTAGGTTATGATTAATGGTAAATTGACTGTTTATAGATGTGATAGTGTCACGCCCTGACCATAGTTTGCTTTGTATGTTTCTATGTTTTGTTTGGTCAGGGTGTGATGTGAGTGGGCATTCTATGTTGTATGTCTAGTTTGTCTGTTTCTATGTGTTTGGCCTGATATGGTTCTCAATCAGAGGCAGGTGTCAGTCGTTGTCTCTGATTGAGAGCCATATTTAGGTAGCCTGTTTATCATTGTGGTTGGTGGGTGACTGTTCCTGTGTCTGTACCATACGGAACGGTTTTGTTTTCGTTCGTTCACTTTGTTGTTTTTGTTTAGTGTTCTATTTCTTTATTCAAATTACGACACTTACCACGCTGGGCATTGGTCCTCCGATCCTTCCTACTACTCCTCCTCAGAAGAGGAGGAAGACGAGCGCTACAGATAGGTAAAAACCTTTTAGAGTTTAATTCAGGAGGTGGTAACTCTTTAAAGAACTGCTCTTGTGGTGCCCCAGATCCTAATGAGTTAATTGTTACATGATTAATTTAATTGGGTAACAATTAAACATAGTTAATTAGATAAATAACATTCTTCAGATTAATGTTAAAGTCAAGTCACGACAGTATGTATAATTTTACAGGGACTGTATACACTGCAATCTGCAAAACAACCCACATATATAGACACACATACTGTAGGCTATACAATTTCTGTATCTTGTCTTAATGGTCTAGTGTGCGTCTCGCTGAGTTTAGTCAGTGTGCAGTCTGCCTGCCTGACTGTGCAGACATAACTCAGACCTTTGCAAAACAGATGGGTGGAGAGGGAGTGATACAGATCTATGTGCATAATCACTCTAGTTGTATGATTCTCTCCTCATTTGCTCTAGAGGAATTTCCCAGTCCTAAGCTCACTCACGTGTTTGGCTCCATATTTTCCAAATGTGATCTGATATGGCTCTCCGAATCAGATTGTGTCAAGTTGGCTGGATGCCCTTTGGGTGGTGGACCATTCTTGATACACACGGGAAACTGTTGAGCATGAAAAACCCAGCAGCTTTGGCACCTACTACCATACCACGTTCAAAGACCACTCTTAACGGCACACACACACAATCCATGTCTCAATTGTCTCAAAGCTTAAAAATCTCCTCCCCTTCATTTACACTGAATGAAGTCGATTTAACAGGTGACATCAATAAGGGATCCTAGTTTCACCTGATCATTCTATGTCATGGATAGAGCAGGTGTTCCTAATGTTTTATACACTCAGTGTTTATCGTCTTTTACAAGAACACACTTCTAAAAAATCTATTGAAAATAAAATGTGGAAAAGGTCAGTGTAGCCTACAGTTTATAAGCTACAATGTTGTATCATGTTAGTGAGCATGTTAGAAGTATATTTGCTTCTGCAAGTTTTACTTTAACGTATTGATAGTTTGTGAGAACTCAGTTATGCATGAACTGATATTTGCATAATATGTGCAAATTATGTTCATATTCCTGTCTTCTCTTGGTGTGGCTGAGCTGACTGCTATCAACAAAGACCACTCCACTTTGTCCAATTGGAAGGTGACTATCACGTAATGTTGACCAAAGAAATAGTCAAAATCTTTATCCCCGCCAACGTCTCGTTTCTCCATAAGTGATGACACACGTGGGAGACGGCATGAGAAAGTTTGGCATTCATCAACGGTATGTGAGCCTGAACAGTATCTGTAACAACTGTATCAAGCTGTCTTCGGTGTATCATTTGTAAACCAATTATTGTTACAATTTATCCACCGCATTTCCCATACAAAGGCCAAAGCTCGTGCTGCTGTCTTGCTCTCAACTCAACTCGCTAGATAGTTTTGGATTTGAAATTCTAATTTTCTTGCTTTTCTCACTAGTCCAAATTTCATATTTGAAATTAAACTGTAACTAATAATACCCCAAAATACACGTCGTACTCTTGCCCACTGAAGGCTAGTGGCATCACATTTGACCATTATTTTACAAGACCTCCTGTGGACTGGTTCTGTTGAAATGACACTTGGTTGTGATAGTTTCACTGTTACCTAGCTACTGCACTGGGAAATTAATTTTGAGCAGGCTGTCTTCAGACCTAATGCTGCAACCTGGACTCAGGTGTAGATGTAAATGTAAATCCGGGACACTCCAATTAGAAGGATATGTTACGTTTCGTATGGTATGTATTCATTTGTGGATGTCCATCATCCATTTGGTATGATATGCTACGAATTACAATTCGTATGATATGTTACGAATTGCAATTTCTACAATATGTTATGAATTGCTAAATGTATGACATGTTACGAATTCCAATTTGTGGTGGATAGGTGGCTAACGGTACCGTTAGCTAGGTTGCTAACATTAGCTAGGCTAGGGGTTAGTGTTAGAGGTTAGGGTTAAGGTTAGAGTTAGAGTTAGGGTTAGCTAACATGCTAAGTAGTTGCAAAGTAGGTAAAAAGTAATGTTAGCTAAAATGTTAAGTTGCTAAAATGCTAAAGTTGTCTATAATGAGATTCAAACACACATGCTAGACATTTGTGTTATACGCCTACCCATCCAACCTGACCAACCACCCTACTTCATTTTTGCCTTAAGTACCCTTCTGTCTTATATAACCATACAAAAACGTATGATGGCGCTAGAGGGAATAGCAGCCGTTTTACAGACCAATTGTGCTATTTTGTGTATTTTGTATATTCTTTTTTTTGTACATGATTTTTTTGTACATGATGTTTCCGCCATTATTTCCTATGACCAAAAAGAGCTTCTGGACATCAGAACAGCTATCACTAACCTCAATTTGGACTAAAACTTTTACTTCAATGAGTCCGAGGCGAAAGACAAACTCAGCAAAAAAAGAAACATCCTCTCACTGTCAACTGCGTTTATTTTCAGCAAACTTAACATTTGTAAATATTTGTATGAACATAACAAGATTCAACAACTGAGACATAAACTGAACAAGTTCCACAGACATGTGACTAACAGAAATGGAATAATGTGTCCCTGAACAAAGGGGGTCAAAACCAAAGTAACAGTCAGTATCTGGTGTGGCCACCAGCTGCATTAAGTACTGCAGTGCATCTCCTCCTCATGGACTGCACCAGATTTGCCAGTTCTTGCTGTGAGATGTTACCCCACTCTTCCACCAAGGCACCTGCAAGTTCCCGGACATTTCTGGGGGGAATGGGCCTAGCCCTCACCCTCCGATCCAACAGGTCCCAGACGTGCTCAATGGGATTGAGATCCGGGCTCTTCGCTGGCCATGGCAGAACACTGACATTCCTGTCTTGCAGGAAATCACACACAGAACGAGCAGTATGGCTGGTGGCATTGTCATGCTGGAGGGTCATGTCAGGATGAGCCTGCAGGAAGGGAGGAGGATGTCTTCCCTGTAACGCACAGCATTGAGATTGCCTGCAGTGACAACAAGCTCAGTCCGATGATGCTGTGACACACTGCCCCAGACTATGACGGACCCTTGACCTCGATCCCGCTCCAGAGTACAGGCCTCGGTGTAACACTCATTCCTTCGACGATAAACGCCAATCCGACCATCTCCCCTGGTGAGACAAAACCGTGACTCATCAGTGAAGAGCACTTTTTTCCAGTCCTGTCTGGTCCAGTGACGGTGGGTTTATGCCCATAGGCGACGTTGTTGCCGGTGATGTCTGGTGAGGACCTGCCTTACAACAGGTCTACAAGCCCTCAGTCCAGCCTCTCTCAGACTATTGCGGACAGTCTGCGCACTGATTGAGGGATTGTGCGTTCCTGGTGTGTTCCTGGTGTAACTCGGGCAGTTGTTGCCATCCTGTACCTGTCCCGCAGGTGTGATGTTCGGATGTACCGATCCTGTGCAGGTGTTGTTACACGTGGTCTGCCACTGCGAGGACGATCAGCTGTCCCTCCTGTCTCCCTGTAGCGCTCTATTAGGTGTCTCACAGTACGGACATTACAATTTATTGCCCTGGCCACATCTGTAGTCCTCGTGCCTCCTTGCAGCATGCCTAAGGCACGTTCACGCGGATGAGCAGGGACCCGGGGCATCTTTCTTTTGGTGTTTTTCAGAGTCAGTAGAAAGGCCTCTTTAGTTTCCTAAGTTTTCATAACTGTGACCTTAATTTCCTACCGTCTGTAAGCTGTTAGTGTCTTAACAACCGTTCCACAGGTGCATGTTCATTAATTGTTTATGCTTCATTGAACAAGCATTAAACCCTTTACAATGAAGATCTGTGAAGTTATTTGGATTTTTATGAATTGTCTTTGAAAGACAGGGTCCTGAAAAAGGGACTTTTTTTTGTTGCTGAGTTTACTGATTATCCCGGACCAGGTCCAAATCCCCGACAATCGAAGAAGGAGGAGACCGCAATATGGAGTCCGGCGTGCGGGATACCTGACGAGACTACGCCGTAGAGTGGATAAATCGCCTCTACCCTCCGTTCTATTGGCAAATGTGCAATCACTGGAGAATAAACTGGATGAGCTCCATTCGAGACTATCCTATCAACGTGATCTGAATAACTGATATATGTTTCTCCGAGTTGCTGAACAAGGATATGGTAAATATAAATATAGCTGTTTTTTCGATACATCGGCAGGACAGAACAGTGTCGTCGGGGTAGCTCAAGGAGAGGTGGTGTGTCTCTTTGTTAACAAAAATTGGTGTGCGATCTGTAATATTAAGGAAGTCTCGAGGTACTGCTTGCCTGAGTTAGAATACCTCATGATAATCTGTAGACCCGGACTCTCCAACCCTGTTCCTGGAGAGCTACCCTTCTGTAGGTTTTCATTTCAACCTCAGTTTTGACGAAACTGATTCAGCTTATGAGTGGTCACTGGTAATGGAGTAGAGCAGAGTGAAGTGTGCACGTTTTGATTTTTGCCTTAGCACTACACAGCTGATTCAATAACCAACAGACTTGTTTACGTGCTGCTGTGCGATTTGTTGCTAACCTTACTTTGCTACCTGACAACTTTACGTTTTTTACTTTTTAATTACCGTTTATATTTTCAGTTTTGCCCTCACTCAACTTTTTTTTTTTCATTCAACTTTTTCACTCCGGACGTTTTATCTGGACGTGGTCTGTCAGGACCTCCACCAGCCGAAACTAAGTAGTAACATTAACATGATGCCTTCTAATTGCAGTCACTGTACTCATAATATACAGGAGAACGATCGCCTTATGGCGAGGAGAGCTGTGCTGCAAGCCCAGCTTCAGACGCAAGGGTAATTTCAGTGTAGGAAAGGATGAAACAGCGTCTGTGACACCACTAAGTACAGATAGTAGTATAAATCCCCTCGCACGGTCCCCGCAGCCGGACAACTTTCTCATGGCTTCTGGAGGGAAATGCTGTCAGAATGCTCAACCGGTGTCACTCATTCAGCAGACAAACTTTCAACCGGTTCTCCCCATTAAGCAACGAGTCGGAGTCAGAGGCCGAGCCTTCTCTGGTCTCTACTCCTCCCGTTACGGGGTCTGAGACACCGAAGCCTCCCACCATTAGCTCTGACAAATTGAAACCCCTAGTCATTGGCGACTCCATTACCCGCAGTATTGGACTTAAAATGAATCATCCAGCGATCATACACTGTTTACCAGGGGGCAGGGCTACCGATGGTGAGTGTAGAGAGTATATGGATATTGTTATCTACGTCAGCACCAACGATGTTAGGATGAAACAGTCAGAGGTCACCAAGCGCAACATAGCTTCAGCGTGTAAATCAGCTAGAAAGATGTCGGCATCGAGTAATTGTCTCTGGCCCCCTCCCAGTTAGGGGGAGTGATGAGCTCTACAGCAGTCTCACAACTCAATCGCTGGTTGAAAACTGTTTTCTGCCCCTCCAAAAATATATAATTTGTAGATAATTGGCCCTCTTTCTGGGACTCACCCACAAACAGGACCAAGCCTGGCCTGTTGAGGAGTGACGGACTCCATCCTAGCTGGAGGGGGGCGCTCATCTTATCTACGAACATAGACAGGGCTCTAACTCCCCTAGCTCCACAATGAAATAGGGTGCAGGCCAGGCAGCAGGCTGTTAGCCAGCCTGCCATCTTAGTGGAGTCTGCCACTAGCACAGTCAGTGTAGTCAGCTCAGCTATCCCCATTGAGACCGTGTCTGTGCCTCGACCTAGGTTGGGCAAAACTAAACATGGTGGTGTTCGCCTTAGCAATCTCACTGGAATAAAGACCTCCTCCATTCCTGCCATTATTGAAAGAGATTGTGATACCTCACATCTCAAAATAGGGCTACTTAATGTTAGATCCCTCACTTCCAAGGCAGTTATAGTCAATTAACTAATCACTGATCATAATCTTGATGTGATTGCCCTGACTGAAACATGGCTTAAGCCTGATGAATTTACTGTGTTAAATGAGGCCTCACCTCCTGGTTACACTAGTGACCATATCCACCGCGCATCCTGCAAAGGCGGAGGTGTTGCTAACATTTACGATAGCAAATTTGAATTTACAAAAAAAACACAGAAGTTTTAGTCTTTTGAGCTTCTAGTCATGAAATCTATGCAGCCTACTCAATCACTTTTTATAGCTACTGTTTACAGGCCTCCTGGGCCATATACAGCGTTCTCACTGAGTTCCCTGAATTACTATCGGACCTTGTAGTCATAGCAGATAATATTCAAATTTTTGGTGACTTTAATATTCACATGGAAAAGTCCACAGATCCACTCCAAAAGGCTTTCGGAGCCATCATCGACTCAGTGGGTTTTGTCCAACATGTCTCCGGACCTACTCACTGCCACATTCATACTCTGGACCTAGTTTTGTCCCATGGAATAAATGTTGTGGATCTTAATGTTTTTCCTCATAATCCTGGACTATCGGACCACCATTTTATTACGTTTGCAATTGCAACAAATAATCTGCTGAGACCCCAACCAAGGTACCACAAAAGTCGTGCTATAAATTCTCAGACAACCCAAAGATTCCTTGATGCCCTTCCAGACTCCCTCTGCCTACCCAAGGACGTCAGAGGACAAAAATCAGTTAACCACTCAATTTAACCTTGCGCAATACCCTAGATGCAGTCGCACCCCTAAAAACTAAAAACATTTGTCATAAGAAACTAGCTCCCTGGTATACAGAAAATACTCGAGCTCTGAAGCAAGCTTCCAGAAAATTGGAACGGAAATGGCGCCACACCAAACTGCAAGTCTTCCGACTAGCTTGGAAAGACAGTACTGTGCAGTATCGAAGAGCCCTCACTGCTGCTCGATCATCCTATTTTACAACTTAATTGAGGAAAATAAGAACAATCCAACATTTATTTTTGATACTGTCACAAGCTAACTAAAAAGCAGCATTCCCCAAGAGAGGATGGCTTTCACTTCAGCAGTAATAAATTCATGAACTTCTTTGAGGAAAAGATCATGATCATTAGAAAGCAAATTACGGACTCCTCTTTAAATCTGTGTATTCCTCCAAAGCTCAGTTGTCCTGAGTCTGCACAACTCTGCCAGGACCTAGGATCAAGGGAGACACTCAAGTGTTTCAGTACCATATCTCTTGACACAATGATGAAAATAATCATGGCCTCTAAACCTTTAAGCTGCATACTGGACCCTATTCCAACTAAACTACTGAAAGAGCTGCTTCCTCTGCTTGGCCCTCCTATGTTGAAAATAATAAACGGCTCTCTATCCACCAGAGGTGTACCAAACTCACTAAAAGTGGCAGTAATAAAGCCTCTCTTGAAAAAGCCAAACCTTGACCCAGAAAATACAAAAAACTATCGGCCTATATCGAATCTCCCATTCCTCTCAAAAATGTTAGAAAAAGCTGTTGCGCAGCAACTCACTGCCTTCCTGAAGACAAACAAAGTATACGAAATGCTTCAGTCTGGTTTTAGACCCCATCATAGCACTGAGACTGCACTTGTGAAGGTGGTAAATTACCTTTTAAAGGCGTCAGGCCGAGGCTCTGCATCTGTCCTCGTGCTCCTAGCACTTAGTGCTGCTTTTGATACCATCGATCACCACATTCTTCTGGAGAGATTGGAAACTCAAATTGGTCTACACGGACAAGTTCTGGCCTGGTTTAGATCTTATCTGTCGGAAAGATATCAGTTTGTCTCTGTGGATGGTTTATCCTCTGACAAATCAACTGTAAATTTCGGTGTTCCTCAAGGTTCCTTTTTAGGACCACTATTGTTTTCACTATATATTTTACCTCTTGGTGATGTCATTAGAAAACGTAATGTTAACTTTCACTGCTATGCGGATGACACACAGCTGTACATTTCGATGAAACATGGTGAAGCCCCAAAATTGCCCTCGCTGGAAGCCGGTGTTTCAGATATAAGGAAGTGGATGGCTGCAAACTTTCTACTTTTAAACTCGGACAAAACAGAGATGCTTGTTCTAGGTCCCAAGAAACAAAGATCTTCTGTTGAATCTGACAATTCATCTTGATGTACAGTCGTCTCAAATAAAACTGTGAAGGACCTTGGCGTTACTCTGGACACTGATATCTCTTTTGACGAACATATCAAGACTGTTTCAAAGACAGCTTTTTTCCATCTACGTAACATTGCAAAAATCAAATGTTCTGTCCAAAAAGGATGCAGAAAAATTTATCCATGCTTTTGTCACTTCTAGGTTAGACTACTGCAATGCTCTACTTTCGGGCTACCCGGATAAAGCACTAAATAAACTTCCGTTAGTGCTAAATACGGCCGCTAGAATCCTGACTAGAACCCAAAAATGTGATTATATTACTCCAGTGCTAGCCTCCCTACACTGGCTTCCTGTTAAGGCAAGGGATGATTTCAAGGTTTTACTGCTAACCTACAAAGCATTACATGGGCTTGCTCCTTCCTATCTTTCCGATTTGGTCCTGCCGTACATACCTACACAAATGCTACGGTCACAAGACGCAGGCCTCCTAATTGTCCCTAGAATTTCTAAGCAAACAGCTGGAGGCAGGGCTTTTTCCTATAGAGCTCCATTTTTATGGAATGGTCTGCCTACCCATGTGAGAGACGCAGACTTGGTCTCAACCTTTAAGTCTTTACTGAAGACTTATCTCTTCAGTAGGTCATATGATTGAGTGTAGTCTGGCCCAGGAGTGTGAAGGTGAACGGAAAGGCACTGGAGCAACGAACCGCCCTTGCTGTCTCTGCCTGGCCGGTTCCCCTCTCTCCACTGGGATTCTCTGCCTCTAACCCTATTACAGGGGCTGAGTCACTGGCTTACTGGTGCTCTTTCATGCCGTCCCTAGGAGGGGTGCGTCACTTGAGTGGGTTGAGTCACTGACGTGGTCTTCTTGTCTGGGTTGGCGCCCCCCCCTTGGGTTGTGCCGTGGCGGAGATCTTCGTGGGCTATACTCTGCCTTGTCTCAGGATGTAAGTTGGTGGTTGAAGATATCCCTCTCGTGGTGTGGGGGCAGTGCTTTGGCAAAGCGGGTGGGGTTATATCCTGCCTGTTTGGCCCTGTCCGGGGGTATCATCGGATGGGGCCACAGTGTCTCCTGACCCCTCCTGTCTCAGCCTCCAGTATTTATGCTGCAGTAGTTTGTGTCGGGGGGCTAGGGTCAGTCTGTTATATCTGGAGTATTTCTCCTGTCTTATCCGGTGTCCTGTGTGAATTTAAGTATGCTCTCTCTAATTCTCTCTCCCTCTCTATCTTTCTTTCTCTCTCTCAAAGGACCTGAGCCCTAGGACCATGCCTCAGCACTACCTGGCCTGATGACTCCTTGCTGTCTGCAGTCCACCTGGCCGTGCTGCTTCTCCAGTTTCAACTGTTCTGCCTGCGGCTATGGAATCCTGACCTGTTCACCGGATGTGCTACCTGTCCCAGACCTGCTGTTTTCTACTCTCTAGAGACCGCAGGAGCGGTAGAGATACTCTCAATGATCGGCTATGAAAAGCCAACTGACATTTACTTCTGAGGTGCTGACCTGTTGCACCCTCGACAACTACTGTGATTATTATTATTTGACCATGCTGGTCATTTATGAACATTTTAACATCTTGGCCATGTTCTGTTATAATCTCCACCCGGCACAGCCAGAAGAGGACTGGCCACCCCTCAGAGCCTGGTTCCTCTCTAGGTTTCTCCCTAGGTTTTGGCCTTTCTAGGGAGTTTTTCCTAGACACCGTGCTTCTACACCTGCATTGCTTGCTGTTTGGGGTTTTAGGCTGGGTTTCTGTACAGCACTTTGAGATATCAGCTGATGTAAGAAGGGCTATATAAATACATTTTATTTTATTTTATTTATCAACAAGTTAATTATTAGAATCAGGTGCGCTAGATTAGGGTTGAAGCAAAAACCTACCGGATGGTTGCTCTCCAGGAACAGGGTTGGAGAGCTCTGCTGTACACCAGACTATTTACCAAGAGTTTTGTCTATTTACCACCACAAACTGATGCTGGCACTAAGACCACACTCAATGAGCTGTGTAGGGCCGTAAGCAAATGTTCACCCAGAGGCAGCGCTGCTATTGGCCAGTGACTTTAATTCAGGGATAACTGAACTCAGTTTGACCTAATTTCTACCAACATGTGCAACTACAGATCACCTTTATTCCACACACAGAGGTGCATACAAAGCTCTATCTCACCCTCCATTTGGCAAATCTGACCATAACTCTCTCCTCCTGATTCCTGCTTACAAGCAAAATCTCAAACAGGAAGTATAAGTGACACGCTCAATACGGAAGTGGTCCGATGAAGCGGATGCTGAGCTACAGGACTGTTTCGCTAGCACAGACTGGACGGACGCTTCTAAGAAATCCCACTACACCCTCCGCCGAACAATTTTGTGCACCCTCAGGCTAGTGCGGTGGAGGAGGACTTTGTTGGCTATATCTTTGTTGGCCTTGTTTCAGGGTAGTAAGTTGGTGGTCTGTTGATATCCCTCTAGTGTTGTGGGGGCTGTTATTGAGAAAAGTGGGTGGGGTTATATCCTTCCTGGTTGGCCCTGTTCGGGGATATAGCCGGACTGGGCCACCTTGTCCCTCGACCTGAGCCCTAGGACCATGCCTGCCTGGCCTGGCTGTCCCCAGTCCTGGTCCTGGACGTGCTGCTGCTCCAGTTTCAACTGTTCTGCCTGCGGCTATGGAATCCAGACCTGTTCACCGGACGTGCTACCTTGTTCCGGACCTGCTGTTTTCGACTCTCTCTCTACCGCACCTGCTGTCTCAACCTCTGAATGCTCAGCTATGAAAAGCCAAATGACATTTACTCCTGAGGTACTGACCTGTTGCCCCCTCTACAACCAATGAGATTATTATTTCACCCTGCTGGTCATCTATGAACGTTTGAACATCTTGAAGAACAATCTGGCCTTGATGGCCATGTACTCTTATAGTCTCCACCCGGCACAGCTAGAAGAGGACTGGCCACCCCTCAGAGCCTGGTTCCTCTCTAGGTTTCTTCCTAGGCTCCTGCCTTTCTAGGGTGTATTTCCTGGCCACCGTGCTTCCACATCTGCATTGCTTGCTGTTTAGGGTTTTAGGCTGGATTTCTGTATAAGCACTTTGTGACATCTGCTGATAAAAAAAGGGCTTTATAAATACATTTGATTTGATGATCAAACAGTCAAAGCGTCAGTACAGGACCAAGATCGAATCCTACTACACCGGCTCTGATGTCGGATGTGGCAGGGCTTGCAAACCATCATGGATTACAAAGGAAAACCCAGCCGCAAGCTGGCCTCTATATAAGACAGTTATTATTCATCTGTGACCCTTATGCAATTACAGGCAGGGTGGGAAATCAACACCAGCCACCAACCAAATGCTGGTAGATTTTGTCATTGGCTGGTAGACTGTCTATTCTTACCAGCCAAGTTGGCAGGTGGTCACACAGTTGTTGTTTTTTATCCGATTTTGCAGATTATTTTTCTCAGACCTTTCTTTCTCAAGACTAAATATCCCGAAGCCTCTGTGCATGTGCGGATCACATTCTGCACCTCTACTTTTCACACATTTTTGTGGTCTCCTTCCTTTCACATTTCTCACTGTCAATCGTTAATGATAATACGTTTTACTGGTAAAATGGCCATGGAGCATCTGCATACCAATAATGTGATTTTAATCAGTTTCATGGGGATATATGCATTTAGATCTTTATACAGTGTTTGAAGTAGCCTACAGTGTTTTGAATGATGTACAGTGAGCGAATTTTAGAGCAGATGGTGTAAAATAACTGTAGCATAGCCTACCTGTGTGTTCTGCCTAGTGTTGCGCGCAGTTGAGTTTTGGCCACATGAGAATAATGCGGTGGTGTTTGTGTCTTGCAGTAATGCAATACTATGTTTTTACATTCGGTTATTTAGAATATTATTATTATGTGATCATGCAGACTTTGATCTAACGTTATTAAACAAGCACCAATAGCCAGAGTAGCCTTACCTCTACAAGGAGAACCGTGCGTAATGTAGAGCATAAACACATGCACAGAACGTGATCTGCACATGTGCCGAAACTTTAGGATCTTTAGTCCAGAAAACAAAGGCGCAAGAAAAGTCTGATTCACAGCCACTCCGTAAAAAATAATGTGTGTGTGAACGAAATGTGGCTTGTAAAAAATTTTGATTGGCTGGTAAAATTTGGACCTCCACCAGCCAATGTTAATTTCACATTCTGATTACAGTACTCATTACAGCTCTAACCATACACACAGAGACATACACACTCATGACACATTCCTAGTGGCGCCACCACTGCTGGGCACTGGCTGTAAGGCGATAGAGGGAGCGGGAACTGAGCAGGAACTGGATGAGAAGCAAAGGGAAAAGAAGAGAGGATTAGATACATCTCACTACCATGACTCATTGAGGCTGTCTAGACTATTATTAGTACAGAGAAGAAGGGGGGCTTTTATACAGGGAGAGATGGCGGCGACTGTTGTTGTTGTTGGATCGTGGTAACTGGAAAGAAGGGGAGGTTGTCACTGATCATGATCAGACGATGACATACAGAAACTATTTATACTCTTTCAGCAGTAAGGCTGTGGCCTATTCTACTTATTCTCGCTCCCTTTCCCTCCCCCTCTCTCTGTGGAGGTAGTGGCATGGCTATATTTAAGCTGCCCTCTCCCAGTCAGCATACTCTCATTCTCTGGCACTACCTCCGCTTCTCTTTCTCTCCTATTAAACGCTCCAACTGTTTTTAGCACTCCAACTGAAGGTTCTAGTCCACCCTCCCTCCCTCTTTCAGAATCTTTCAAAGTTTATCTTCCTATTAATAGTTCATCTGTTCCTTTCCCCCCCATGTCTGGAGATGGCTCTTCCAGTTCTTGTGCTTTTCTACTCCATCTGTATGTCCCTCCGGAGTGTACGTACAGTGCCTTCTGAAAGTATTCAGACCCCTTGACTTTTTCCACATTTTGTTACGTTAAAGCCTCAGCAATTGACACACAATACCCCATAATAACAAAGCAAACTGGTTTTTAGAATTGTTTTGCAAATATACACTACCGTTAAAAAGTTTGGGGTCACTTAGAAATGTCCTCGTTTTTGAAAGACAAGCACAGTTTTTGTCCATTAAAATAACATCAAATTGATCAGAAATACAGTGTAGACATTGTTCATGTTGTAAATGACTATTGTAGCTTGAAATGGCAGATTTTTATGGAATATCTACATAGGTGTACAGAGGCCCATTATCAGCAACCATCACTCCTGTGCTCCAATGGCACGTTGTGTTAGTTAATACAAGTTTATAATTTTAAAAGGCTAATTAATCATTAGAAACCCTTTTGCAATTATGTTAGCACAGCTGAAAACTGTTGTTCTGGTTAAAGAAGCAATACAACTGGCCTTCTTTAGACTATTTGAGTATCTGGAGCATCAGCATTTGTGGGTTCGATTACAGGCTCAGAATGGCCAGAAACAAAGAACTTTCTTCTGAAACTCGTCAGTCTATTCTTGTTCTGAGAAATGAAGGCTATTCCATGCGAGAAATTGCCAAGAAACTGACGATCTCATACAACGCTGTGTACTACTCCCTTCACAGAACAGCAAACTGCCTCTAACCAGAATAGAAAGAGTGGGAGGCCCCGGTGCACAACTGAGCAAGAGGACAAGTACATTAGAGTGTCTAGTTTGAGAAGCAAGTCCTCAACTGGCAGCTTCATTAAATAGTACCCGCAAAACACCAGTCTCAATGTCAACAGTGAAGAGGCGACTCCGGGATGCTGGCCTTCTAGGCAGAGTTGCAAAGAAAAAGCCATATCTCAGACTGGCCAATAAAAATAAAAGATTGAGATGGGCAAAAGAACACAGACACTGGACAGAGGAAGATTGGAAAAAAGTGTTATGGACAGATGAAGTTTGAGGTGTTCGGATCACAAAGAATGCCCCAAGCATGGTGGAGGCAATGTGATGGTCTGAGGGTGTTTTGGGGGACATTTGTGAGATGCAGAAAAAAATTAAAAGATGCTGGAGGACTGCTTGACGCCATCTGTCAAGCATGGTGGAGGCAATGGGATGGTCTGAGGGTGCTTTGGGGGAAGAAGGAAGGCTATCACTCCATTTTGCAACGCCATGCCATACCTTGTGGACGGCGCTTAGTTATGCCCATTACTACAGTTTGCAACTGCACATGGGGACAAAGATCATACTTTTTGGAGAAATGTCCTCTGGTCTGATGAAACAAAAATAGAACTGTTTGGCCATAATGACCATTGTTACGTTTGGAGGAAAAATGGGGATGCTTGCAAGCCAAAGAACACCATCCCAACCGTGAAGTATGGGGGTTTCAGCATCATGTTGTGCGGGTGCTTTGCTGCAGGAGGGACTGGTGCACTTCACAAAATAGATGGCATCATGAGGGAGGAAAATTATATGGATATATTGAAGCAACAAGATATCATCAGGAAGTTAAAGCTTGGTCACAAATTGGTCTTCCAAATGGACAATGACCCCAAGCATACTTCCAAAGTTGTGGCACAATGCCTTAAGGACAACAAAGTCAAGGTATTGGAGTGGCCATCACAAAGCCCTGACCTCAACCTCCTATTGAAAATTTGTGGGCAGAACTGAAAAAGCATGTGCGAACAAGGAGGCCTACAAACGCAATAAATGGGAGAAACTCCCCAAATACAGATGTGCCAAGATTGTAGCGTCATACCCAAGAAGACTCAAGGCTGTAATCGCTGCCAAAGGTGCTTCAACAAAGTACTGAGCAAAAGGTCTGAATACTTATGTTAATGTGATATTTCAGTTTTAAAAAATGTATAAATTAGCTAATAGTTCTAAATACCTGTTTTTGCTTTGTCATTATGGGGTATCGTGTGTATATTGATGAGGGGGAAAAAATGATTTAATCAATTTTAGAATAAGGCTGTAACCTAACAAAATGTGGAATTAGTCAAGAGGTCTGAATACTTTCTGAAGGCACTGTATGGGGGAATGTGGAGAGGCATAGTGTGGAGGATGGCACACCATTTCATCTCACTTTGTTGCAAAAGTTACTTGTTAGTTAAATACTTGATTCATCCACATTGTTATGGCATTGAACAATTGCACTGAGTCAAACTCTATAGTGCACAAACACTCATTGAGAAAAGTGTGTGTGTGTGTGTGTGTACTGTATGTGTGTTAAGAAGCTCCCTCCTTTGTGGTTGGCATGCCCCCAGTCTGTTGTCCTCTTTTGTTCTCAGCCGGTCTGTGTTCTCTGAGTGACTGGTCCAAATGCCTGCTCTTCCTACACATCGCTCTCTTTTTCTCTGTGTCCTCCTTTTGTTCGCTCCCTCTTTTAATCTGAGGGATTAAGCTGCGTTGGTGGTGGTTGTGGACAAAGCCTAAGAGGTCACAGTTATGCAACCTACCCATAATCCAACAGACATATAGAGTCAGACAGGCTGAAACTATAGCCTAAATGGTCTGGGGGGGGGACTGAATGTTCACCCTTACATAATTGACATTGGTGGGTAGAGAGAGACAGACTGACACACACACACAGACACACAGTTAGATTTAGTGCTGGACAGCATACTACAGCTCTGTAGCCATCAATAGCTGTTTTTATGCCAGTATGTTGTATTGTTATTGCTCTGAAATGTGAGCCTGTCTATGGATTTACTGCAGTTCAGTTTCCCTGGCTAGAGACTGAGGCTAGGGCTGAGAATGTGCTGAGGCTGAGCATGGGGCTGAACCTGGGTTGGGGCTATGGGCTAAGGCTGAGGTGGGGGCTGTAGACTGAGACTAGGGCTGAGGCTGAGCATGCGGCTGAACCTGGAGTTGGGGCGGTAGGCTAAGGCTGAGGCTGTGGGCTGAGACTAGGGCTGAGCCTGAGACTGTGGGTTGAGGTTGGGAAGAGAGCCCTGTTATGTGGGCAGAAATCCCTCTCCATTCTAATCTGGCTCCCAGGCATTTCTAGAGATGAGCTCCTCGTGTGTCAATGTCGAAAGGCTCTTATTATACAGGTTTATCAAAACATTTTCATGTGGGATCAGAGAATGTAAGGGACATGAATGGGAACGATGGCCTAGAATACATGAGCTTATTTTTTACATGGAGGAGAACTCCCTATTCTACTGGCTCAGTTCAGGCTACCATTTCAGTTCTGGTTCTCAGTTCAGGCTACCATTTCAGTTCTGGTTCTCAGTTCAGGCTACCATTTCAGTTCTGGTTCTCAGTTCAGGCTACCATTTCAGTTCTGGTTCTCAGTTCAGATTGTGTCATTTCACTGTGTGCACATGCTGTATAAATTTGGGTCAGTTTATTGAAATGGTGGATATCGAGTTCTGTGAGCATGTCTGACATTGTGAGTGTGTTTGTGTGTAGTACAAGGTGACTCTCTCTACCCTTTTCTCTTTCTCTCTGTGTGGGTAGTTTTCCACTGTGTGCTAGGGAAGCTGATGAGACACAAGCTTCGTGACTGCGTCCTTCACAAAAGCAGCTCAGGTTAGCCATGCTCTATGTCAGGTAGCAGTCTCATCCTTCACCCAATTTATCTCTCTCTCGCTCTTTTCCTCTCTCTCCCTTGTTCCCTGCCTAGACACTGCAGCACTCTACTTGGAAATTTCCAGACTGCGGCAGAGAGACTCAGAGAGGAGTAGGAGGGTGTCTGTGATGATAGAGAGAGAGTGTGGGAGAGAAGGAGGGGAGAAGGGGAGGGAGGGGATGAGAGAGTGTGTATATGTGAAATAGGTAAGTGATGAGGCTTGACTTTATCACCACATTGAGAGGAACATATTGACCCTTAGTGACGCAGGGCAGTGTGTGTGTGTGTGTGTGTGTGTGTGTGTGTGTATGTTGAGTGTTAAGAGAAACTGAAAAGAAACTAAAGGGATAAAGAGATCATGGAGGAGGAAAGGAATAGTAAAAGAGAAGATGAGCAGCTGAATGTACTGCGGGATACTATGAAATGAAAATAGGGATGGTGAGGAGGAGAGAATGACTGAGGGATCTGAACAGATGGATACAAGGAGGGAGACGAAGCAGAGGGGTAGAGAGAGTGAATGTGTGCCAGGGAGGGATTGTCACGTGCTCCCTCTCCTGCCTCTAGTTCAACAGGCTGCTCGTTATGGCACACGCCTGTCACCATCGTTACACGCACCTGCGCGTCATCAGACTCACCTGGACTCCATCACCTCCTTGATTACTTGCCCTATATACAGTTGAAGTCGGAAGTTTACATACACTTAGGTTGGAGTCATTAAAACTTGTTTTTCAAACACTCCACAAATGTCTTGTTAACAAACTATAGATTTGGCAAGTCGGTGAGGACATCTACTTTGTGCATGACACAAGTAACTTTTCCAACAATTGTTTTTTTTAATTTTTTTAAATTTTTTACCTTTATTTAACTAGGCAAGTCAGTTAAGAACAAATTCTTATTTTCAATGACGGCCTAGGAACAGTGGGTTAACTGCCTGTTCAGGGGCAGAACGACAGATTTGTACCTTGTCAGCTCGGGGATTTGAACTTGCAATCTTTCGGTTACTAGTCCAACGCTCTAACCACTAGGCTACCCTGCCGCCCTGTTTACAGACAGGTTATTTCACTTATAATTCACTGTATCACAATTTCAGTGGGTCAGAAGTTTACATACCCTACGTTGACTGTGCCTTTAAACAGCTTAAAATGCTTAAAATGATGTCATGGCTTTCGAAGCTACTGATAGGCTAATTGACATCATTTGAGTCAATTGGTGGTGTACCTGTGGATGTATTTCAAGGCCTACCTTCAAACTCAGTGCCTCTTTGCTTGACATCATGGGAAAATCAAAAGACATCATCCAAGACCTCAGAAAAAAAGTGTAGACCTCCACAAGTCTGGTTCATCCTTGGGAGCAATTTCCAAACGCCTGAAGGTATCACGTTCATCTGTACAAACAATAGTACGCAAGTATAAACACCATGGGACCACTCAGCCGTCATACCGCTCAGGAAGGAGACGCGTTCTGTCTCCTACAGGTAAATGTACTTTGGTGCGAAAAGTGCAAATCAATCCCAGAACATCAGCGAAGGACCTTGTGAAGATGCTGGAGGAAACAGGTACAAAAGTATCTATATCCACAGTAAAACGAGTCCTATATCAACATAACCTGAAAGGCCGCTCAGCAAGGAAGAAGCCACTGTCCCTAAACCACCATTAAAAAGCCAGACTACAGTTTGCAACTGCACTTGGGGATAAAGATCATACTTTTTGGAGAAATGTCCTCTGGTCTGATGACACAAAAGTAGAACTGTTTGGCCAAAATGACCATCGCTATGTTTGGAGGAAAAAGGGGCGACTTGCAAGCCGAGGAACACCATCCCAACCGTGAAGCACGGGGTGGCAGCAACATGTTGTGGGGGTGCTTTGCTGCAGGAGGGACTGGTGCACTTCACAAAGTAGATGGCATCATGAGGCAGGAAAATTATGTGGATATATTGAAGCAACATCTCAAGACATCAGTCAGGAAGTTAAAGCTTGGTCGCAAATGGGTCTTCCAAATGGACAATGACCCCAAGCATACTTCCAAAGTTGTGGCAAAATGGCTTAAGGACAACAAAGTCAAGGTATTGGAGTGGCCATCACAAAGCCCTGACCTCAATCCTATAGAAAATGTGTGGACAGAACCTGAAAAGCGTGTGCGAACAAGGTCTACAAACCTGACTCAGTTACACCAGCTCTGTCAGGAGGAATGGGCTAAAATTCATCCAACTTATTGTGGGAAGCTTGTGGAAGGCTACCCAAAACATTTGACCCAAGTTAAACAATTTAAAGGCAATGCTACCAAATACTAATTGAGTGTATGTAAACTTCTGACCCACTGGGGATGGGATGAAAGATATAAAAGCTGATATTAATCATTCTCTCTACTATTATTGTCACACTTCTCGTGGGCTGAAGGAAGAGTGGACCAAGGTGCAGCGTTTAAAGTGTTCATGATTTAATCCCAAAAAACAATTGAACAAAAACAACAAACAGGAGAACGAAAGCGAACAGTTCTGTCAGGCAAACAAAACAGCTAAACAGAAAATAACTACCCACAAAACACAGGTGGGAAAAGGCTACCTAAGTATGGTTCTCAATCAGAGACAACGATAGACAGCTGCCTCTGATTGAGAACCACACCCGGCCAAACACACAGAAAGAGAAAACATAGAACACAAAACATAGAATAGCCACCCAAACTCACGCCCTGACCAAACCAAAATAGAGACATAAAAAGGATCTCTAAGGTCAGGGCGTGACAATTATTCTGACATTTCACATTCTTAAAATAAAGTGGTGATCCTAACTGATGACAGGGAATTTTTACTAAGATTAAATGTCAGGAATTGTGAAAAACTGAGTTTAAATGTTTTTGGCTAAGGTGTATGTAAACTTCCGACTTCAACTGTATGTCACTCCCTTTAGTTTCTTCCCCAGGTGTCATTGTTTCTGTTCCTGTGTCATGTCTGTGCGTTATTCGTGTTTCTTATTTTGTATTATGATGTGTTAATTTATTAAAAACACTCACTCCCTGAACTTTCTTCCCGACTCTCAGCGCACTCGTTACAGAATGACAACTCACCAAAGGGAAGTATCAGGGAGTGTTTTTTGTTTGTTTTGGAGATGATGTCGGGTCCGAGTGTCAGAACCAGAGCTACCTGGGAGGCTTCAGCCGGTTTAGAAAGAGAAGGTGGTAGGAGTATAGTTTTGTGTCTCCAGGCAAAAAAATCTGTAACCGAAAAGGGTTCTTCGGCTGTCCCCATAGGAGCACCCTTGGAAGAACCCTTTTTGGTTCCAGGTAGAACCCGTTTGGTTCCAGGTAGAACCCTTTCCACAGAGGGTTCTACATGGAACCCAAAATAGTTATATCTGGAACCAAAAAGGTTTCTACAGTACCTGGAACCAAAAAGGGTTCTCCTATGGGGACAACCGAAGAACCCTTTTGGAAGCCTTTTTTCTAAGAGTGCAGGGTGCTTTTATCTCTCATTGAGCTCTGTTGAAACACACGCACCCCTCTTCATGTGCAGGACCAGTGAAGCACTGCAGTACCACACTACCATTGCATGGGACTAGCACACACACACACACACAAGACTGCAGCCCCCCACTGCAGCCCACTCACACACATACATATTTACACGTATTAACGTTAATACAGTACATACACACTCACACAAACGGGACTATAGCTCATCTTTGTGCCCACTTACGATCATGCATATTTACAAAGTGGTTCACTAACACACACACACTTATGCACACATACACATTTCTCAAACACCCATAAACACATACAGACCCTTTGTGTGATGTGGTTGAAAATCTCATATCTGATACTCACCTGCTGAGGTGAATGCTTACTCACATATAGGCAGAACATACTGACATACTTGCTACAGAAAGTATGTTAAACTACCACCCACATGCATAAGGCCATTGTGTACAGTACATATACACGACACTCAGCAGCTAACTTCGTGTCAGTGACATTAGACAATAATACCAATACAATACCGCACTATTGTACCAAAGCAATTACCGATATATGATATACCAATCGAATCAATGACTATTCAAACTTGGTTCCTTTATTACTTCCTGTATGTTATATACACATAGCTGAGGATGTCAGACCCCTGGCCTCTGTGAATAATTCACTGTTCGGTTTCCATGTAAAACTGAAGTTGTTTTGAGTGATGTTTACTCGTCTTGCTCAGGTTCTAGGGGCAAAAGTTGCTGAATGTTGTTTTATTGAAGAAGCCCTGGCCTGTAGCACACATTGCCACACACACACCAGCACTCTTCCATAGACTGTCAGATTTACAGTACCAGTCAAAAGATTGTACACACCTACTCATTCCAGGGTTTTTCTTTATTTTTACTATTTTTTACATTGTAGAATAGTAGTAAAGACATCAAAACTATGAAATAACACATATGGAATCATGTAGTAACGAAAAATGTGTTAAACAAATCAAAATATATATTTGAGATTCTTCAAAGTAGCCACCCTATGCTTTGCACACTCTTTGCATTCTCTCAACCAGCTTCATGAAGTAGTCACCTGGAATGCATTTCAATTAACAGGTGTGCCTTGTTAAAAGTTCATTTGTGAAATGTCTTTCCTTCTTAATGCAACCCAATCAGTTGTGTTGTGACAAGGTAGGGGGTGGTATACAGAAGATAGCCCTACTTGGTAAAAGACCAACTCCATATTATGGCAAGAACAGCTCAAATAAGCAAAGAGAAATGACAGTCCATCATTACTTTAAGACATTAAGAACTTTGAAAGTTTCTTCAAGTGTAGTCGCAAAAACCATCAAGCACTATGATGAAACTGGCTCTCATGAGGACCGCCACAGGAAAGGAAGACCCAGAGTTACCTCTGCTGCAGAGGATAAGTTCATTAGAGTTAACTACACCTCAGATTTCAGCCCAAATAAATGCTTCAGAGTTCAAGTAACAGACACATCTTAACATCAACTGTTCAGAGGAGACTGCATGAATCAGGCCTTCATGTTCAAATTGCTGAAAATAAACCACTACTAAAGTACACCAATAATAAGAATAGACTTGCTTGGGCCAAGAAACACGAGCAATGGACATTAGACTGGTGGAAATCTGTCCTTTGGTCTGATGAGACCAAATTTGAAATTTATGGTTCCAACCGCTCTGTCTTTGAGACGCAGAGTAGGTGAACGGATGTGTGGTTCCCATGAAGCATGGAGAAGGTGGTGAAGCATGGAGAAGGTGGTGTGGGGGTACTTTGCAGGTGACACTGTCAGTGATTTATTTAGAATTCAAGGCACACTTAACCAGCATGGCTACAACAGCATTCAACAGCGATATGCCATCCCATCTGGTTTGCGCTTAGTGGGACTATCATTTGTTTTTCAACAGGACAATGACCCAAAACACACCTCCAGGCTGTGTAAGGACCATTTCACCAATAAGGAGAGTGATCGAGTGCTGCATCAGATGACCTGGCCTCCAGAATCACTCGACCTCAACCCAATTGAGATGGTTTGGGATGAGAATGAAGGAAAAAGCAGCCAGCAAGTGTTCAGCAGATGTGGGAACTCCTTCAAGAGTGTTGGAAAAACATTCCTCATGAAGCTGGTTGAGAGAATGCCAAGAGTGTGCAAAGCTGCCATCAAGGCAAAGGGCTACTTTGAAGAATCTCAAATATGAAATATTTAATATATATAATATATTTTGATTTGTTTAACACTTTTTTGGTAATACATGATTCCATATGTGTTATTTCATAGTTTTGAATTCTTCACTATTATTCTACAATGTAGAAAATAGTAAAAAATAAAACCCCTGAATGAGTAGGTGTGTCCAAACTTTTGACTGGTTCTGTATTTCAAGTGCTACTTAAAGGGGTGGCTATATTTAGTTGTTCAGATATTTTTACCCTCCTATTTGCTCATATAGTCCCATACCTTCCATGAAGGGTCTGCCAAGTCGGTAGGTCGGTTTTCCGGTCCGCCCACGTGTTGCCTTGGTGATGCTGTTTTTCCGAGCAGTGGAATGTCAGGATCGTGACCTTGGTCTGAGGAACGTGTTGCGAGGTCTGAGAAAAGCTGACAAAAACTCTTTCAGGAGTCTCACTAACTTGTTAATCCCTTGTCTTCCCCCCGCCCCCCTCTCCTTCCATACCCTGGGAAGCAAGCCACTCGCTCTCTGCAACCTGCAGGTCTGAACTCGCTTGACAACCATGCAGAATCAGCTGTGCACTGCCTGCCGTTATTAGGAGGAAGTTGAGATGGAGTTATACTGTATTAACTTTGACTGCAGTGTCTGTCTGCTGTTATAAAGTTCCACTACAAATGCACACTTTATCAGTCAACCGAAGTCATTAATTCACTAGAAAATTCACTCACTTTGTTTGCCAAACCCTGAAAGGAAATATTAATTTCCTTTACTTGCTTCCCTGCGTATGACATCTCTGCTTTTCACACACACACACACACACACACACACACACACACACACACACACACACACACACACACACACACACACACACACACACACACACACACACACACACACACACACACACACACACACACACACACACACACACACACACACACACACACACACACACATACACCTGCGCCTGCACCTGCACGTATAGGTGCACTGATTCTCAAGGGCACATCCTCACACAGCCTTTGTCACACAGTGAGTGCGGGTGGTAGTTGACTGATCAGGCCCTAGAACATTAGTGGCATGGGCTGTTGCATGGAGCCATGGGGCCATTACTCAGGGTGACAGCAGTGTGACATTGGAGCTCAGTGAGGATCCAGTGTTCACTTTGGTATCCATTTTGGCTGGACATTAAAACAGTATGACACGACTCGATGGTGACCTATTTCGTGTCTTTCACACTGTGGATTGACTGTTGTCACGAAGAACTCCATGCGTGTTGAAGTGAGTCTGAAACGTTGGTGAAAGCAGATGCACTCTGGTTGACCCATAGAGGAATCGGAGGGTGCTCAGGCTGGGGCAAAGCTATACATGGGCCAGGCCCACCTGGGTTACCAAAGATGGACCCAACACCATAGGGCAGACCAGAAAAGGACTAGAGGTGGATGTAACATTACATATTGACCACAGCTGAGATTTTCCCTCCTCTCTCTCTTACCTTCTAGCCAGATCACAATAGCTACTGTTACGTGCCAAGAACAGTGAAGATGGACCCAAGGCCTCCCGTGAGAAACCAGAGTGGTGTGTGTGACTGAGTTCAGAGGGAGATAATGAAATAGTGGAACAAGCCATGTAACAAGGATCGCATAGGGATGACATGTTAACTTCTTATGGCTGCAGGGGCAGTATTGAGTAGCTTGGATAAAAGGTGCACAGAGGTGCCCAGAGTAAATGGCCTGCTCCTCAGTCATAGTTGCTAATATATGCATATTATTATTAGTATTGGATAGAAAACACTCTGAAGTTTCTAAAACGGTTTGAATTATGTCTGTGAGTATAACAGAACTCATATGGCAGGCAAAAACCTGAGAAGAAATCCAACCAGGAAGTGAGAAATCTGAGTTTGGTCGCTTTTCAACTCATTGCCTATTGAAAACACTGTAGGATATGGATCTGTTTGCACTTCCTACGGCTTCCACTAGATGTCAACAGTCTGTAGAACGTTGAATGAAGCTTCTACTGTGATGTTGAGCCGGATGGGAGCTGTTTGAGTCTGTGGTCTGGCAGAGAGCCAGGTCCTGGTCATGCGTATTCCAAATGATATCGACTTGCGTTCCATTACTTCTATAGACACAAAGGAATTCCCCGGTTGGAACGTTATTGAAGATTTATGATAACAACATCCTAAAGATTGATTATATACTTAGTTTGACAAGTTTATTCGACCTGTAATATAACTTCAAAATGTTTTCGTCCGACGTTTGCCTGGACCTGCACGAGCGTTTGGATATGTGTACTAAACGCGCTAACAAAAGTAGCTACTTGGACATAAATGATGGACATTACCAAACAAAACAAACATTTCTTGTGGAAATGGGAGTCCTGGGAGTGCATTCCGATGAAGATCAGCTAAGGTAAGTGAAGATTTATAATGCTTTTTATGAGTTTTGTTGACTGCACAATTTGGCGGGTAACTGTATGGCTTACTTTTGTGGCTGAACGCTGTTCTCAGATTATTGAATATTGTGCTTTTGCCGTAAAGATTTTTTAAATCTGACACAGCGGTTGCATTAAGAACAAGTGTATCTTTAATTCTATGTAAAACATGTATCTTTCATCAAAGTCAATAATGAGTATTTATGTTATTTGACGTGGCTCTCTGCAATTTCTCCGGATATTTTGGAGGCATTTCTGAACATGGCGCCAATGTAAACTGAGGTTTTTGGATATAAATATAAACTTAATTGAACAAAACATATATGTATTGTGTAACATGAAGTCCTATGAGTGTCATCTGATGAAGATCATCAAAGGTTAGTGATTAATTTTATCTCTATTTCTGCTTTTTGTGACTCCTGTCTTTGGCTGGAAAAATAGCTGTGTTTTTCTGTGATTTTGCGGTGACCTAACATAATCGTTTGTGGTGCTTTCACTGAAAAGCCTATTTGAAATCGGACACTTTGGTGGGATTAACAACAAGATTACCTTTAAAATGGTATAAGATACATGTATATTTGAGGAATTTTAATTATGACATTTCTGTTGTTTGAATTTGGCGCCCTGCACTTTCACTGGCTGTTGTCATATCATCCCGTTAACGGGATTGCAGCCATAAGAAGTTTTAAAGAATTAGCTAGGCGAGAAGCATACTGAGTGAGAGGTGTATTTGTGTAGTATGGGGGGTTCATGATTGAATCTCAGTAGTGGTTCAGGCCGTGTCAGTGTGTGTGAGGCGTGCTCCAGTGAGAGGGCTCCAGAGCCCTCCTGTCACCACCAGGTCTGGGGACACACAGCAGCCCAGGTGTCCGCTCCACAGGCTGACCCTACCAGGAATGTAGAGTATGCAGCCTGAAAAGCCATTGCCCAGGGGTCAACACAAACACAGACTCACAAACACACACTCACTGACTTACTCATGCAAGCATGCACAAATTCGCTCACTCATTCACTTTCACATTCACACTATAGAGCCCTATAAAATCACATTTTTTGTTTGATTTGTTTTTTCCCAAATTAAGTTTGCTCAGTTTTGTTTTTCCAATATTCTGTTTTTCCCATTTTATTTCAGGTTTTTACTCTCAAAATCACACTTTTTTTGTATATAGAAAAACAACAAAATTGGATGTTTGAAGTCCACAACAATGCCTGAACCACATCATGATACCACTTTTGAGTTTTTATTTATTTTGGGGTGTTACCCTTTAATTTAAGTGCGCACCAGCCAGATGTTGTTTGGTTAGCTTAGCTATGTTTCTGTAGCCCTCATGGGATTGCAGAGTTTGCAAAAACAAATGGCCACTGGATTGGTGCAAATAATCATGATATCATTCTGCTAGTTAGGCATAGGCTACTTTGTAGTTAACATTTCCTACAAATAGCCTATACAGGTAGGATTGATCATTAACATTGATTAATCATTTAAATTTGCTTTTGCAAATTCATTCACATTCAACTCCCACATTACTGATCCAGTATTGATGGTTCATTAACGTCTTTAAATAGATTTAAATCGTTTTGCAGCTTCCAGCGACGCAAACCCCAAACTTAGAAAAAAATATATACATACAGTATATGTATAATGTGCAAGCCATCAGAGGGGGTGGTTCCAAGTCCCCCGTTAATTAGTGAACCCTCACCGATAAAAGGATTGATCACTGACCTCAGCAGCGATACAAACGCTCTCCAAAATCAACCATCGGACGCAGGCCTTGTAAAGGTTCTCTCCAGTTTAGCACTGATGTATCGCCATCAGAGGTTGGCATCGATCCAGTACCGCAGTGCTCAGCAGAAGCATGTGCAAGAAATGGCTAATTATAAATGGATAGGTGGAGAGAACCGAGCAACTAATGACAAAAGCAGAAAATTAAAACATTCTGCTAGCCGAGCCGAACTGCGTTTGAAAATGGAACAATTAAAAGTAATTGCAAAAACTTATGACGATGAACTAGCACAAACTTTTCAACAAAATTGTTTTCTACAGGACCAACTCGATTTAGCCAAAACTAAATACGATGTAATCTGAGGGGGAGTGGGGCCGGTTAACAACCGGTCTTAAACTTTCTCTCTCTGGACCTGCAGTTTGGAGAAAACAAAAATCCCTTGTGTGTAGAGAGAGAATCTGCTGCCAAAACTCCAACATCCAAAGGTGGATAATGAAACAATATTTCCAACATAAAGAATGTGGGAAATGGTTGGTGGGGATCCAAACAATAAGTCCTGTCAAAAGTGTATTGTTTTGTGATATCATTAAGGACAGTATAACTAAATAGCTGTAACTCTACAAATGTATAAGTCCCAGTTATCAGATTTACATCTAAATGTTGTAAAACGTACATGATTAAATATTAAACTATTTGTGAGAAGATGAAGTGTGATTTTTGCCTTCCAAATGAGAACTGCTTTTCATAGAAACTTTTTGCCAAGTCAGTAACCACACCCATGTGAGCACAGACATTGTGGCAATGTAATGGAACCGCCACCAAGACGAATGGTTAGACTCTACCAGACCAGAATACGTGCAGCGCAAGTATTCAACATTACAAATGGTAAGACCCTCAAACTCTCAACGAGTGAAGGTGAAGACTATACCAAACATTCTCAGTCTACAGCTGGGTAATGTAAAGTAGTCTAGAACTTAGACCAAAGACACCAGGAAGATCTCAGCAAACAACCAGAGTTTTACATCAGTACATTTCTGATGTATCTAGTCTAACAAACACTCATAGACAAAGAAGGCTACTACAACTGAGGATATTGTGACCACTGGTGGACAACCAGAGACTTACCTAACCAGAGACTTCTGTCGAACTGACTCCCGATAGACGGACCAGGCAATTTATACAGAGAGATGACAAAGACAGACAAGCATAAATATGTGTTGCGTTTCTAAATCCGAATGAGCGATAGTTAGGGTGCTAAATATCCATATTTACGATAAGCGTATTTTCCACATGTATGTACAATGAGTTCCCTCTTTGTCTCTCCTGCTCTCTTTATCTTGCCCCTCCCTTTCATTGTGTAAGAAGGCATCATATCGGGTTAGTCCACTATGGACTTTTCATTGCATTATGTTAGTAATCAATTCAACAAATACCGTGTGTTTATTTATTTTTATTTTTTTTCACCTTAATTTAACCAGGTAGGCTAGCTGAGAACAAGTTCTCATTTGCAACTGCGACCTGGCCAAGATAAAGCAAAGCAGTTCGACACATATACAACAACACAGAGTTACACATGGAATAAACAAACATACAGTCAATAATACAGTAGAAAAGTCTGTGTGTGTGTGTGTTTATGTATTTCTGTGTGAGTATTTAGTTAGTAAATAAATAATTTTGTGTATCGCTAAATCATCATTTAGACTAGCGTCCGTGTAGATTTGAAGTCAACGACATTCAGAATGAGACTGAAATTAGATAAAAATGATTAATAGATGACTGGTATGATAATGATATATTCTGATATATTCTTGAGTTAATTTGGGAAATGGTAACTCATAAAACAAACTTTTTCCGTGGTGCCCCAAGATTGCTAATGAGTTAATTGTTACATGATTAATATAATCACATAATAATTAAACATAGTTAATGGATTTGATAAAATAACCGTCAATGATAGTCACGTCACGACACACTGCACTGATTTGTTAATAACAGTCCAACTGTTAACACACATACTCCCATTCATACTCCCCTCTGTCCTACTCTGTTACTTCAGAATTATCGAATTATTGACTCAATTAGTCAATCTACTGCTCTTATACCCCCACACACTTCTAAAGAATTCCCTTCAGTCACCTAACAGGTTTGCTTCAGACTCCTACTCCGTTACTTCAGAATGTCCCATTTGTCCTACTAAATGGCTTAATAAATCAATCTACTAGGCTACTCTAAGATAATACCCTCCCACACTGCTTTGCTTCATTTTCAACTCTAGCCAGTACCATTGAGGAATTTAATGTGTGAGGGAGTATGTTTTTGTGGAAATGGTGTAGTGTGTTTTGGTGGCAATGCGAGCAGCTGTAGACTATGTAGGTGTGTGTTTGTGTGTGTTTGTATAGCTCAATCAATCAATCAATTTTATTTTATATAGCCCTTCGTACATCAGCTAATATCTCGAAGTGCTGTACAGACACCCAGCCTAAAACCCCAAACAGCTAGTAATGCAGGTGTAGAAGCACGGTGGCTAGGAAAAACTCCCTAGAAAGGCCAAAACCTAGGAAGAAACCTAGAGAGGAACCAGGCTATGAGGGGTGGCCAGTCCTCTTCTGGCTGTGCCGGGTGGAGATTATAACAGAACTATGCCAAGATGTTCAAAAATGTTCATAAGTGACAAGCATGGTCAAATAATAATCATGAATAATTTTCAGTTGGCTTTTCATAGCCGATCATCAAGAGTTGAAAAACAACAGGTCTGGGACAGGTGGCGGTTCCATAACCGCAGGCAGAACAGCTGAAACTGGAATAGCAGCAAGGCCAGGCGGACTGGGGACAGCAAGGAGTCACCACGGCCGGTAGTCCTGACGTATGGTCCTAGGGCTCAGGTCCTCCGAGAGAAAGAAAGAGAGAAGGAAAAAATTAGAGAGAGCCAAGATTTTCAAAATGTTCATAAATGACAAGCATGGTCAAATAATAATCAGGAATAAATCTCAGTTGGCTTTTCATAGCCGATCATTAAGAGTTGAAAACAGCAGGTCTGGGACAGGTAGGGGTTCCGTAACCACAGGCAGAACTGTTGAAACTGGAATAGCAGCAAGGCCAGGCGGACTGGGGACAGCAAGGTGTCATCATGCCCGGTAGTCCTGACGTATGGTCCTAGGGCTCAGGTTCTCAGAGAGAAAGAGAGAACGAGAGAATTAGAGAGAGCATACTTAAATTCACACAGGACACTGGATAAGACAGGAGAAGTACTCCAGGTAACCAACTGACCCTAGCCCCCCGACACAAACTACTGCAGCATAAATACTGGAGGCTGAGACAGGAGCGGTCAGGAGACACTGTGGCCCCATCCGAAGAAACCCCCGGACAGGGCCAAATAGGAAGGATATAACCCCACCCACTTTGCCAAAGCACAGCCCCCGCACCACTAGAGGGAAATCCTCAACCACCAACTTACAATCCTGAGACAAGGCCGAGTATAGCCCACAAAGGTCTCCACCACAGCACAAACCAAGGGGGGGCGCCAACCCAGACAGGAAGATCACGTCAGTAACTCAACCCACTCAAGTGACGCACCCCTCCTAGGGACGGCATGAAAGAGCACCAGCAAGCCAGTGACTCAGCCCCTGTAACAGGGTTAGAGGCAGAGAATCCCAGTGGAGAGAGGGGAACCGGCCTGGCAGAGACAGCAAGGGCGGTTCGTTGCTCCAGAGCCTTTCCGTTCACCTTCACACTCCTGGGCCAGGCTACACTCAATCATATGACCTACTGAAGAGATAAGTCTTCAGTAAAGACTTAAAGGTTGAGACCGAGTCTGCGTCTCTCACATGGGTAGGCAGACTGTTCCATAAAAATGGAGATCTATAGGAGAAAGCCCTGCCTCCCGCTGTTTGCTTAGAAATTCTAGGGACAGTTAGGAGGCCTGCGTCTTGTGACCGTAGCGTACGTATTGGTATGTACGGCAGGACCAACTCGGAAAGATAGGTAGGAGCAAGCCCATGTAACGCTTTATAGGTTAACAGTAAAACCTTGAAATCAGCCCTTGCCTTAACAGGAAGCCAGTGTAGGGAAGCTAGCACTGGAGTAATATGATCAAATTTCTTGGTTCTAGTCAGGATTCTAGCAGCCGTATTTAGCACTAACTGAAGTTTATTTAGTGCTTTATCCGGGTAGCCGGAAAGTAGAGCATTGCAGTAGTCTAACCTAGAAGTAACAAATGCATGGATTAATTTTTCTGCATCATTTTTGGACAGAAAATTTCTGATTTTTGCAATGTTACGTAGATGGAAAAAAGCTGTCCTTGAAACAGTCTTGATATGTTCGTCAAAAGAGAGATCAGGGTCAAGAGTAACGCCGAGGTCCTTCACAGTTTTATTTGAGACGACTTTACAACCATCAAGATGAATTGTCAGATTTAACAGAAGATCTCTTTGTTTCTTGGGACCTAGAACAAGCATCTCTGTTTTGTCCGAGTTTAAAAGTAGAAAGTTTTCAGCCATCCACTTCCTTATGTCTGAAACACAGGCTTCTAGCGAGGGCAATTTTGGGGCTTCACCATGTTTCATTGAAATGTACAGCTGTGTGTCATCCGCATAGCAGTGAAAGTTAACATTATGTTTTCGAATAACATCCCCAAGAGGTAAAATATATAGTGAAAACAATAGTGGTCCTAAAACGGAACCTTGAGGAACACCGAAATGTACAGTTGATTTGTCAGAGGACAGACCATTCACAGAGACAAACTGATATCTTTCCGACAGGTAAGATCTAAACCAGGCCAGAACTTGTCCGTGTAGACCAATTTGGGTTTCCAGTCTCTCCAAAAGAATGTGGTGATCGATGGTGTCAAAGGCAGCACTAAGGTCTAGTAGCACGAGGACAGATGCAGAGCCTCGGTCTGACGCCATTAAAAGGTCATTTACCACCTTCACAAGTGCAGTCTCAGTGCTATGATGGGGTCTAAAACCAGACTGAAGCTGGTGCAATAGCTGCATGCAATCCCTGATTAAGTGTACTCTATGTGAACGGACTAACTCACTCAACGTCATGGGGTTTATTGGATGATTGGCTTTATTGGAGCATTGCACAATTCAGGAGAACACACACACACACACACACACACAGAGAGAGAGATATGCAAGGGAACTGGAATAACAGATAACACAACAACATGCTTCGTATGCTTCTCTCCAGCCAACCACAGGGAGGATTTCTGCCGTTGACTGTGACGAACAAATTATGTTTACTCCCTTTTCCTGGAGGCAGAACAGAAGAGTGTGTGTGTCTGTGAGAGGGAACGAGAGAAAGTCATTCAGAATGAGTGTGGAGGCCACAGGACAGAATCAGGACACTGTGCTCATGACCTTTGCAACCAAACAGGACTTACCTTGCACTTTTCAGAAGTGAATCCAGTCCAACAACTTAACACATCAAAACAGTGTATGGTAGTCACACACACACATACACACACACCATGCTAACATGTGATCTTTCTATGGTAAGGGGCTCCTAGGGCTGTGATATTGACAGTGCTATACACTGTGTGCACAAAAAATGAGTGGATTCGGCTATTTCAGCCACACCTGTTTATGACAGGTATATAAAATTGAGCACACAGCCATGCAATCTCCATAGACAAACATTGGCAGTAGAATGGCCTTACTGAAGAGCTTAGTGACTTTTAACGTGGCACCGTCATAGGTTGCCACCTTTCCAACAAGTCAGTTAATCAAATTTCTGCCCTGCATGAGCTGCGGTGCTGAAGTAAAAATTGTCTGTCCTCGGTTGCAACACTCACTACCGAGTTCCAAACTGCCTCTGGGAACAACGTCAGCACAAGAACTGTTCATCGGGAGCTTCCTGAAATGGGTTTCCATGGCCGAGCTGCCGTACACAAGCTTAAAATTACTATGCGCAATGCCAAGTGTCAGCTGTAGTGGTGTAAAGTTTGTCGCCATTTGACCCTGGAGTGATGAATCACGCTTTACCATCTGGCAGTCCGACAGACAAATCTGGGTTTGGCGGATGCCAGGAGAACACTACTTGCCCCAATGCATAGTGCCAACTGTAAAGTTTGATGGAGGAGGAATAATGTTCTGGGGCTGTTTTTCATGGTTCGGGCTAGACCCCTTATTTCCAGTGAAGGGAAATCTTAACGCTACAGCATACAATGACATTCTATACGATTCTGTGCTTCCAACTTTAGGGAAACGATGAGGTCCATACAGAAATGGTTTGTTGAGATCGGTGTAGAAGAACTTGACCTGCCTGCACAGAGCCCTGACCTCAACCCCATTAAACACCTTTGGGATGAATTGGAATGCCGACTGCGAGTCAGGCCTAATCACCCAACGTCAGTGCTCAACCTCACTAATGCTCTTGTGGCTGAATGGAAGCAAGTCCCCCCAGCATGTTCCAATATCTAGTGAAAGTCTTTCCAGAAGAATGGAGGCTCTTATAGCAACAAAGAGGGGACCAACTCCATATTAATGCCCATGATTTTGGAATGAGATGTTCGACGAGCAGGTGCCCACATACTTTTGGTCATGTAGTGTATACAGTGCCTTCAGAAAGTATTCACACTCCTTGACTTTTCCACATTTTGTTGTGTTACAAAGTGGGATTAAAATTGATTTAATTGTAACCTTTTTGCCAACTATCTATATAAAATATTGTCAAAGTGGAAGAAAAATGCAACAAAAAAATTGTGTGGGGGGAGGGATAAAAGGCTAATATATCTTGGTTAGATAAGTATTCAACTCACTGGGTCAATGCATATGAGAATCACATTTGGCAGTGATTGTAGCTGTGAGTCTTTCTAGGGCTCCTGACTGGCACAGCGGTCTAAGGCACTGCATCTCAGTGCTAGAGGAGTCATTACAGACACCCTGGTTCAAATCCAGGCTGTAATCACAACCGATTGGGATTCTCATAGGGAGGCACACAATTGGCCCAGCGTCGTCCGTGTTTGGCTGGTTTAGGCTGTCATTGTAAATAAGAATTTATTCTTAACTGACTTGTCTAGTTAAATTTAAAAAATGAAAGTCTTTAAGAGCGTGCACACCTGCATTCTACAATATTTGCCCATTATTCTTTGTCAAGTTGGTTGTTGATCATTGCTAGACAGCCATTTTTAAGTCTTGCCGTAGATTTTCAAGACGATTTAAGTCAAAACTGTAACTCACAATCAACATGGTAAGCAACTCTGGTGTATATTTGGCCTTGTGTTATAGGTTATTGTCCTGCTGAAAGGTGAATTTGTCTCCCACTGTCTGTTGGAAAGCAGACTGAACGAAGTTGGATTTTGCCAGTGCTGAGGTCTATCCCAAAAAACTCCCTATTCCTTGCCGATGACAAGCATACCCATCACATGATGCAGCCACCACCATGCTTTGAAATATAAAGAGTGATACTCAGTGATGTGTTGTTGGATTTGCCCCAAACATAATGCTTTGTATTCAGCAACCTTAAAGAAGAAAGGGTCTAAAACATCTGACCCATATGGTTTTTTGGGTTCAAGTTTAAGGAGCTCCTTTAGCACCTCGGACTCAGTGACTCCCTGCAGGGACAAACTTTGTAGTGGGGCAGGGGAAAAAGAGGGAGAAGCATCGGAGATAGTCGCATTAGAAGGGGTGGGAGATCAGGACATGTTGGATGGGCAAGCAGGCCTGGCTGAGTCAAATAGGAATCCTGACTCAATGAAGTGGTGATTAAAGAGCTCAGCCATGTGCTTCTTGTCAGTAACAACCACATCATCAAAATGAAGGGACATGAGCAGCTGTGAGGAGGAGGGTTTATTCTCCAGGTCTTTAACCGTTTCCCAGAACTTCTTGGGGTTAGACCCACAGAGAGAGAACTGCTCCTTAAAGTAACTGACTTTGGCCTTCCGCATAGCCTCAGTGCACTTATTTCTCATTTGCCTGAACGAGAGCTAGTCATCCTGAGTATGCGTGTGCTGAGCCTTTCGCCAAATGCAATTCTTGAGGTGGAGTAACTCTGCAAGATCATGGTCGAACCAGGGGCTGAACCTGTTTTTAATTCTCATTTTCTTTATGGGGGCGTGTTTGTTACCACTGAAAATATCAAAAAAGAAGGTCCAAGCGTCTTCGACAGAGGGGATCAAGCTGATTCTAAACCATTTTAGAGGCCAGTTCATGAAGGAAGGCTTGCTCATTAAAGTTTTTTAGCAACTGTCTATGACAAATCAGGACAGGTCGTTTCACTGAGCAGCCATTACGATCACAGGCTGTAAAACAGTGATCACTAAGGTCATTACAGAAAACACCAGACTGATACCTATCAGGATTATTTGTGAGGATAACATCGAGGAGAGTAGCCTTTTCTGGGTGTTTGGAGTCATACGTTGTGGGATTGGTAATAATCTGAGAAAGATTTAGGGAGTCCCATTGCTTTAGGACTTGGTCAGGTGGTTTAAGCATGTCCCAGTTTAGGTCACCTAGCAGGACAAATTCAGACTTAGTGACTTGGTGTATTGATACACCATCCAAAGTGTAATTAATAACTGCACAATGCTCAAAGGGATATTCAATGTCTGTTTGTTTAAAACATTCTACCAATAGGTGTCCTTCTTTGCGAACCATTGGAAAACCTCTCTGGTCTTTGTGGTTGAATCTGTGCTTGAAATTCACTGCTCAACTGAAGGACCTTACAGATAAGTGTGTGTGTGGGGTACAGAGATGAGTCACTTAAAAATCATGTTAAACACTATTATTGCACACTGTGAGTCCATGCAACTTATTATGTGACTTGTTAAGCACATTTTTACTCCTGTTATTCTGTGTAGATCAGTGACACAAAATCTATATTTACTCCATTTTAAATTCAGGCTGAAACGCAATAAAATTTGGAAAATGTGTGAATACTTTCTGAAGGCACTGTATGTCCTGGCCCTGGCTGTGTTTATGCAGCCTCAGCCTTCAAGTACTGCAGTTGAGTATTTCCATGTGAGCTGATAGAACTCCCTAATGTCTCTCTGTCTAGTGTTTTTCTTTCTCTCCCTTGTTTTCTTTGGACCGGTTCTGTGTGTGTGTGTGTGTGTGTGTGTGTGTGTGTGTGTGTGTGTGTGTGTGTGTGTGTGTGTGTGTGTGTGTGTGTGTGTGTGTGTGTGTGTGTGTGTGTGTGTGTGTGTGTGTGTGTGTGTGTGTGTGTGTGTGTGTGTGTGTGTGTGTGTGTGTGTGTGTGTGTGTGTGTGTGTGCGCGTGTGCGCGTACCTGGTAGTGCTTTTCAACTTTGAAAGTTTTGCAATACTGTAGGGTCTTTGGTTTCTGTCAGCAGTAGCCCTGTGTTTGAGCTCCATGTGACATCCTGTAATGCACGTGCCTTGTAGGAGTTTCACTGTTTTCATAACTCTCTCACTCTGGCACTCTGGGTCATATGGAGCTCATTAATGTGTGGAGGGCTGCTTGAGAGAGCTACAGCGCATAGAAATATAGTGGCTAGACCTGCTAGGACTTTCTACCATATGTTGGCCTATGCGTATGGAATGCATATAGGTAATACACAGAACACATCAATAGTCTCAAATGCAATGTTCGATTTCAAAGCTTGATTTGATATTTCAAAACTAGATTTGACCTTTATAAACTGTCGGCTGGGTGACCAGCAAGTGTTTGCTTTATGTCTCTCCTCTGTATACATCTTATCTGTGTAGGCTATCTTTGTAGATCAGAGCCTGTGCCGTCTCACACAAGCTCAGTCTTCGAGCCCCAGGTCTGGAGACAACCCCTTGGGAAAAATACCAGAGATAGAGCTCAAGTTTCTTAGAGAGGAAAGACAGAGAAGAAGCTTTCGGGTTAGAAAAAGTTTGTTTTTCTCTTTCCTTCTCTCTCCAAGGCTCTCCCCCTCCGCTCCCCTACACCCATCCAGCTTCTAAAGCATGCAGTACAGTATATTGTGTCAATATTGGAGTCTGTTCAAATTAAGAAAAAAAGTGTTGCATTCTTCTCAATGCTGTTTATTAAAACCACAAAAACAATCACACTGTGTATAATGTAATTTAGTAGGTGAAACATTTGTTTGACAGGGTACAAAAATTAATGTCACACCACATTAACCACAGAGCTAATGTGTTGAGTGTTCTGTCCTTTCTTGCAGACCACACACAGAGTTAAAGAGGAGATAAAAGAGACACAGAGTGGTTCCGACTGGGCCCAGAGTGAAAGAAGGAACAGAAGGTCCAGTTCATTTACCACAAGGTATGTAGTCCACCAGTGGATTTGCATAGCAATGAGCGAGGAGAGACACTTTGGAATCATCCCTGTTTGAAATATTCTATTTTTCACGTGGTTTTCAGACACGTGTGATGTTTCATATGTACATTTTTCACATGGGTTTTTCCCTCGTAAATGTTTTGCCCCCCTCGTGACTTATTTTTACCTCACACTTATTTTGCATCACTTCCAGCTACGTCTGGTTTCCCATCCAGGGCTGACCAGGACCACCCCTTCTTAGCTTCAAAGGCAAATCAGCAGGGGGATGCAGGTGGTTATGTTGCTGGAATGAATATGTGGAAACTTGCAACTGGAAAAAAGGCAGCGAACGCAAAGGCCAGGGTAACAACCAAAGATAGGAAAATTGCAAGAAAGAGGGAGGAATTTTATTTAATTGCGTTATCATAAAAAGAAAAAAATCACTGAAAGAAACATTTTTGCATCCATCTACAATTCATTTGTTCTCGCATTGAACAATTATTTCCTTTTGCTATCAATACTTTTGGGTTCATGTTTTAATTTCATTATCATTCTTGTTTATAGTACTAAGAATTTTGTTCTCGACTTCAGAAGTTTTGCTTGATATTAACGGCACAAAAGTAACTCACTCACTAGAGGATTGCACCATATAATAACACTATTACTAAACGTGTTTAAAGCAGCTATCCTTAATTGAAACATTAACAAAGTGTCTTCTCCGCCACAGTTTCAGTAAAAATCTAAGAGATGGGGCTGGAGAAATGCAACCACTCTCAAATCTAGAAAGTACGCTATGGATTCAAGGACTGACCATTTATGATATCAAAATTATATTTCTAACCATGTTTTTAGGCTATACAGTGTTTGTTTAGATGTACTTTGTTCACAAACATTGGGGTATATGGGAAGTTTTCTTACATGTGAAACTGAAAATGTGATTTTCCATGTGGAATTGCAAGTCACATGTGAAAAACAATCACGTGAAAGTTTTTCACATATGAAGCTGCTAATTAGATATTTACATATGGAGTTTTCTTATATATGAACCTGCAAATTAGATTTTTTTCATATGCGATAGATACATTTTTATTATGATTTGAATCAGTTACATGCTTCGTAAACAACAGGTGTAGACTAACAGTGACATGCTTACTTACGGGCCCTTCCAAACAATGCAGAGAGAAAAAAAAAAAAAAAAGATTTGAAAAATAATAACACGAGGAATAAATACACAATGAGTAACAATAACTTGGCTATACACGGGGTACCAGTACCGAGACGGTTTTCAGGGTTACGAGGTAATTGAGGTAGATATGTACATATAGGTAGGGGTAAAGTGACTAGATAACAGGATAGATAATAAACAGTAGCATCAGCGAATGTGATGAGTCAAAAGAGTTAGCGCAAAAAGGGTCAATGCAGATAGTCCGGGTAGCTATTTGGTAAACTATTTAGCAGTCTTATGGCTTGGGGGCACAAGCTGTTTAGTTTCTTGATGGTTCCAGACTTCGGGACCACTTGCCATATGGTAGCAGAGAGAACAGTCTATGACTTGGGTGGTTGGAGTATTTGACAATTGTTAGGGCCTTCCTCTGACACCGCCTGGTATAGAAGTTTTGGATAGCAAGGAGCTCAGCCTCAGTGATGTACTGGGCCTTATGCACTACCCTCTGTAACGCTTGCTGTCGGATGCCAAGCAGATGCCATATCACATGGTGATGCAGCCAGTCAAGATGCTGTCAATGGTATAACTTTTTGAGGATCTGAGGTACCATGACAAATCTTTTCAGCCTCCAGAGGGGGAAGAGGCATTGTCGTGCTTTCTTCTGTGTTGGTGTGTGCGGACCATGTTAATTCCTTAATGATGTGGACACCGAGGAACTTGAAGCTCTTGACCTGCACCACTATGGCCCCGTCGAAGTGGACGTGCTTTGCTCTCTGTTTCCTGTAGTCCACGATCAGCTCCTTTCTCTTGATGATGTTGAGGGAGAGGTTGTTGTCCTGGCACCACACTATCAGGTCACTGACCTCATCCCTATAGGCTGTCTCATCGTCGTCGGTGATCAGGCCTACCACCGTCGTGTCATCAGCAAACATAATGATTGTGTGAACGCTGAGCTGTAGTCAGTGAACAGGGTTCCTCTTGTCCAGGTGGGAGAGGACAGTGTGGAATGCAACAGAGATTAGGTCCTCTGTGGATCTGTTGGGGCGGTAAGCGAATTGGAGTGAGTCCAGGGTGTCTGGGATGATGGTGTTGATGTGAGCCATGACCAGTCTTTCAACGAATGTCATGGCTACAGATGTGAGTGCTACAGGGCAATATTCATTTAGAAAGGTTACCTTGGCGTTCTTGGGCACAGGTACTATGATGGTCTGCTTGAAACATGTACAGTTGAAGTCAGAAGTTTACATACACCTTTGCCAAATACATTTAAACTCAGTTTTTCACAATTCCTGACATTTAATCCTAGTAACAATTCCCTGTCTTAGGTCAGTTAGGATCACCACTTATTTTAAGAATGTGAAATGTCAGAATAATAGTAGAGAGAATGATTTATTTCAGCTTTTATTTATTTCATCACTTTTCCAGTGGGTCAGAAGTTTACATACACTCAATTAGTATTTGGTAGCATTGCCTTTAAATTGTTTAACTTGGGTCAAACATTTCGGGTAGCCTTCCACAAGCTTCCCACAAAAAGTTGGGTGAATCTTGGCCCATTCCTCCTGACAGACAGAGCTGGTGTAACTGAATCAGGTTTGTAGGCCTCCTTGCTGGCACACGCTTTTCAGTTCTGCCCACAAATGTTCTATAGGATTGAGGTCAGGGCTTTGTGATGGCCACTCCAATACCTTGACTTTGTTGTCCTTAAGCCATTTTGCCACAAATTTGGAAGTATGCTTGGGGTCATTGTCCATTTGGAAGACCCATTTGCGACCAAGCTTTAACTTCCTGACTGATGTCTTGAGATGTTGCTTCAATATCTCCACATAATTTTCCTACCTCATGATGCCATATATTTTGTGACGTGCACCAGTCCCTCCTGCAGCAAAGCACCCCCACAACATGATGCTGCCACCCAAGTACTTCACGGTTAGGATGGTGCTCTTCGGCTCCCTTTTTCCTCCAAACATAACGATGGTCATTATGGCTAAACAGTTCCATTTTTGTTTCATCAGACCAGAGGACATTTCTCCAAAAAGTACGATCTTTGTCGCCATGTGCAGTTGCAAACGGTAGTCTGGCTTTTTTTATGGCGGTTTTGGAGCAGTGGCTTCTTCTGTGCTGTGCGGCCTTTCAGGTTATGTCGATATAGGACTCGTTTACCAGTGGATATAGATACTTTTGTAGCTGATTCTTCCAGCATCTTCATAAGGTCCTTTGCTGTTGTTCTGGGATTGATTTGCACTTTTTGCACCAAAGTACATTCATCTCTAGGAGACAGAACGCGTCTCCTTCCTGAGCGGTATGACAGCTGCGTAGTCCCATGGTGTTTATACTTGCGTACTATTGTTTGTACGGATGAACATGGTACTTTCAGGTGTTTGGAAATTGCTCCCAAGGATGAACCAGACTTGTGGAGGTCTACAATTTTTTTCTGAGGTCTTGGCTGATTTCTTTTGATTTTCCCATGATGCCAAGCAAAGAGGCACTGAGTTTGAAGGTATGCCTTGAAATACATCAACAGGTACACCTCCAATTGACTCAAATGATGTCAATTAGCCTATCAGAAGCTTCTAATGCCATGCCATCATTTTATGGAATTTTCCAAGCTGTTTAAAGGCACAGTCAACTTAGTGTATGTAAACTTCTGACCCATTGGAATTGTGATACAGTGAATTATAAGTGAAATAATCTGTCTGTAAACAATTGTTGGAAAAATGACTTGTGTTATGCACAAAGTAGATGTCCTAACCGACTTGCCAAAACTATAGTTTGTTTACAATAAATTTGTGGAGTGGTTGAAAAACGAGTTTTAATGAATCCAACCTAAGTGTATGAAAACTTCCGACTTCAGCTGTAGGTATTACAGAGAGGTTCAGAGAGAGGTTGAAAATGTCAGTGAAGACACTTGCCAGCTGGTCAGCGCATGCTCTGAGTACGCGTTATAGGTATTGTGTTTGGCCCTGCGGCCTTGTGAATGTTAACCTGTTTTAAGGTCTTACTCACATCGGCTACTGAGAGCAAGATCACACAGTCACTCAGAAGAGCTGGTGCTCTCATTTAGCTTGTCTGGTAGGATTATGTCACTGGGCAGCTTGCGGCTGGGTTTCCCTTTGTAATCCATGATAGTTTGCAACCCCTGACAAATCCGACGCGGGTCAGAGCCGGCGTAGTAGGATTCGATCTTAGTCCTGTATTGATGCTTTGCCTGTTTGATGGTTCATCGGAGGTCATAGCAGGATTCTTATAAGTGTTCGGATTAGTGTTCAGCTCCTTGAAAGCAGAAGCACTAGCCTTTAGTTGCAGATGTTGCCTGTAATCCATGGCTTCTGTTTCCGATATGTGCATACGGCCACTGTGGGGATGACGTCGTCGATGCACTTATTAATGAAGCCGGTCAATGATGCGGTAAACTCCTCAATGCCATCGGATGAGTCCTGGAACATATTCCAGTCTGTGCTAGCGAAACAATCCTGTAGCTTAGCATCGGACCACTTCCTTATTGGGCACGTCGCTGGTAATTCCTGTTTGAGCATTTTCTTATCAGCAGGAATCAGTAGGATATACTTATGGTCAGATTTGCCAAAGGGAAGGCGAGGGAGAGCCTTGCATCAATTTGTGTGTGTGAAGTACAGTTTTGTCGCCTCTAGTCGCACAAGTGACATGCTGGTAAAAATGAAGTAAAACAGACTTCAGTTTTCCCATGTGAAATTCAGATTTTCACATGGAGGTTTTTTACATGTGAAATGGCAAATGTGATTTTAACATATAAATGTTTTTCACATGTGGAAATGCAATTCCACATGTGAAAGTGAGATTTTCACATGTGAAACAACATATCCGACCGCAAACTGAAATTCACGAGGTGAAAACATGTTATTCTCCTCACATGTGAACATGTGGTGTTAACATGTGAACTGTAAATGTGAAAATATGCAAATTTGACATGCTTTTTTGTAAGGTGTGTGTGTGAATGTGTGTGTGTGCGTGTGTGAAGTGAATGTGGATTCTGAGTGTGGTACCTTATTATAGTTCCATCTGTTTTTAGCTGTTTGTGTAGAGAATGTGTGTGTCTGTTTTTCATTGTTTGCGACACGTGTGGGCAGCATGTGAGTTCCTGTGCATCTGTGTCTCTGTCTGTATCTCTGTGAGAGGGCTAAGTAGTGGAGGTGTTGGGAGCTAGTTGAACTGTGTGTAGGCTGTGAGCGCTCTCCCCACACAGACTGTTCATTGTTCTGGGCTCTACAGGAGAACCTACTAAGATTGAACACATCTGATTTGGAGGATATAAGAAGATGAGAAGGAGACAGCAGTAGATGAGATGCAACAGGTGAAGATGCAAGAAGGATAGCGATCCAGGCAGATATACTCGATACAGTGATATGGAGAGGCGGTGATATAAAGGGCAGTGATGAATTAGGGAAGGAACATCCCCTTTTCGCCCCTTTTAGGATGATATATATGGTCAGCCCCTCCCAGACAGACAGCCCCCCCCCTTTTCTCTCTCCGACCCCCGTAACTGAGAGGCATGTGAATACCTCATTACTTTTGATCCCAGTAGGATGTGGATAGAGAACCTGGCCAGCTGCTATGTGGAGCAGGCAGGCGGGGCACAGAGCTTGAGGTGTGTGTTTGTGTAACTATGTTTACGTGTAGGGTGGGGTGTGTTTATGTGTGTGGGGGGAGGTGTGTGTATGCGTAGTACTGTATGGAAGGGGTCCAACTCAGAGTCTGAACCCCTCCACTCACCCTAGAGCTGGGGTCCTGATTGTATGACCATGTGTAAACAAACACACTGAGCCCCCCTGCCCGACATCCCAGCTCGGGGGTCCGTCAATAAGGATGCAGGTTGTATTGTGTAATCATGATGTGTGTGGTTGACGGGGGCTTGGCAGTGCATAGGTGTGTGAAATTGTGTCAAGTGGACAGGGGGCCCTGGGGGGTTATATATAAACTATTGGGATCTGTATTTGTATTTGTGTGTTCATGCATACGTGCACAATATTAGATTAAAGGCAGAGAGACCCGGGGAGTTAAAAGGATGATAGACTGAGGGTGTGTCCCAAAGTCACTCCATTCCCTATATAGGCCTAGTGCACTACTTTTGACCAGAGATCTGGTCAAAAGTAGTGCACTATAAAAGGAACAGGGTGCCATTTGGGAAGTAGACAGTCTGATTATCAGCATAGTATAAGGGGATAGTCAAGGAGATTGATGTCCCCTAAATAATGGCTGAAATATCAGTGTCACTGTATCCTCTGTAAGTTCAGATAGCATCCTATCTAACTGCCCTGGCCTGAACCTCCCTTTGCTGTACTTCTTCTATTAATTTGTAGACATTGCACACCTTACACACAATGCATCACACAAAAGCCACATGGTATCACACATCTCTATCTCACATGCACACTAGGGGCTCCAGAGTGGCACAGCAGTCTAAGGCACTGCATCTCAGTGCTAGAGGTGTCACTACAGTCCCTGGTTCGATTCCAGGCTGTATCACAACTGGCTGTGATTGGGAGTCCCATAGGACGGTGCACAATTGGCCCAGCATAACCCGGGTTAGGCTGTCATTGTAAATAAGAATGTGTTCTTAGTTGACTTGCCTAGTTAAATAAAACACTGAAATAGTCCACACCCATGGAGATGTAACAGGACAGAATGAAGAAAGTGATCCATGGGCTCAGAAACTGGGACAAACCTGTCCCACACACACACATTTTTTTAAATATATATTTTTTAATTAAACAGGTAGGCCAGTTGAGAACAAGTTCTCATTTACAACTGCGACCTGGCCAAGATAAAGCAAAGCAGTGTGACAAAAACAACCACACAGAGTTACACATGGGATAAACAAACTTACAGTCAATAACACAATAGAAAAATTGGTATACAGTGTGTGCAAAATGAAGTAAGAGGCAAGGCAATAAATAGGCCAATAATGGCGAGGTAATTACATGGCGAGCAATTTACACTGGAGTGATATATGTGCAGATGAGGATGTGCAAGTAGAAATACTGGTGTGCAACAGAGCAGAAAAACAAAAACAAATATGGGGATGAGGTAGGTAGTTGGTTGGATGGGCTATTTACAGATGGGTTGTGTACAGCTGCAGCGATCGGTAAGCTGCTCTGACAGCTGACGCTTAAAGTTAGTGAGGGAGATAAAAGTCTCCAACTTCAGTGATTTTTGCAATTTGTTCAAAAACCACTACTAAAATACACTGCTCAAAAAAATAAAGGGAACACTTAAACAACACAATGTAACTCCAAGTCAATCACACTTCTGTGAAATCAAACTGTCCACTTAGGAAGCAACACTGATTGACAATAAATTTCACATGCTGTTGTGCAAATGGAATTAACAAAAGGTGGAAATTATAGGCAATTAGCAAGACACCCCCAATAAAGGAGTGGTTCTGCAGGTGGTGACCACAGACCACTTCTCAGTTCCTATGCTTCCTGGCTGATGTTTTGGTCACTTTTGAATGCTGGCGGTGCTTTCACTCTAGTGGTAGCATGAGACGGAGTCTACAACCCACAGAAGTGGCAAAGGGTGGGCAGCTCATCCAGGATGGCACATCAATGCGAGCTGTGGCAAGAAGGTTTGCTGTGTCTGTCAGCGTAGTGTCCAGAGCATGGAGGCGCTACCAGGAGACAGGCCAGTACATCAGGAGACGTGGAGGAGGCCGTAGGAGGGCAACAACCCAGCAGCAGGACCGCTACTTCCGACATTCCTCGTGAACACCTTTTTTCCACCACTTGGGCTGTTGTTGCATCGAATGCGCTATCACAACCAGTAGAGGTGCATGGGTAAAATCACCGGGGAAGCTAGGACCTCCTCCTCTGACTATTAGGTGTGTGTGTGTGTGTGTGTGTGTGTGTGTGTGTGTGTGTGTGTGTGTGTGTGTGTGTGTGTGTGTGTGTGTGTGTGTGTGTGTGTGTGTGTGTGTGTGTGTGTGTGTGTGTGTGTGTGTGTGTGTGTGTGTGTGTGTGTGTGTGTGTGTGTGTGTTAGGGAAGGTGTGGTTATCTACATTATCTTCCTCAGTCTCTCAGGACACATATGTTTCTTTTTAAACTCAACCCTCCAAGTCTTTATCAGCCATCATAATAAAGGTACCTTAGTAAACCCTGGGTAGAGAACAACAACAAAATAGTAGTTTTAGGTCACGCTGCACATAGGAGTAGTTGGCTTTCAGGCCCATGCCTTTGTTTGGACACAAACCTGCACGAGGAGAGCCTACCAGGAAACCATGGGGTCAATGTCTTATCAGCTGACCCAGCGTCAGTCCTTGGTCCATCGCCTTCACCGGCCCCTTAGGACACATTACTGCTAGACTCACAACCATCACTGGGTCTGATGACCAGTCCTGCCCCTCCGACACCACCCGATCCAGTTCCAGTCCTTGGTCCACCGCCAGAACCAGATCTGAGCCTGCCTCAGGCTCCGGACCTGGGTGAACATCCAGCCCCTCGTGGGAGAGCCTCCACCTAACCAGTACTCTCGCCCTGTTACGGCCGAGGATGCCTGGCCTGACTTGTTGGAATGGCCTCCTCCACAAGCCTGGCCCCCGACTGCTGCTGGACAGCCCAGCCTCAGAGACACTGTGAGCACCTTATCCTTCACTGTCCCTCACAAGACGGTTTCACTGAGGCAAAATGTACAACATACATTTTGGGGCAGCTGTAGAGTTGCCCGTAAGTACTTCTCAGAACCCTCTCTCAAACCTTCTCTCTGGCCCTGGAACTTAGAGACAAACTTTGTGACTTCTTACAGCTGAGGTAGGCTACCAACCCCCAACCTCAGCCTGAGTCCTGCTGCAGAAGGTCGCTTCACACCTATGTATTATGTACCAGGTTGCCAGGGAACAGAGTCAGCTGACCTGGTCAGCCAATCAGTGGTCTAGCCTGGGGTTGGAGAACCCAGTCTGTCCTGAACTCTTTAGTTGTTTCCAGGAGGCCAGGTTAGAAAACCTTGATAAAGTTAGCTGGCCAAGTTGCTAGTTAGCTAGCTAAGTTAGTTACCTACCTAGCCTACATTAACCAGTAATCCAAAATACACACACATTTTTTTAAACATTAGCTGTCACCTTAAAAAGTAAAAATGTTTTTCCCTGAAGGGAAGGCAATTTCGTTATTTGTTAGCTAGCTAGGCTACCAGTAAGCTTTTACCCCATATCAAGCCTAGATAGCTAGCTAGCTAGCCCTACTGTCTGCTTGGCCAAATTGGATAACGTTCTTGATTCTAGTTACTAAGATAAATAAAACATCTCAAGTTAGCTACTCACTCTAGCGTTAACTTCTTTTAGGTATTTTCTGAACAGCTTCTCACTGTTTCTCCAGTTGTCAGTTCAACCACACCGTTTACACACTCATTTGTGTTGCCCAAATAAAAAAATACCTGATTCTTGTTGCTAGGCTACCAGTTACAGTGCTTTTAGCTTGCAGTTTGCGCACACCTTCATGCAGAGGGAATAAAACAATTAGAGCTAGTGTCTAAAAAATATATATGGATTTAATATTTGTCAAATTATTGAGCATGTCAACTCAAATAAGCGTCAGAAATTGTCCTTATTTCGCATATCAAGATCCTGATATGGACCTCAGTCAAGAGCATATGCATTGTATGTGCAGAGGAAATATACTATGTAAGCCTACTGTCAGTATTTGTCTTCATATAGAGAAAATAATATGTCCACATAGGCCTATCTCAGGATATCTAATGAGTAAATATCCCACCATACCATGTATGATATCAGGAGGGAATCCATAAATGATTTGTGCATAAAATAAACATTTTCAAATTATTGAGCATGTGCTGAAAACTAAGAAATGCATCAGAAATCATCCTTATTTTCAGCATATCAAAAAGCATATCAAGATCCGTATATTGATCTCAGCCAAGATAAGCATATCTGGAATCAATATAGCTTAATACACTGCTCAAAAAAATAAAGGGAACACTTAAACAACACAATGTAACTCCAAGTCAATCATACTTCTGTGAAATCAAACTGTCCACTTAGGAAGCAACACTGATTGACAATAAATTTCACATGCTGTTGTGCAAATGGAATAGACAAAAGGTGGAAATTATAGGCAATTAGCAAGACACCCCCAATAAAGGACTGATTCTGCAGGTGGTGACCACAGACCACTTCTCAGTTCCTATGCTTCCTGGCTGATGTTTTGGTCACTTTTGAATGCTGGCGGTGCTCTCACTCTAGTGGTAGCATGAGACGGAGTCTACAACCCACACAAGTGGCTCAGGTAGTGCACATTTGTGGCCTGCTGGAGGTCATTTTGCAGGGCTCAGTCAGTGCTCCACCTTGCACAAAGGCGGAGGTAGCGGTCCTGCTGCTGGGTTGTTGCCCTCCTACGGCCTCCTCCACGTCTCCTGATGTACTGGCCTGTCTCCTGGTAGCGCCTCCATGCTCTGGACACTACGCTGACAGACACAGCAAACCTTCTTGCCACAGCTCGCATTGATGTGCCATCCTGGATGAGCTGCACTACCTGAGCCACTTGTGTGCATTGATGTGCCATCCTGGATGAGCTGCACTACCTGAGCCACTTGTGTGGGTTGTAGACTCCGTCTCATGCTACCACTAGAGTGAAAGCACCGCCAGCATTCAAAAGTGACCAAAACATCAGCCAGGAAGCATAGGAACTGAGAAGTGGTCTGTGGTCACCACCTGCAGAACCACTCCTTTATTGGGGGTGTCTTGCTAATTGCCTATAATTTCCACCTTTTGTTAATTCCATTTGCACAACAGCATGTGAAATTTATTGTCAATCAGTGTTGCTTCCTAAGTGGACAGTTTGATTTCACAGAAGTGTGATTGACTTGGAGTTACATTGTGTTGTTTAAGTGTTCCCTTTATTTTTTTGAGCAGTGTATATTGAATGTGCTGCGAAAACACAGATATGTGATATACAGTCAGTATTTGTCAACCTAAAGAGAGAATATAGGATGTCTCATAGTCCATATCCGGCCATAGGAAATGTCCATGTGTGATATTCGGAGTAATCCCAATATCATATATGTGTAAAATACATCTGGATTCTGAATTTCTCAGGATATGGTGCATATCCACAAAACTCAAAATATGCAATGGAAATGGTCTGTATTCTCTAGAATATCAAAAACGTGTCATGTAAAGATATCCCCTGATATGGACCCCTTTCGCCCAGTGCTGTATCGTTCCATTTCTCCGAATGTCAAATTTCGAAGCTGCTGCTCTGTATCATTCCATTTCTCAAAATGTCAAAGTTAGGCTGACTACACCGCTTGCGTCGTGTGCACGAGCGCTGCAAAATACATTTCGAAATCTATATTATTCAAATTATTGCACCCACACTGCTCACCCGCTGCAAGTCCTGCCTCTCCCATCTCCTCATTGGTTTATAGAAGCAGGTACCCATGTGGGCGACTGAAATACGAACGAGGTCAGTGGCGGTAATGCACCTAATTTATTAAAGTTGCCAATCGAAATATAAAGTCAAGAGAAGCAAAAGCCTGGAAGGAAGAGAGATGACTAGAAACGATTTGGTTGACCGTTTTATGTGTGGATTAATTGGCGGAGTAGAGGACCTTGTGCATTTCAGGTAAAATAACAACTCAATGTTTATATCCCAGGTCAAATTAGCTAGCAACAGCAGCTAGCTAAATAGGACAAATTAGCTAGCAAGTGCAAGTTAACTAGCTAAATTGCCATAAAATGTTTAATGCTTTTTGACCTGTCCCCAAATGAATATAATTGGTTCAGAGTTTGTTTTTATATTTTAACCTGCGTGTCGTGATTGCGTGTTGTGTGGGGGGACAAAATAAATGTATGCACGATGGCGCACGCGCGCAGCCAGTTTGGGTTTAGGCTTCACAATATTATTTACCCGCCAGTGTTGTGATTGGCTGTGATATTCGCTTATTGATTTCTCCCGCTGGAGCGGCACCTGTTCTGACTTTGTGGCTGTGTTATCTAGTGGAAATCACTTTGTCATTTCCTGGCTGCTAAAATTCAACGTTGTTCGCTCAATGTCAGTTTATGTGAGAAAACAAGCACTGACGTATGGAAAATACTTATGTTTACCTATCATTCAGCATTCATTCACCTCATTTCAACGTCCAGAAAATACATATTTTCAATGTCTCCGGAAAGTATTTTTAACATCCGGAAAATATGTATTTTTGAAATTCGGAAAATGCACGTGATGTCAACATTTGGAAATACTTCTAAATAATTATTTTTAACTTAATTTTGCTGACTGGGTGGTTTGTTTCTGAATGGCCACCCCTCCGTGCCTACTGGATGTTAGAGTCTGTTAGACCCTGTTAGATCATTGTTCTGTGCCCACCAGATGGAGGAGGAAGTTAGAGCCTGCCTGGCACAGTAATGTGTTTGGTAACTGGGCTCAAGGCCCTGCCTGCAATTTAGCCCGGCCAGGTCCATTATTATTATTATTATTATTATTTGCAGCTGGGAAGTAGAACATCAGGACTTAGCGTTTGTGTGATTAGTCCCTGCCTGCTCCTCCATGCTAACCTTGACCTCCCATCCCGCCCTGCCCTGTACTGGACTGCCTCATCCCAGCTAGCCTCACAGCTGATTGGGCCAACAGTCAAATCCATAACCCATTTAGACAATAAATGTTCATTTACGTAACCATCTCCTTTTCTCTTCACAGAATATTGCCCTAATTACATCCGTACATTACACAGGTGTGTGTGTGTGTGTATTTATGGAGGTCTATAAAGCTGCTTTTGATGTGATTGTTTACCTGTGGAAAATGTTGTTGTTCTTATTAGAAGGATATGTGAAGTTGCCTAATGTGATTGTTGTTGCAGATCAGTTGTTAGCTTGCTCTCTCTCTCTCTCTCTCTCTCTCTCTCTCTCTCTCTCTCTCTCTCTCTCTCTCTCTCTCTCTCTCTCTCTCTCTCTCTCTCTCTCTCTCTCTCTCAATCAATCACAGGTGACAATGCTGACAGGAAGGGCACATAGTTGAAATATCACTGTGGTAATGTCTGTGTCGTGTCTCTGACTATGATTAAATTATATGACATGCTATTTTATCAAATCGATTACCTAATGTTTAATTGATTATGTGATTGAATTAAACCATTAATAACCTGGGGCACCACGGAAGCATTAATTTATATAGAGCAGTTATCTCCCGAATCCACTCTCTTAAAGAGCTGAAGATCTTTTATATCAATAGCAGTCAATTATTAATCGTCACCTTGATCAGTCTCATTCTGATTGGCGTAAGTACTTGGTTATCTGCACGAACCCTAGCTAAAAAGTTGGCTTTATTATTTATTTACTAAATACCTAAATAATCACACAGAATTACATATATATGTATAAAAATCATACATAGATCATTGATTACTAATCATGTAATGAAAAGCCCCTAGTGGGCTAACCAGATATGACGGCTGGTTACACAAAGGAAGGGGGTTGGGTTTGAATGAAAGAGCGGGAAGACTGAGGGACAAAGGGATTGGGTCTCTATCGGACCTTGAGAAGCTATGCTACCATAAATACAGAATCTTATGCATTCTAAGAACAGCCCATTCGGAAGAGGAAAATGCAAGATATATATTTACTCTGAGCTGCGCTTCGATAGATGGGTCGAAGATGGAAGACTGGTTTATCCAGCAGAGATCGCCATTGTCCTTTGAAGAATCTTTTTGGTCGTAGTGTTGTAGAGCGGATACGTTAAAGTACCCTGTCGTTCTTAGGAGGTTGTTTGTCCTTTCCTAGGCCACATACAGTGGGGAGAACAAGTATTTGATACACTGCCGATTTTGCAGGTTTTCCTACTTACAAAGCATGTAGAGGTCTGTAATTTTTATCATAGGTACACTTCAACTGTGAGACGGAATCTAAAAAAAAAAAATCTAACAAAAATCCAGAAAATCACATTGTATGATTTTTAAGTAATTAATTTGCATTTTATTGCATGACATAAGTATTTGATCACCTACCAACCAGTAAGAATTCTGTCTCTCACAGACCTGTTAGTTTTTCTTTAAGAAGCCCTCCTGTTCTCCACTCATTACCTCTATTAACTGCACCTGTTAGAACTCGTTACCTGTATAAAAGACACCTGTCCACACACTCAATCAAACAGACTCCAACCTCTCCACAATGGCCAAGACCAGAGAGCTGTGTAAGGACATCAGGGATAAAATTGTAGACCTGCACAAGGCTGGGATGGGCTACAGGACAATAGGCAAGCAGCTTGGTGAGAAGGCAACAACTGTTGGTGCAATTATTAGAAAATGGAAGAAGTTCAAGATGACGGTCAATCACCCTCGGTCTGGGGCTCCATGCAAGATCTCACCTCGTGGGGCATCAATGATCATGATTTCATTAGATAGATAGTGTAGTCGTTCAACCATTCACAACCACAGTTCACGCCGTGGTTTGCTTAGTCCAGTGTGAATTGGGTCACCGGGGCTTTTGTACTGGGGAAGGGAAGAGTGTGTTTCATCCCTCTCCAACCTGTTCACTTGGGCTTGGCCACTGAATGAGCGTAAGTTTACTTATGAAAACAATTCTCTCATTTAGAAGCTAAAATCACATTTCATCTTCTCACAAATAGTTAAATTGCACAACAATTCCATGTGAATCTGATAACTAGAATGTGTAGATTTTCCAAGATACAATGTATGTCGTCCTGTCATCAGATATATTGTCCCAGACAACAACTGATCTGACATCATATTCTTTAAGTACCAACGGATACTTTCAACTGGTTGAGAAAGGGCAATATTGTTCCATTCCCCAACTTTTTGATGTTACCATACTTTCTCTGTAGTAATACAGGGCTTTCCAAGAGGCCATTCTGTAGAGTGGAGAGAAAAGGAGGAAAGATGGAAAGGTATTTATGGGGGGGTCATAAACCTCACCCAACAGGGCAACGTCATAACACCTGCTATTTGTGGCTGTTTGTCTGGGGGTTTTGCTCTGTCTACTGTCTGTCTGCTATGGTTTTTGGTGAGAGGGGGAACCATTCTTGTTGTTTTATATTCAGACTAGCACTCTTCAAGCCCAATTTGAGGAAAGACAACCATGCAGAGCCCTTCTCTTCACTATCAGTTTCTGTCTCCTTCCTTCTGCCAGTTTCTCTTTCCCTCTACAACTATCTCTTTCTGCTCTTTATCAGCTGATAAGAATAACAAGGCAAACAGGTTAAATGGATAGCAAACTGCTTAGAAAATCTATTTCACTTTCCCTCTCTGTGTTCCTCCCCACATAAAAAAACTACAGTTTACTACAGAATACTACAACTTACTATAGAATTATGTGGTAAACTGTAGTATACTGTACAATACTATACTACACACTGTACTATCCCTCGATCATGTGTAGTACTTAGTATAGATTTTTTTGTATACTGTAGAATACTATGGTAAATACTACAGAAATGTCAGCAAAAACAATACAATTTTTAAACTATAATAAATACTACAGTATTTAATTTGCATATACCCTGCCCATTCCCCTCCCCCATGTCCCAATTTGAACCACCACAAGTGAGAAACCTACATGCCAAGTATAGACAATATATTGTGTTCTCTACGGGTTATAAAGAGGATCAGAAATGCTGAATGCTGTTCAGTACCAGTGGTGGAAAAGTACCCAATTGTCATACTTGAGTAAAGTAATGATATCTTAATAGAAAATGACTCAAGGAAAAGTCATCCAGTAAAATTCTTCTTGAGTAGAAGTTTTAAGGTATTTTATTTTAAATATATTTACGTATCAAAAATAAATGTAATTGCTACAATATACATAAGTATCAAAGATAAAAGTTTACATCGTTTCAAATTCCTCATATTAAGCAAACCTGACCGCACCATTTAATTTAATTATTTTTTTAACTTGTGGATAACCAGGGGCATACTCCAACACTCAGACATAATTTACAAACAAAGCATTTTGATGGCACCGGAGCAGAAGGCAGACGTCTTACGTGCCCCCAACCGATTGTGTTTTTTTTGTTTGTTTATCTGCGTTGTTTGTAACTTATTTTTTTACTCTTTTGTACATAATGTTACCGCTATCGTCTCTTATGACTGAAAATAACTTCTAGACATCAGGACTGCTATTACTCACCACGGACTAGCAGAATCCTTTTTCTTCTTTCACGACTTTGACGAGCCTGAGGCGGAGGATATACGGCTCTCTCAGGAACAGGCCCCGACCCCAGTGATCAGCGTGAAGATGAGGCGGAGAAAGAGAGGCCGGAGAGCGGGCTGCCTTCTGAGAAGTCGGAGGCGATCGAATAAACCCCCACTTCCCTCAATTCTGCTAGCAAACATGCAATCTTTGGACAATAAAATGGACGAGTTACTGGGAAGATTAAACTACCAACGGGACATTAAAAACTGTAACATCTTATGCTTCACGGAATCGTGGCTGAACGACGACAATATTAACATACTGGCCGGTTATACGATGAGGGGTGGCGGTCTATGTATTTTTGTAAACAACAGCTGGAAGTCTCAAGCTATTACTCGCCTGAGGTAGAGTTTCTCATGATAAGCTGTAGACCACACTACATACCGAGAGAGTTTTCATCTGTATTCTTTGTAGCTGTTTACATACCACCACAGTCAGAGGCTGGCACTAAGATAGCATTGAATGAGCTGTATTCTGCCATATGCAAACAAGAAAATGCTCACCCAGAGAAGGCGCTCCTAGTAGTCGGGAACCTTAATGCAGAGACACTTAAATCAGTTTTACCTCATTTCTATCAGCATGTTAAATGTGCAACCAGAGGGAAAAGAACTCTGGACCACCTATACTCTACACACAGAGATGCATACAAATCTCTCTCTCTCTCTCTCTCTCTCTCTCTCTCTCTCTCTCCCCCCCCCCCCCCCCAATGGCATTGAGAAGTACACCACATCTGTCATTGGCTTCATCTATATGTGCATTGATGGCGTCGTCCCCACAATGACTGTACGTACATACCCCAACCAGAAGCCATGGATTACAGCCAGCATCCGCACTGAGCTAAAGGGTAGAGCTTATAAGAAACCCTGCAATGCCCTCCAACGAACCATCAAACAGGCAAAGCGTCAATACAGGACTAAGATCGAGTCGTACTACACCGGCTCTGACGCTCGTCAGATACAGATACCCCCAGCACAGATACCCCCCAAAACAACTTAAATAGCACTTCAAAGTATTTTTACTTAAGTACTTTACACCACCGTTCAGAACCAAGTCCTTAATATCTACAGAAAATCTTTTGGTATTTCTCCAGTAGGTTTCCTCAATGAGAAACTCCACCTTCAGTAAATACTACAGTAAACAAAAACACTACAGTAAATACTACATTAAAGTCTGCAAAAGCACTACAGTGAATACTATAGTATTTTTTCACGTGGGTCTCTCTCTCCCAGATTCAAATTCTCTTCTGCAGTGGCATCGGAATGCTAAGTAGAATTTTTCAGAAGCAGTAACCAATTCAACAGACATTAACGTATCGGCCTATGTATTTGATGTGTTTTTGTATCTGCCTGTCTGTTTTCTATGGTCATTCATTTCTCTCTCTCTCTCTCTGTTTCTCTCTCTCTCTCTCTGTGTCTTTCTCTCTCTCTCTCTGCAGTGCTCTCCTTCCTTTGTTTGCTTGTTCCTGATCTCAATGCTTAGTTCCCACCCAACAACAGCTGCTGTGCTCTGATAGGCTGAAGCGGGTATGAGGCGGGGCCGACCTGTTTTTATATTTTTCTTGCTCTGAGCTCAGTACAGACCCCAGTTCAGTATCGGCGACAGACAGAGTCAGGAACAACCTACACTCGCTCTCACACACAACCTACAGCCCCAGACCTGTCGAAAATAACGATTTACTAGCACTACGTACACAGGGAGATTCCCTTAACCCAAACCTGGACTATACTACTCTGCTTTCGGACCAGGATAGCACGGGGAACTAAACGTTTTTTCTCTTCTCCTTCCTGCTGCACCCTTTCTTTTTCCTGCTGTGGTCTCTGCTGTCCTAGCAGGTGTCCACTAACGCCCCCCAGCGAAAAAGAGCGGTACAGCCAGAAGATAGGCAGCCCAAGCAGCCTCATCGTGGGCCCCTCCAGTTTAGCTGTCCGATGCGGAGTGAGGATGAGTCCTGCTCTAGAAGCCCTTATGCAGGCAGACGGGACGCTCCCCTATCCCGGGAAAGGGGTGATGCTTGAGCCCTTTGTGCACCAGGTGGGGGGCCACTCTTGCGTGCTGCGTTTCGGCGACCAGACCATCTGCAAGCCCCTCATCCCCCGAGAACACCAGTTCTACAAGAGCCTGCCCCCTGAAATGAGGAAGTTCACCCCCCAGTACAGAGGTAAGCTTATTCCCTGATCCAACCTTAACCTACAATATAACGCTACTATCATCTGAATAACATCCATTATGCTGTGTGCGCCACTGCTACTGCCCCGTATTTCTCTCCCCATCTCCCATCTTCTCTCTCTCTTTCTCTACCTCCACCTCTTCATCTCTCTCTTCGTCTCTCTCCACTGATATGGTCAGCTGGAGTGTTTTGTAACATTAGCTGCATTTAGGATTACAGAAGGTCACTGGAGATGGCAGTACCACAGCAGCACAAAGGGATTTGTTTCATGGTGGGGCTTAAGTGGGGGGCTGGGGACAGACAGTATGTGACTGCATGATACATCAGGGCTCTGCAGTGTCAGGTTATGTAATGGTGGTGGGGGTGTGTATGACAGGATCTTAATCTCCTGATGGACAGGTGTGACCCAGGCATTCTGCATTAGACAGAGACAACCCTCCCTCACAAACACGCAAAGGTGTCCTTGGTTGGGTGTCAGTCACACAAACAGGATTTAATGTGTTTTATATTATATTCTGTTCCATTGGATTCTATCACCTTTGAAATATCACAGAGGACCAACAGTATCACTATCTTGTCTGCTCAGACCATAGTCGGCCCCAGGCCCTCTCCTGAGAGTAGGGATAAAAGCCCAGTAGCCCTGCGCCTGCCCGCATCTCCGAAGAGGGCTAAAGTTTCTGGAGGAAGGATCCAGTTCCCAGCATACTCAATAATAATGGGGCTGATCATCAGAGACGGAATGCTGAGTGGGAGAGATAGCGGTGTCTGACTGGACATCAGCCTGTCATGGATAGTTAAAAAAAGGTTCAATAAAGAAATGTATGGTTAACGAATACACACGCAAACACTCTCACACACCTTGGGTGGAATATCTCACTCTGTGTTGTTTTTCGTTGACCATGATGCTACATACCGGTGCCTCCTGACACTTGCACTCACTGATCGGCCTACACACGCACATCTCACACACACTTTCTATTACGTCACTCCTACCCTGGTTATGTGACTGAGTTGAGGCACTAGCGTGGTATCTGACTCCGCAGCAATGCGTCGTGGAACTATAAAAAACCCCAGTGTTATTTGGATGGGAGATGAAGCTGTAGAAAGAAGAGCACAGACGTCTGGTGACACTGAGAATATTCCATAACAAACACACTCACTTCTGCTCAAAACACTTTTACACACACTCTCACACTCTTACAAACGTATGTTGGCCCATATACAGTCACGTTCACACACTCGCATACTCAAAAAGCACATGAGTCGCAGGCACTTAAACACTCATCGTCACATGCCCCGCTGACAGTGCAGCTCTGACAGTTGAAACAGGCCTGGCCAGTAGAGAGTTAACTGCTGCAGGGTAGTGACATCACTGTGCATGACACACTCAAGGCGGGAGCTGCAGAGGAGAGATAAGCCCTGGGTCCCATTGTCCTCCATGTCACTGGCCAACACACCCGTTATCACCTCATACACATAGGCGCTAATGAAGGATCTGTCTTGATGGTGCAGAGAACCTTTCCTCCAGTGTAAACCAGGGATGTTTTTGTTTGTATTTCAGAAAAGCTGGGATTTGCTTCTGTTTTCAGTCTTATTATCATGTTTATATTCAATGGGATGCTGAATATCCATCCTCCTCCCTATCTCTCTCCATCTCCCAATCCCTCCCTCTCTCTAATTTATCTGTCAGCCCCTGCAGCTGTGATGTATGCTCTTCCTGTCTTAACACCCACTGCCACCTTCCCCCAGCCTGCAGAGAGGGTTGCAATACACAGGCCCTTCTATAGGGGTTTATTAGGTAGAGTAGGGTAGGGGTGTGTGCATGTTTGGGAACGCATCATAAATGATCCCAGGAATAAGTAACAGTGTGTACAGTTTTCTATGAAAGTGTTCCGGAGACCCACCACCCTCCTCCCCACCATCCATCCCTTCCCTTTTTAATTTGTTCGTGTGTTTGGATTATTGCCTTGAAATGCTGTATAAAAAGGCAAGTCAGACCTGAATGGACTCTTAAAACAGAGAGGCGGTGCACGCAAAATGCCCGACTTGATGGAACTGTTGTATCTTTATGAAATATAATTCAGGTGTGTTGTTGTCGTGGTTGTTTTTGAGTTTATACAGTGTATCTTTGCTGTCATTTCTTTTGGGTTGCCTTGAAACATTGTAACACTATGTGTATCAGTTAATGTGTGGTTCTGGGTGGGTTTGGTAGTTTCTCAATAAAGGTTGGACTGAGTGTCATACATTCGAGCCTCCTGTGGTGTTTGTGTATCTCTTTGCTTCTTGGGTTCATTCTCACGTACACATTTAAAGTACTTGGAAACGCATACATTGTTGTTGATGCTGCCTCCTTGCCCCCCTACCCGCTCTCTCTCTGCTGCCTCCTTGCCCCCCTACCCGCTCTCTCTCTGCTGCCTCCTTGCCCCCCTAACCGCTCTCTCTCTGCTGCCTCCTTGCCCCCCTACCCGCTCTTTCTCTGCTGCCTACTTGACCCCATACCCGCTCTCTCTCTGCTGCCTCCTTGCCCCCATACCCGCTCTCTCTCTCTGCTGCCTCCTTGCCCCCCTACCCGCTCTTTCTCTGCTGCCTACTTGACCCCATACCCGCTCTCTCTCTCTGCTGCCTCCTTGACCCCATACCCGCTCTCTCTCTCTGCTGCCTCCTTGACCCCATACCCGCTCTCTCTCTCTGCTGCCTCCTTGACCCCATACCCGCTCTCTCTCTCTGCTGCCTCCTTGCCCCCCTACCCGCTCTCTCTCTGCTGCCTCCTTGACCCCATACCCGCTCTCTCTCTCTGCTGCCTCCTTGACCCCATACCCGCTCTCTCTCTCTGCTGCCTACTTGACCCCATACCCGCTCTCTCTCTCTGCTGCCTCCTTGCCTCCCTACCCACTCTTTCTCTGCTGCCTCCTTGCCCCCCCTACCCGCTCTCTCTTCTGCCACCTTGCCCCCTTACCCGCTCTCTCTTTGCTCCCTCAATAGGAAAACCTGTGTTTGTTTGTGTTTGTCTTTCTCTTTACAGAGTGTATTTGGCTGGAAGCAGGACCCAGTTGGTAAGAACTGCCTATGACTAACCAGTTACTGTGAGGTTTTGGCTTCAGCATAGCATTATAAAATTAAAAATCCAATGCCGGGTACTAACCGCCTTCCTATCGTTCTCTTTCCCGCTTCCCTCCATCTCTCCCTCTCTCAGGTGTGGTGTCAGTCAGCTTTGAGGAAGATGAAGAGGGCAACCTGTGTCTCATCGCTTACCCCCTCCACAATGAACCAGAGAACATGGAAAACAAGGACCCCTCAGCTGACTGCGAGCCTAAGAATAAGATGATCAAGTGGGGCAACAAGAAATCATCGTCCCTACTGCTGGATAATGACAACTACAGCAAAGACCGGGCCAGACAGAGCACTAAAGAGAACAAGAGCAAAAGGTGAGCACATACACAGTTACATCGGTACACATACTGTATATACAAATATATTCAAACACCAACATAGATTCATAGATTCTATACAGCAAATATGTACTGTATGATGATTGGCAGATATCTAACCTCTCTTTCCTCTCTCTGTGTGTAGTTATAACGGTGCGGAGGTGCAGCAGCAGGCTGAGGTACTCCGCTACAGCCTAGATCGGAAGCAGATCAAACACAACCCCTGGAGTCTGAAATGCCACCAGCAGCACCTCCAGAGGATGAAGGAGAACTCCAAACACCGCAACCAATACAAATTCATCCTGTTGGAGAACCTGACGTGGCGTCACGCGGTGCCGTGCGTGCTGGACCTGAAGATGGGCACGCGGCAGCATGGTGACGACGCGTCAGAGGAGAAGAAGGCCAACCAGATCCGCAAATGTCAACAGAGCACTTCCGCCTCCATCGGTGTCCGGCTTTGTGGCATGCAGGTGTACCAGTCAGACTCAGGCCAGCTGATGTTCATGAACAAGTACCACGGGAGGAAGCTGAGCCTGCCGGGCTTCAAAGAGGCCCTTTTCCAGTTCTTCCACGATGGGCAGCGTCTGAGGCACGAGCTGCTCTCCCCGGTGCTGCGGAAGCTCCGGGAGATGCAGGAAACCCTGGAGTCCTGCGAGTCCTACCGCTTCTACTCCTCCTCCCTCCTCATCATCTATGATGGGGAGCCCCCCCGCCCTCGCGCCCCCACTCGACCCCGCCACCGCGGAGGAGAGGAGGGTGATGAGGACGAGCCCTCAGATGAGGAAGAGGAAGAGGGGGCGTTTGGGTTCACCCGTGGCTCGGCAGCTGGCAGCAGTGCTGGCGGGAGCAGTAACGGTAGCAGTAGCAGTAACGGTAGCAGTAGCAGTAACGGTAGCGTCGGTCGCTCGTCCCGTGGTGCAGCAGGGGAGGCCAGCAGCCCGGCAGTGGATGTGAGGATGATAGACTTTGCTCATACGACGTGTCGCCATTATGGGGAGGACAGTGTTGTGCATGAGGGTCAGGACAGCGGCTACATATTCGGCCTGCAAAACCTCATCACCATCATCTCCCAGCTGGAGGAGCACAGCGCCGACTAAAGACTGAGCCTCCACTCTGGGAAACTCAAACCTAACCTGGGAATAACAGCACTGAGCTGTAGCTGTAGCCCTGCTTTACCCTCCTCCGCCAATGGCCTGGTCCTAATGGCCACCACACGGCTGGGGGTCTGACCCCCCACCTACTGTAGGGGACAACCAGGGAGCTTCTGGCCCGGGGGAGAGGCCACCCTGGAGTCGGTTCTGCACTCCCCACCCTCCCCCTGAACCAACACGGGACAGGACCACTTGTGCACTCGTTTGCACCTTGTCTCTGTGACTGTTCTTTCTCTCTTTCTTCCTTTCTTTCTATTCTATGTGGTGGGAGAGATTGTGTCTGAGACTCTGGTCTATTAACAGGCTCAGGGACTCCTGTATCGTCCTCCTTTCCTCTCGTTTCCACCTCTCTGCTCCTCTGTTACAGACTGTTTTCTTTACTGTATGGTCTCTCTGAGAGAGAGACGTAAAGCTTAAGTGTAGTTCTGGGAGTCAGACTTGGTGCTTATTAAACTGTAAGGTGACATGAGGTGTTTGTGGATAGAGTTTGGACTGATGTTCCCCCAACAGCACAGCACACACGAGTGGGGGTTGCTTCTGTACAGACTGAACGGGGCTGGCAGCTTTGTAACGAGTGAACTCCTCGCTCTCCTATGGCTGACATTTCGTATTTCCACCATACTCCCCCCCCCCGTACTGTTTAGTCCCTAAATCATAGACATTTAAAGTAGGAGGTAGTAAGGGGATAACATCATTACTTTGTAACTTTCTTTGTTTGTCATTCCTGAAATGGTGACTGAAGAAGAGAATATATTGATTAGGACAATAAATACTATATAGAGAAAGTGTATATAGAATCTTTATTTATTTGAAATATTTCTTAAAAATAAACAAAACAAAAAAATGAGAAACAAAATGGAGAAAATAATTACTACATTCCATATTACTGTTCTAAATGTTCTGTTCTGATGACATTAGTGAATATAGTTTTTTTGCAAGATACCTCTCTTGTATACCTGTGTGTCAACAGTATGTTGTATGTTGGAAGTAAAATAAAGACATTTCTTTGTGGAAAAGCACTTTTCTGTCATTGAGCGCATAATACTTCTAGGAAAGGGATGGGAGGGGCACGGGGTGTTGTAAAATAAGGGGGGGGGGGGTTGTGAGAGGAAAGACAGTATATAGAAATGACAGGGCTGTTAAATTGACCAGTGAAATACTCTTGTGTCACCATGGCACACCACACTTGCAGGAAGGAAGTCAGTTTAAATAAGCCATCCTGTGGGAAAATGAGTCACTTCTTCTACACAGGTGTGGTTCATGGAGAGAATGAAGAGGACTGCATCTGATGTCACTCCTTCACCCTGTCCACCCAGTTACACCTCTTTCACAGCCAAGGGCAATGGCAGTTCACAATTCAATTAAAACAATTAACTAAATCGAGTTTTGATGATCTAATTTAGAGAATGTCCCTTTGCCTGTCAATGGACTAGTCTTGGGGTCTATGAGTGCACAAAGGAAAAATAAGGACACTTTCCATTACATGCGTCTATAGTTTATCCTATTATGCAGTTAAGGTGTTTTTCTTTGTTTTCAGTCCGGCTGAGACGTCTGTGACTGCCACGCCTGTTGTAGCACGTTTATGATCCTCGCATTAGGGCTCCCTCAGATTATTCTCCGCAATCCAGGAAAACTACAAGAGAGGAAAACATTGCGTAAAGCAGTAGGCTGGTAGAACCAGGGTGTGGTGTGATGTTGGCTGATGCAAGTTGTTGCCATGGCAATCTCCCTAAGTAACCTTATGGGTTTACATGTACCCTCTGACCCTCGTATTGGAAGCCGTTGTTTCCGAGTGGCAGCAGAACCTTTGTTCCACATCCAAATCGGCTTACCAGGATTGGAAAATGCTGGAAAATGCTGAACTGTAATACCACAGCTTGATAATGTGGAAAGTATGTGAGGAATGCTGCTTCACACTACAGGCATGGCTCACCTGCTGCTTATAGAAGCATGTGTGAGATAGTTGGAGGGGCGAAGTAACAGGATATATAAAGAGGCTTAGAGGCCTTTATCAGTAGTGGAGCTGTAAACTGAGCAGTGATGGGTTGTTAAAGTGGAGTGTTGGTTTAGAGACACCGGATATGATTTGTACTTGGATTATTATAGACTGATGGGCTCATTTTACATTACATTTGTGTCATTTAGCAGACGCTCTTATCCAGATGTCTTTAGAGGGAGAGATAGTGGATGTAGTGAAGTTGAATGATGGAGGCTGAGAGAGACAGTAGATTTGATCCATCATCAAGGAGCAGATCGAGGTCCATGTTGAAGATCTAATTAATGTGACACATGGAGGTTGAGAGAGAGAATGCTGAGGTTTAGATAGGCCAATGACGTCTGTGGAATCTGACTTGTGGGCTTGATGTTTACTGGGCTGATGGAGGCCTAGGCTGTGGAGGGCGGCTTGATTATGCCCCATGAAGGGCACATGGCGCCTGGAGAAAAGTCACGCAGACTCCTGCCAACCCCTATGTCCACCATGATCCGGTCCCACCCGGTATGAGTTGAGTGGCTCACTCAATCAGGGCCTGCAGTCAGACGACCCACATACACAGACACTGTGTGTGTTCCATCCATTCATTCACCCATGATACACTGATACTAGGGCCTCTACTGTGTACTGTACCAAGCCTTGCACTCATCTCTGCTTACAGTAAGACTCAAAGTCAAGGATCGTAAGGGGGAAGCTACAAAAGGAATCATAAACACATCCATAATTGTACAGCAGATTTCCAAATTGTTAGCCCTGCCTCTTACGTCACAACTTAGAGTACTAAAGTCGCATTGCGTTCAAGGACAGTTTCAATAGGAGTCCATCTTGCTGTAGGCCCAATAACTGACGTCAACTAGAACTGCCGAGTCAATGCATCGACAAGGAAATCCTTTAATTACTGGAAATGTCATTAATTCATCTTCATTACCAAGTGGAAAACTGACAACTCATCCCCCTACCAGACACTGGACCAACACCAACATCAGCTATGAACTGATTTATCATCATAAGAAAGGCAGGGATCAGTTATTTCATCTGTGGTCAATTTCACACTCTTGTGCATATACCCTGCCTCTAGTTTTTCTAGGAAAATTGTGTAATTCGTTATCGTTATCAAGGTCGATAATAAAACTGAACTTGACCATAGTTAATCTCTTATCAGTCGCCCAGGCTTGCAGTTTGAAGCCCTTCACTGCTCTGCTTCTGTTCCTCATGCAGTCCTTTTGTAAATCCTTGTTCCAAGCTACTCGTTATGGTGCTCTGTAATTATAGGCCCTTTCATAAGCCTCTTCAGAAACTCTCTGTGGCTTTCTTTCTCTTACTGACTGGGATTTGGTGTGTACTTTTGTACTATGTTTGGGGGTGGAGGGGTATGTGTGTATAAGTGTGGGTGACTGTGTGGGTGACTGTGTGGGTGGGTGCATTTGATAATATAATAATATTATATGTTATTTAGCAGGCGCTTTTATCCAAAGCTCTGCGACTGTGATCTGAGGACATTGTGTTTCATCAAGGGAACATATGGAGAGGGAGGAAATAGAGATGGACGGGGAGGGATTAAAAAGTATGATAAATATTCATATACAACAGCATGAGGAATGATAATCTGTTTTGCACAAATCTAAACATAGTCAATAAATCTTCAATCCCTGTTCGTCACATGAGCTCTGGCTTTGATGAATGACTGATGTGATGGAGGGTTAATTTTGTTAACAAAAAAATATTAATCAAACATCTATTTTTAAGGCAAAATAGACCCAGAAAAAAAACTATAACTAAACAAACATGATTATTTATTTCAGTTGACTAAAATGAGAAGAGAAAAAATGCGTTCAGCAGTGGGAAGGACGGGTCACACCAGGCAAACACAGCCTACATCAGCTGGTAAGCTGCGGTGGAGCAATCGATCAGTGTGGGCAGATCAGCAGACAGGCTGAGCTCTGGCTCCAACTCCGCTTCTGCACATTGTGCATGTGACTCTTGCTTCCCCTAACTATCTCACCACCAGCTTTCTAGTTAGCTACCATTTGCCTGGTTAAAAAACATATGCTGCTTTACAAAATTAAAAACAATAGCAGCATTGAGTTTAATAATAAAACAACAGTCTAGCTATGTTTATCTCTCCCTTGACTAGGCTATAGAAAAGTAGGCTATCTTTGAATATATAATCTCATACAACCCTCATGCTTTTCCCACTGCATTTCATATACATGTTCTTTAGCCAACGTAGCCAAGTCTCCCTAAAGCTTGGTCGCAAATGGGTCTTTCAAATGGACAATGACCCCAAGCATACTTCCAAAGTTGTGGCAAAATGGTTTAAGGACAACAAAGTCAAAGTATTGGAGTGGCCATCACAAAGCCCTGACCTCAATCCTATAGAGAATTTGTGGGCAGAACTGAAAAAGTGTGTGCAAGCAAGGAGGCCTACAAACCTGACTCAGTTACTTACACCAGCTCTGTCAGGAGGAATGGGCCAAAATTCACCCAATTTATTGTGGGAAGGTTGTGGAAGGCTCCCCAAAACGTTTGACCCAAGTTAAAAAATGTAAAGGCAACGCTACCAAATACTAATTAAGTGTATGTAAACTTCTGACCCACTGGGAATGTGATGAAAGAAATAAAAGCTGAAATAAATCATTCTCTCTACTATTATTCTGACATTTCACATTGTTAAAATAAAGTGGTGATCCTAACTGACCTAAGACAGGGAATTTTTACTAGGATTAAATGTCAGGAATTGTGAAAAACTGAGTTTAAATGTATTTGGCTAAGGTGTATGTAAACTCCCGACTTCAATTGTATGTTTGTCATATACTGTATCTGCTGTTGGGAAGAGAATATAATGTTATGCAGAAAAATACTTTGGTAGATCAAGGCTATGTATATTTGTGCACATAGAAGTCATTGATATATGTTTACTATAGGTTAATGAGGCAATACAAATGTGATTTGACAAAAATTGAAGGGCATTTAGTTAACTAAAATGTCCCACTGTGTAAGGACTGGGTGTCGGAGTGCGAAGTCAAACGCAGGAAGCAGAGGGTGCAATAACAAATGTTCCCTTTTAATGAACACTGAGAAACTAAAGTCACCCTTCTAATATACTAGGTGCTCACAAAAAAACTACCCCAGACACGGGGGGAATGAAAACAGTCCAGTAACCACGTAGACACGTAGTACAAAACAGACACCACGCTTAACAACTAATAATCCCGCACAACGAACCGGGCGGGCCGGCTGACTGATAAGCCCAACTAATTACCCACAAATGAAAACAGGTGTAATCAATAAACACATAAGGAGGGGGAGAAAAGAATCAGTGGCAGCTAATAGGCCGGTGACGACGACCGCCGAGCGCCACCCGAACGGGAAGGAGAGCCTGCCTCGGTCGGAGTCGTGACACACTGTTTTCGTCCTTTTGACAATGACTAGATTAAATCATTATTCAAATGACAAAAATGTGACTAAGACTTAACGATATTTTAGTCAAAAAGACTAAGACTAAATTTAAAAAAGAGTGCCAAAATTAACACTGACAAGATGTGGATTAGAACTCCCTAATGTCTCTCTGTCTAGTGTTTTTCTTTCTCTCCCTTGTTTTCTTTGGACCGGTTCTGTGGGTTGTGTGTGTGTGTGTGTGTGTGTGTGTGTGTGTGTGTGTGTGTGTGTGTGTGTGTGTGTGTGTGTGTGTGTGTGTGTGTGTGTGTGTGTGTGTGTGTGTGTGTGTGTGTGTGTGTGTGTGTGTGTGTGTGTGTGTGTGTGTGTTACGTGCTCCACTTTCCACATTTTTGGGGATTTTCAGGTTGCCATAGTAACTGAATCAGTTCTGTAACAGTGACAAGTCTCCATGGCAACAGCACCAGTAGGCATGGAGGGGTTGGCGTGTTCCAGTTCACCAAACAGTTTAGCATTTTTAGGAAAGACCTCGAAAAAGGACAGAACAGAAAAGAGCTGAGATTTCACTTCAGTTGCAGCAGAACTTCAATTCCAGTACACATAAATCTGTTCAAATCTCATGCCATCCTTCTCTTTGGTATTATTTTCTCAAAGCTTTTCTATACAGATGATGGTCTTGCTCTTGCCTTGATCGTATTACAAGAGCAACACTTTGCCTCACAGTTGGGCTGACCTTGAAAAAACTGCCTCTTGGTCTAACTACTATATTATACTGTCCTGATTGGCCAGAAACTTCGACTTGTCACAATCTCACCTGCAGTTCATTCGGTTTTAAGAGCTTTATCAGGCTCTAATGAGGATAGTCATTGTATTAGGCCTTTCATAATGTAGGCTACTGATAACATTAATAATGCTGCCTACTAAGACCTACTGGCACCAAAGTTCTGGAACACTGTAAAGTCCATGGAGAATAAGAGCACCTCCTCCCAGCTGCCCACTGCACTGAGGCTAGGAAACACTGTCACCACCGATAAATGCACTATAATTGAGAATTTCAATAAGCATTTTTCTACGGCTGGCCATGCTTTCCACCTGGCTACCCCTACCTCAGTCAACTTCCCTGCACTCCCCACAGCAACTCGCCCAAGCCTCCCCGATTTCTCCTTCACCCAAATCCAGATAGCTGATCTTCTGAAAGAGCTGCAAAATCTGGTCCCCTACAAATCAGCCGGGCTAGACAATTTGGACCCTCTCTTTCTAAAATTATCTGCCGAAATTGTTGCAACCCCAATTACTAGCCTGTTCAACCTCTCTTTCGTATCGTCTGAGATTCCCAAAGATTGGAAAGCTGCCGCGGTCATCCCCTCTTCAAAGGGGGAGACACTCTAGACCCAAACTGCTACAGACCTATATCTATCCTACCCTGCCTTTCTACGGTCTTTGAAAGCCAAGTTAACAAACAGATTACCGACCATTTCGAATCCCACCGTATCTTCTCCGCTATGCAATCTGGTTTCTGAGCTGGTCATGGGTGCACCTCAGCCACGTTCAAAGGTCCTAAATGATATCATAACAGCCATCGATAAGAGACATTACTGTGCAGCCGTATTCATCGACCTGGCCAAGGCTTTCGACTCTGTCAAGTTTAGTTTTCTTTTTTTTCTACTGTATTATTGACTGTATGTTTTGTTTATTCCATGTGTAACTCTGTGTTGTTGTATATGTCAAACTGCTATGCTTTATCTTGGCCAGGTCGCAGTTGCAAATGAGAACTTGTTCTCAACTAGCCTACCTGGTTAAATAAAGGTGAAATAAAAAAATAAAACAAATATGGGGGATTTGGCTAAAGCTGCAGGGGTAAGCGATGTACAGTATCATTATTTAACGTGGTACATGGTTTAACCTCCTGCTGTTTGCTTTAAATGATCAACCACAACTAACCTTGATTGTATTGATTTGTAAGGGGCTAATGAAATACACAATGGGACATGGACTGTCTGTCTGTGTGTTAAGTGCCAGAGAATTGGGTATATTGTAGGTGACAGGATCGAAGGTCCTGTAGATTCTTGTCTGAGCTGATGTCCGTTCACCTCAGGCCGCCTTTTATCGTCTATCATCATTACCATTCAGACTTGTACCATCAGCATTGTGTTTTGTTTGTGTGATTGTGTTCAAGTCAGGGGAACCAGGCCCTGCCACCCACAGGGGAGCCAGCCCTGCCAGGGCCATTCAATCACAGAGAAAGCAAAAAAAATACATTATTATTACAAAAATACTTTGAACCAACATGGAATAGACGTTGAATTGATAGACGTTGAATCTGTGCCCAGTGGGTGTGCTGTGCTCGTTGTAAACTATGAATGCACTTTTGAACGAGCTGTAGATACAGAACTTTCAGCACAGTGACCATAAGCACTGGCAAGACGTGACACACAGAGTAAAAAGGCCATGCACACGTGAAAAAATAGCACATCACAAAAAAAGCACCACGTACTGCGCAGGTCTGCCTGCATCGGGATTGTTGATGTCATCAGTGCGAACCATAGAGGTACCTATAGCTGAGAGACAACCACGGGTGTTGTGCTGGAGATTGTAAGACAGGAGCACTGTGCTGTATCTGAACAGGTGCTTATATTACTTTTGAATGGGTCCAATGGGCCCTGGATATCTGCTGAGATCTGGCCGGCTACAATCACTGCGTGAATGGGGGTGTTCTTTACAGCTCAAAAACACTGTCCTCTGCCCCTATTTCCCCTGGTCCACTTCAATATTAGGGCACTTTTGTCTTATGACTTTGCCTCTTTGCTGCAGTCATAGATTTAGAAGGGAATAGCTGACCTGACAGGCGTTATATATTTTTAAAATGTTGATACAAAAAAAAACATGTATCATCACATACACCTGACCATCAAAACCCCACCATGATACATATAACAACCAAATAGACCGCTGATTGATTCTAAAACAGTGTAGTGTGAAGGTTAGTAAGATGAGCCTCCAATTATTGATAGACAATAACAGAGATCAGGGCTGAATTTACATTTTGAGTATATTGATGCATTTGTCATTGTGTTTTGCTACTGAGTTACTTATCAAGTACAATGCTAAAGTAATATTTCACCTGAACGAAGTAACCTGTGGCGGTTGTGAAAATATGCGATGACCCAATTTTTTTCTTCAGATTGCAACATTTACTTGTTTATTTGTTTGTTCATATGAACAAAGGATTTATAGTGAAATATGACAGAGAGAGAGACAGAGCGAGAGAGAGAGAGAGAGAGACAGAGAGAGAGAGAGAGAGAGAGAGAGAGAGAGAGAGAGAGAGAGAGAGAGAGAGAGAGAGAGAGAGAGAGAGAGAGAGAGAGAGAGAGAGAGAGAGAGAGAGAGAGAGAGAGAGAGAGAGAGAGAGAGAGAGAGAGAGAGAGAGAGAGAGAGAGAGAGAGAGAGAGAGAGAGAGAGAGAGAGAGAGAGAGAGAGAGAGAGAGAGAGTATGAATGCACTTGACCCTTCTGGCAGTCGCTGTGGTTGATGCTTGCATAAGACTGAAGGTCAGACATAAGCGCTGACTGCAGTTTTCCCTGTTCTGCAGCACTCAGAGTGAAGGGTCAAAGGTTGAAGGGTGATCTGATAGGGATGTACACGATGAGCTCTGTTCTACTGGTAAGGAACACAGTGTCTCATTTAGATAGGTACACAATGATCTCTGTTCTACTGGTACGGAACACAGTATCTCCTTTGGAGAACTGAGGTAGCCCAAAAATAACTTTATAACACCTACAGTATAACACAATATATCCAAAGAAAACACACCATCACACTTTATATTATAATATTTTCATTCTTTATCTTTCTCATACACACCTACACATTTTACACAATCTAACATTCACATAATTCACAATAAAAAGCCAATACATGTACTGTATTCACTTTGAACCCTTAACATGGCCCATGCCCACCTCTCTGACCTCTGACGGGCCCTTTGTTCACGAGCTCTTTGATTTCTTCCTACTTCCTGAAAGAAAGTGTTCACATTTACCTGGTGCCTTTTGAAAGAAAATGTTCACACACTATGTGGAATCAATTAGCAATCATGTATCATACATGTAGTTTAGATGTTTACACTTTACAAACACACATTTAATTTCTGTATTTTTTTTTTGTACCTTTATTTAACTAGGCAACTCAGTTAAGAACAAATTCTTATTTATAATGAAGGCCTACCAAACGCCTCCACGACAAGAGAGACACCACAACACTTCATAAAGAGAGAACTAAGACAACAACATAGCATGGCAGCAACACATGACAACACAGCATGGTAGCAACACCACATGACAACAACATGGTAGCAACACAACATGGAAGCAGCACAACGTCACGCCTGCTCCCACTTCCTCTCTCTGGCGCTCGAGGGCGCTTCATTACACACACCTGTCGCCATCATTACACTCATCAGCGTTCATTGGACTCACCTGTACTCCTTTACTTTGTTGATTGCCCCTTTATATCTGTCTGCTCCTCAGTTTGTTCCCTGTGTCAACATTGACGTCGTTACGTTTTGCCCTGTCCAGACGCTGTCCTTATTTGTTTCTTGTCTATTATCCATTAAATGTTCACTCCCTGTACTTGCTTCTCGTCTCCCAGTGTCAGTCCTTACAGAATGCTGACACCACTATTTGAAGCATCAGGGAGTTCTTGTTTTTTGTTTTTGGTGGTGACGTCAGGTCCTGGTGCCACCGCCGATGGAACCAGGGGTGTCTCAGCTGGCTCGTCGGGCTTCCATGCCTTAGCTGGCTCGAGAGGTTTCCTTGCCTCAGTTGGCTCGGCAGGCTCCCATCCCACGTCATGCCTCAGCCGGCTCATCAGGCTCCCACGCCTGAGCAGGATCGTCGGGCTCCCACGCCTCAGCCGGATCGTCGGGCTCCCACGCCTCAGCCGGCTTGTCGGGCTCCCACGCCTTAGCCGGCTCGTCGGGCTCCCACGCCTCAGCCGGCTCGTCGGGCTTCTATGCCTCAGCCGGCTAGTCCAACGCCATGCCTCAGCCGGCCCGTCAGGCTCGCCCAGGTGGGATACAGGGTGGTTCCCCTAGAGGGGGGGTACTGTCACACCTGCTCCCGCTTCCCATCTCTGCCCTTCATTACGCACACCTGTCACCATCATTACATGCATCAGCGCTCATTGGACTCACCTAGACTCCTTTACTTTGTTGATTGCCCCTCTATATCGGTCTGCTCCTCAGTTTGTTCCCCATGTCAGCATTAATGTCGTTACTTTTTCCCCTGTCCAGACACTGTCCTTGTTTGTTTCTTGTCTATTATCCATTAAATGTTCACTCCCTGTACTTGCTTCTCATCTCCCAGTGTCGGTCCTTACACAACATGGTAGCAGCACGAAACATGGTACAAACATCTTGTGACAGGTATACAGAGATGACCAGTTTACAGAGGAGTATCGAGTGCAGTGACGTGTCCTGTAAGGAGCATTGGTGGCAAATCTGATGGCCGAATGGTGAAGAACATCCAGCCGCTCGAGAGCACCCTTACCTGCCGATCTATAAATCACATCGCATGGGTAGGATGGTCATATGAATCAGTGTTAGTTTGGCATCTGGGGTGAAAGAGGAGCGATTACAATAGAAGAAACCAATAGATTTAACCTTAGCCTGCAGCTCTGATATGTGCTGAGAGATATAGTATATATAGTAGACAAACCAGTTTAAAATCTATAGTTTTACCAAACGGTTAAGTGATTAACCATTCAGCGCAGTTGGATTAAGTGATGGTCAAATGTATTTAAACAAATGAGAAGAGAATCATAGGAAAAGTTTTGTGAGCGTTGCATTGTGAAAGGCAATTACTTTATATGAAAGATATTTCTAGATGAAACACTGATTAGGTTTGGTGAAAAGTTCCTATGTGATTAGGTGTGTTGTACTAAGTCAATTGAAAATATGTTTAAAGTTATGAAAAAACAGCCTTTTTGATTATCTGTTTTGAGTTTTGTACTAAGAGTTGTGACATTTTACCAAATACTTGTGAAAATAGTACCAAAGAGATAGAAAAAACTGTAAAATAACCCTTTCTTTGAAAAAAGGATGAAAAAGGTTATAGGTAGAAGAAGCCTTACAAAGAACCCTCATCTCCCCAAAAAAATTCAGATAAAAACAGTTATTGGTAGAACATTATCACTCCGCAAAGAACCCTTTTGGAACCCTTTTTTCTAAGGGTGTAGAACTGTACCATAACTAGACTCTGCTAGGTAGCAACACACACCATGCATTTGAACTAATCACAACTTTCTCATTAAAGCTCCAATCAGCGTAGCTGCCCTTGACTGCCACTTACCCAATGCTTATGGCTTTGATGGATGTGTGTTTTAAGAGGTGGACAACAGAGAAAGGGAGGCAGATGGCAGGGAACTGTTGTGTCTAATGAAGTCCGGGCCATCGTCATTGACCATGTGGTAAACAGAGGCCTTACCATGGCAGAGGCTGCCAGATTAGTTCACCCCAATCTGAAAAGATCAACTGTCAATTTTCGGCAAGAAAACCGGTAAGTCTGCATTATGCTTTACCATTATATTTACAGTAAATTACATGTTGTAATGCATGTAAATTCACAAAACATGTTACAGTATTATTTATTGACAGTATACTCAGTTCTACCCTTAGAATTGACAGAAGACCCCTTGGTGGTGGCCATGGCCGTGTGCTGACCGACCAGCAGGAGTGGAGGGCCAGGAATGACATGCGGCTGTCCGAAATAAAGCACACCATTGAGGAGAACAATGACACCTTTGTCAATGTGTCATCCATCAGCCTACCAACAATCGCCTGCCTTTTGAAGAGGCACCAGGTATCTCTGAAACACATTTACCTGGTGCATTTAGAGAGAAACAACGAACGAGTGAAACAACTGCGGGCCGAGTATGTTCAGATACAGCACTGTATACTATATTACTGTTACTATTTGATACAAATGCTAATTCACAGTATCATATTGGAATTATACTGTAAAAATAACTAACCAAAATATATTTTTAGAGGGTGATGGTGCTTGATGCTGCTGTGAACCATCACAAGTATATCTTTGTTGAAGAAGCGGGATTCAACCTGGCCAAAACTCGGCACCGTGGGTGAAACTTATCGGCCAACGGGTGACCGTCCAAGTGCCTTGACAACTTAGGAAAGCATCTCCATGTGTGCAGCTATCTCTGAAGATGGTGTGGTAGGACGTAGGCCATTACTTGGATCCTACAACGTTGCGCACCTCATTGTGTTTCTCAATTAAATTGAGCAAGGTGTCAAGGTGAAGAGGTCACCTATGTCATTGTGTGGTACCCTTCAGCCAAAAGAGCATTGGTGATGTCAGGCACTGAACCATGAAAAACAGCCCCAGACCATTATTCCTCCTCCACCAAACTTTACAGTTGGCACTATGCATGCAGGCAGGTAGTGTTCTCCTGGCATCCGCCAAACCCAGATTCGTCCGTCAGACTGCCAGATGGTGAAGTGTGATTGATCACTCCAGAGAACGCGTTTCCACTGCTCCACGGTCCAATTGCGGCAAGCTTTACACCACTCCAGCCGACACTTGGCATTGTGTATGGTGATCTTAGGCTTGTGTGTGGCTGTTTGGCCATGGAAACCCATTTCATGAAGCTCTCAACAAACAGTTATTGTGTTAACGTAGCTTCCAGAGGCAGTTTGGAACAGAGGCAGTTAGTGTTTAAATCGAGGACAGACGATTTTTACGTGCTATATGCTTCAGCACTCGGTGGTCCTGTTCTGTGAGCTTGTGTGGTCTACCACTTCGCGGCTGAGCCGTTGTTGCTCCCATATGTTTCCACTTCACAATAACAGAACTTACATTTGACCGGAGCAATTCTAGTAGGGCAGAATTTTGACGAATTTGACTTGTTGGAAATGTGGCATCCTATGACAGTGCCACGTTAATTGTCACTGAGCTCTTCAGTAAGGCCATTTTACTGACAATGTTTGTCTATGGAGATTGCATGGCTGTGTGCTCAATTTTATATAACTGTCAGCAATGGGTGTGGCTGAAATAGCCGAATCCACTAATTTGATGAGATTAAAAAGATAGGTGTGACAATGTTTTAAACTGTACCTACATGGCAATATTTGTACATGTATCTGGTATTCCCATAATAATTGTATAAATAGTACTGATATAGTCGATATCTTTGCCATTATGTATTTCTTTCAAATGAGTATTTTCTGTGATTTTATTGAGTAGAGAGTAGGAGAATAGAGTCTGAGTGAACCAGCAGTGTATTGTATGGTACACAGCAAATTGGCCAGTGTTACCTAGTGTACATTTTTAAGTATAACATTTCTAGTGTTGACTCAGGTAAATCACTATCTCAGGTATAAATAGTCCAATAAACACTCAGTTGTGTGAAATATCCCAAGTGTTGGTGTTAATAACCAGAATTGAGTGTGATTGTGTAATTTTGACACTGTGTAGAGTAAAACACTCAAAACCACGCCCGTCATTATCGTATTTCCCAGCATGCTCTATTGCGGATTGATTTTCAGAATTGTTTGTTTCAATATCTGTTTTGCCTCTACATTAATTCCTATGCTACACAAAGATGAATAACATACATTTTTTCTAAACTAATCCACTCTGTTAGTAGTCGGACTTATTGCGCCCGTTACTGAAATGGTTGTTCCAGTTTAGATGATTTAGGCATTTTCAATCAACTCTCTTCCCTGCCTGGCAGTCCTTCTGAAAGCAGGTTGCAGGTGATTCAAAATTCAAATATCCTCACTCTGGCTGGATTCTGATAGGAATTACACATTATATAGAAATGCATTTATTGATGTCAACAACAACAAAAAATCATGTTTATTCTGTTACAGACTCCTTAACACATACTTTTAAATTATATTATGTGAGCTAAACAGAAAATAAATATATATATACACTGAGTGCATAAAACATTAGGAACACCTTCCTAATATTGAGTTGCACCCCCTTTAGCCCATTCTGACCTATGTTGACTCTGATGCTTCCCAAAGTTGTGTCAAGTTGGCTGGATGTCCTTTGGGTAGTGGACCATTCTTGATACAAATGGGAAACTGTTGAGTGTTAAAAACCCAGGAGTTTGCCGTTCTTGACACACTCAAACTGTTGCGCCCAGCACCTACTATCATACCCCGTTCAAAGGTACTTAAATCTTTTATCTTGCCCATTCATCCTCTGAATGGCACACATACACAATCCATGTCTCAATTGTCTCAAGGCTTAAAAATCATTTTTAAGCTGTCTCCTCCCATTCATCTACACTGATTGAAGTGGATTTATCAAGTGACATCAAAAAGGGATAAGAGTGTTCACCTGGTCAGTCTATGCCATGGAAAGAGCAAGTATTCCTAATGTTTTGTACACTCAGCGAATATAAATACATTTTACTCAAAGTATAATTTTTTTAAATGTTACTGTCCCCACTACAATTGTATATATTTTTAAAACATGTAAATTTGGTGGTTTCAAAACCTCTCATTGGCCAATACATAGGATCAGCAATCCAGGGTTTATATTCATCATTGGTCCAGACCCATCGCTCTCGTGTGTTTCAGAGGCCTCATTTGACCTGCACCTCTGAATGGACCGTTCTATTCCACAATCTAACAATATTATTGCATGCACACCAAATACATGAACACAGCTCAAGTAGTAGTGTTTCAATGTTGCATTCTTTCCTCTTTGCTGAATGTTGTTTCATAACCTTATTCAATGCCAAGAGTATGAATTGTCTTGATACAGAGTGAAAGATAGACTGATCAAAAGAAGGATAGGACAGGGTTCAAAAGAAGGATAGGACAGGGCACAAAAGAAGGATAGGACAGGGCTCAAAAGAAGGATAGGACAGGGCTCAAAAGAAGGATTGGACAGGGCTCAGAAGAAGGATAGGACAGGGCTCAAAAGAAGGACAGGACAGGGCTCAAAAGAAGGACAGGACAGGGCTCAAAAGAAGGATAGGACAGGGCTCAAAAGAAGGACAGGACAGGACTCAAAAGAAGGATAGGACAGGGCTCAAAAGAAGGATAGGACAGGGCTCAAAAGAAGGATAGGACAGGGCTCAAAAGAAGGATAGGACAGGGCTAAAAAGAAGGATAGGACAGGGCTCAAAAGAAGGATAGGACAGGGCTCAGAAGAAGGATAGGACAGGGCACAAAAGAAGGATAGGACAGGGCTCAAAAGAAGGATAGGACAGGGCTCAAAAGAAGGATTGGACAGGGCTCAGAAGAAGGATAGGACAGGGCTCAAAAGAAGGACAGGACAGGGCTCAAAAGAAGGACAGGACAGGGCTCAAAAGAAGGATAGGACAGGGCTCAAAAGAAGGACAGGACAGGACTCAAAAGAAGGATAGGACAGGGCTCAAAAGAAGGATAGGACAGTGCTCAAAAGAAGGATAGGACAGGGCTCAAAAGAAGGATAGGACAGGGCTAAAAAGAAGGATAGGACAGGGCTCAAAAGAAGGATAGGACAGGGCTCAGAAGAAGGATAGGACAGGGCTCAAAAGAAGGACAGGACAGGGCTCAAAAGAAGGATAGGACAGGGCTCAAAAGAAGGATAGGACAGGGCTCAAAAGAAGGACAGGACAGGGCTCAAAATAAGGATAGGACAGGGCTCAAAATAAGGATAGGACAGGGCTCAAAAGAAGGACAGGGCACAAAAGAAGGATAGAACAGGGCTCAAAAGAAGGATAGGACAGGGCTCAAAAGAAGGATAGGACAGGGCTCAAAAGAAGGATAGGACAGGGCTCAAAAGAAGGATAGGACAGGGCTCAAAAGAAGGATAGGACAGGGCTCAGAAGAAGGATAGGACAGGGCTCAAAAGAAGGACAGGACAGGGATCAAAAGAAGGATAGGACAGGGCACAAAAGAAGGTTAGGACAGGGCTCAAAAGAAGGACAGGACAGGGCTCAAAATAAGGATAGGACAGGGCTCAAAAGAAGGATAGGACAGGGCTCAAAAGAAGGATAGGACAGGGCTCAAAAGAAGGATAGGACAGGGCTCAGAAGAAGGATAGGACAGGGCTCAAAAGAAGGACAGGACAGGGCTCAAAAGAAGGATAGGACAGGGCTCAAAAGAAGGATAGGACAGGGCTCAAAAGAAGGACAGGACAGGGCTCAAAAGAAGGATAGGACAGGGCTCAAAAGAAGGATAGGACAGGGCTCAAAAGAAGGATAGGACAGGGCTCAAAAGAAGGATAGGACAGGGCTCAAAAGAAGGATAGGACAGGGCTCAAAAGAAGGATAGGACAGGGCTCAAAAGAAGGATAGGACAGGGCTCAAAAGAAGGATAGGACAGGGCTCAAAATAAGGACAGGACAGGGCTCAAAAGAAGGACAGGACAGGGCTCAAAAGAAGGATAGGACAGGGCTCAAAATAAGGATAGGACAGGGCTCAAAAGAAGGATAGGACAGGGCTCAAAAGAAGGATAGGACAGGGCTCAAAAGAAGGATAGGACAGGGTTCAAAAGAAGGATAGGACAGGGCTCAAAAGAAGGATAGGACAGGGCTCAAAAGAAGGATAGGACAGGGCTCAAAAGAAGGACAGGACAGGGCTCAAAAGAAGGATAGGACAGGGCTCAAAAGAAGGACCGGACAGGGCTCAAAAGAAGGACAGGACAGGGCTCAAAAGAAGTACAGGACAGGGCTGAAAGAAGAACAGGACTGGGCTCAAAAGAAGGATAGGACAGGGCTCAAAAGAAAGACAGGACAGGGCTCAAAAGAAGGACAGGACAGGGCTCAAAAGAAGGATAGGACAGGGCTCAAAAGAAGGATAGGACAGGGCTCAAAAGAAGGACAGGACAGGGCTCAAAAGAAGCACAGGACAGGGCTCAAAAGAAGGACAGGACAGGGCTCAAAAGAAGGATAGGACAGGGCTCAGAAGAAGGACAGGACAGGGCTCAAAATCCTCAGATGAATATAATACAACAAATGTTTTGTTTGAATCAGTGATGTTACACATGCACTACTCTTTATTGCAGCAGCCCTGTATGACTATCTGTGGCTTTATATAAATAACACAGACAGAACTGGAGGGGTTGGGGGAGCTGTCTTTCTCCAGTTTTGTGTGCGTAATCTGGAATAATCTGGATTAAGACTGTGGACTGGACAGCAGTACTGAAGCACTGTGTTTAATGCAGCTGGGTTATGTTGTTGCTTCATCTACAGTATAACACCACAGACAGTAAATGGTATAGAGATACTGCTGACATTCCCAGGTTAAGTGGGTGTGATACTCATTAGATTTAACCTGAGCCACAATAGTACAGGTCAGAACACAGGCCCTGAGCCTTTCTGAGGAATGAAGAATAAATGTCTCTACAGTAATTGTGTTACGATGTGGTGTTATGGGCTACTGTTCTGGACAATTGAGCAAAGTTTATAGAGTTTTGCATAGCTATATATGCTGTGTATAGATTTGGTACAATGTGTTCAGAGAATAATGAACCATTTCATGTTTGTGAGTGAGTGGATGAGTGGAGGCACAGAGAGGATATTGGAGGTAGTAGAGTGAGTTCTCCATTGCTGTACTGCATACAGTAACCGCATGGTGGAGAGAGGGACTTTCTGCTCTGTGAGTGAGTCATATTGTGGTTCTCTACTCTGCCCGACTGGACAATATGTCTTTAAATGGCACACCCACAGTATCTCCAGTCAGTGATTAAGTGAACCTCTTGTCTGCGTCATGGCCCACTACAGGTCAGAGAACAGCTTCCTTTCCCACACCTTAGCAGCTCAGCTACGTGTGTGTAAGTAAGAGAGTGTTTGAGAGGTGGGTGGTGTAGGTATTTAAGTGTAGTTTCCTGCAAATTACACAACGCCTGAGGTTGTGAGTGGCAACGAACACTATGGTGATGTCATTATTGATTTGTGAGAGTAATTGTCAATGAGACACACAATGACAAAATCCCACTGAGTGATGTCATTTACACCCAGTAAAATGTGCAGCTATTTTCTGTTATGTTTTGTCAAATTGTGTTCTGGTTTTCTGTTTTCTGTCAGGTGCGCTGTGTTGTAAGACATCTTTTAAATGTTTTGTTGTGTTAGACCACGTCTTTTGTTGTGATAACTGCTATTATCAGATAGCCATGTTTACTCCACTGTTAGCCATTTTTGTAATTTTATCCATAACTTACTGTATTAATCAACAGTATGATACTGTTTACAGTAGATACAGACAGCAGGGGTCCAAATGCTACAGGCAGGCTACAGGTAGGGCCAACCAATCATAGAGCAGCAAACCTTGTGAAGATGTCAGTACACACAATACACTACAGCGGCCTATCATTCCTCAAATACTGTACAGTACACAGTCAATCAGAGAAGTCTCTGTCTGTCAGTCTGCAAGCAAAAGTAATAACCCAAGTCAAGAAAAGAACAGACACCATTTTTGTAAAAAAAAATAGTTAACTAGGCAAGTCAGTTAAGAACTAAAATTCTTATTTACAATGACGGCCTAACAGAAGGCAAAAGGCCTCCTGCGGGGACGGGGGCTGGGATTTAAAAAAATAATATATATACAGTTGAAGTCGTAAGTTTACATTCACTTAGGTTGGAGTCATTAAAACTCGTTTTTTCAACCACTCCACAAATTTCTTGTTAACAAACTATAGTTTTGGCAAATCAGTTAGGACATCTACTGTGTGCATGACACAAGTAATTTTTCCAACAATTGTTTACAGACAGATTACTTCACTTATAATTCACTGTATCACAATTCTAGTGGGTCAGAAGTTTACATACACTAAGTTGACTGTGGCTTGGAAAATTATGGCATGGCTTTAGAAGCTTCTAATAGGCTAATTGACATCATTTGAGTCAATTGGAGGTGTACCTGTGGATGTATTTCAAGGCCTACCTTCAAACTCAGTGCCTCTTTGCTTGACATCATGGGAAAATCAAAAGAAATCAGCCAAGACCTCAGAAAAAAATTGTAGACCTGCACAAGTCTGGTTCATCCTTGGGAGCAATTTCCAAATGCCTGAAGGTAACACGTTCATCTGTACAAACAATAGTACGCAAGTATAAACACCATGGGACCACGCAGCCGTCATACCGCTCAGGAAGGGGACTTGTTCTGTCTCCTAGAGATGAATGTACTTTGGTGCGAAAAGTGCACATCAATCCCAGAACAACAGCAAAGGACCTTGTGAAGATGCTGGAGGAAACAGGTACAAAGTATCTATTTCCACAGTAAAACGAGTCCTATATCGACAAAATCTGAAAGGCCATTCAGCAAGGAAGAAGCCACTGCTCCAAAACCGCCATAAAAAAAAGCCAGATTACGGTTTGCAACTGCACATGGGGACAAGATTGTATTTTTTGGAGAAATGTCCTCTGGTCTGATGAAACAAAAATGGAACTGTTTGGCCATAATGACCATAGTTATGTTTGGAGGAAAAAGGGGGATGCTTGCAAGCCGAAGAACACTATCCCAACCGTGAAGCACAGGGGTGGCAGCATCATGTTGTGGGGGTGCTTTGCTGCAGGAGGGACTGGTGCACTTCACAAAATAGATGGCATCATGAGGTAGGAAAATGATGTGGATATATTGAAGCAACATCTCAAGACATCAGTCAGGAAGTTAAAGCTTGGTCGCAAATGGGTCTTCCAAATGGACAATGACCCCAAGCATGCTTCCAAAGTTGTGGCAAAATGGCTTCAGGACAACAAAGTCAAGGTATTGGAGTGGCCATCACAAAGCCCTGACCCCAATCCTATAGACAATTTGTGGGCCGAACTGAAAAAGCATGTGCGAGCAAGGAGGCCTACAAACCTGACTAGGTTACACCAGCTCTGTCAGGAGGAATGGGCCAAAATTCACCCAATTTATTGTGGGAAGCTTGTGGAAGGCTACCCGAAATGTTTGACCCAAGTTAAACAATTTAAAGGCAATGCTACCAAATACGAATTGAGTGTATGTAAACTTCTGACCCGCTGGGAATGTGATGAAAGAAATAAAAGCTGAAAGAAATAATTCTCTCTACTATTATTCTGACATTTCACAATCTTAAAATAAGTGGTGATCCTAACTGACCTAAGACAGGGAATTTCTACTAGGATTTAATGTCAGGAATTGTGAAAAACTGAGTATAAATGTATTTGGCTAAGGTGTATGTAAACTTCCGACTTCAACTGTATATAGGACAAACACATCACGACAAGAGAGACACCACAACACTACATAAAGAGAGAACTTAGACAACATCATATCATGGCAGCAACACATGAAAACACAGCATGGTAGCAACACAACATGGCAGCAGCAGAACATCGTAGCAGCACAAGACATGGCACAAACATTATTGGGCACAGACAACAGCACAGGGCAAGAAGGTAGAGACAACAATACATCACGCAAAGCAACCATAACTGTCAGTAAGAGTGTCCATGATTTCATCAGATATGAGTAGACAGATATTGGAATACATAAAAGAGAAAGATGTTTGACCCAGCATCAGCGGATATTACATCACAGGGAGAGAAAGAGAGAGAAAAAAATAGTAATAAACTTTTGTTACTTCGACACAGTCTGCATCTGGGACTTCTCCTGAAACGTGATAGCATGTGTGCTTTCATACGAGCATATCTGCGTGACTGTGTTTGTATCTGTGTATGAAGTGAAGTACCCCATGCTCACACTATCTAACCTTCACTGCACCTGTCCCTACCACAACCCCTCAACGCCTTGCCTTCACTTCCTCTCTCAGTTTCTCTGACAACTGTATCATATTAACCCCCACTTTCACTTCCTGGTTTAAGCAGTGGCTGTCTTACAACAAACAAGAACAGGCCAAAGAAACCAGTCCTGCCAGGAAGACATGAAGGTAGATTAAAAAAACATCAGTACAGATAAAATGTATATGTAAAAAAAATCATATTTATTGTAGTCCAATGTTTTATTCTGGTATTGAAAATATTATTTAATCACCACTATCAGGAAGAGTGATATTATTATTTTTAACCTTTATATAACTAGGCAAGTCAGTTAAGAACAAATTCTTATTTACAATGACGGTCTACATCGGCCAAACCCGGACGATGCTGGGCCAATTGTGCGCCACCCTATGGGACTCCCAATAATGGCCGGTTGTGATACAGCCTGGATTCAAACCAGGGTGTCTGTAGTGACACCTCTAACACTGAGATGCAGTGCTTTAGACCGCTTCGCCACTCGGGAGAACAATGCCATTTGTTCAGATAACAGATGATTTATTGATCTATTAAATCATTCCTTCAGGCATCAGTCTCACTTCAGAATCCAAATCGGATGTAATATATTTCTTGTCACTGGTTGGTTTTGTGACGTTAGTCTGATTTCCAATAGGGAACACTGTAAACAGAAAGAGGTGCATATTTCTTCACCCAGCACCGTTACTGAGCTGGCAAGCTAAAGTTAGCTAGTGAGTCACAGAAATGTACGTTCAGTCTGTTAATTATGTCAGTCCGATTGGACTTATCCTACTCAAATCAACATGGCTCAAAATAGTTTTTTTTGTTTTTTGACATCGACATTCTTGCTGGATAGATACTTTGATAGCTAACATGCTAGCTAATCTAACATTCATAATCACAGTGGTTATAGAGGGTGAACTAGTTCAGCACCTCAGGAGTAAATGCCAATTGGCTCTTCATAACTGAGCGTTTAGAGGTTGAGGCAGCAGGTCCGGTAGAGAGAGACAGGATCAAACCGCAGGTCTGGGACAAGGTAGCACTTCCGGTGAGTCCTGAGCAGGTCAGGGTTCCATAGCTGCAGACAGAAACAGACTGGATCAGCAGCACGACCAGGTGAACTAGGGACAGGGATAGCCAGGAGTCATCAGGCCAGTAAGTCCTGGTCCTAGGCCTCAGGTCCTGCAGCCTTTATTTAATTGTTGTAGACTAAGCCCTAGAGGTTTTGTAACGTCACATGATTTAGCGTACTTGTCAATCCAGATCTGAATATTTGATATCCTTTTTACTGTACACTGTTTTTTTTCTCCTAAGCTAATCACTGAATGTCCTACCACAAGGACGTGGTCAGGTTGACACACTTATATGCCACAATAACACAGATCACACACACCACAGATTGCGAGGGCAAGTACAATGATCAGTTGGGAAATTTAAGTCTGCTGCATGGTTGCCCCACATACACACACACTTAATTTAGGTTAGTGTGTAGTCAAGGCTTTGTCGTTAAAATAATATAGTGTCTATCTTTTAGATCTGTCAACCAGGTGACAGGTAACCGTGTTTCCACAAAGATGTTCCAGGCCTGGAGTGGCACGCTGGAACTTCCAGAGGCTTGTAGACCTGAAGCAGTGTGATGTTGTCCCGGTAATTATCACACACACGTATACACACTCACTCTGTTTTGTTGTATAATTATTGTCAGTTAAGAAAATGATGCCTCTCTTTTAGATCTGCCACCCCCAGCAGTCCAGCAGTCCTCTGCTGTGGTATTTAATTTACCGGCTGCACCGGTTCCTACTACACTGACCGTGAAGGGAGAATCTTTTGAGGATTCCCAGATGGATACAGGTCATTTAGAATTATATTACATACACATATGCTCACTCACACCAACAGATGTGCACACAAACATGTTGTTGAACTGTATACTTACTGTCACGTTGTGCATCTCTCTTTCAGATCTGCCATGCACTCCACCACTGCCCCAGACAGCCTCACCCAGAAGTGCATGCACCGGGCCTATCACAACTGACAAAGCAGAGATGGGTGGCTGACAAGGAAAAATAAAGCACAACATGCACACACACTCTCTCTCGGTCACACACACACACATTATCCCCAATGTAAATACATTTTAATTATATTAATTTAGGATTGGAGTTATCTACGCCTACATATCCATTATCAATAGCTACGTAATTACTCTATCCAATCAAAGTGTGATTGATAATATTGAGTATTGCTTAATTGAGTATTGCTTAATTGCTTAATTTGTAGTTTGAGGAAATTCTGTGTGCTTTTTTCTGAGTTGAAAAACATGCCTGCCTCTCACTCTCTCACTCTCTCACACACACACACACACACACACACACACACACACACACACACACACACACACACACACACACACACACACACACACACACACACACACACACACACACACACACACACACACACACACACACACACACACACACACACACACACACACACACACACACACAATGTAAATACATTGTTTATTTTATGTATGCTCCATTTTATTTGAGGATTGTGTGCAATAAAGTACATTCACAGTTAAAGCAACAGTTTGGTTTCTTGGATATTTCTCTGATTAAAATAAATAAATGACCAAAATGAAGTTGGCAGACCTGCAACCAACCCTCTGGGAGTGTATGCAGGTTTTGTCATCTGGAGCTGACACGGCCCCAACAGCCCTCACATATGTATAGGGTTCCCATGAGTGGCAGGCAAATATGTTTGTTTTGCTAAATAATTTTTTATGTACCAAGGCCATTCCCTGGCTACCCACCCACATCGCTCAGGCTAAACTGACTTTTGTTCTCCACAATGAATGTATGTCAAATTCAGGATGAGTCATCAGGCAACCAAGGCCAAGGAATGGCGAAAGAGATGACCTGGAGGGAGTTCCAGACCTCAGCTTTTTATGAAGCAGAAAACCACAGATGGTTGGCTAACAACAACAAAAAATCACACACACACACACACGTAAACACATTGTAATTACTTGTTTATTTTATATGTATGCTCCATTTTATTTTTTGCGTTGGAGATATTTAGGCCTACAGATTGTGTTATCCATTTCCCACAACAGACATATGCAGTTGTGCTTACTCAGTTGGTGGAGAGGTCATGGTTAGGAGAAATGGTGGCTGACTTCTCCCTCACTCTAGCCCCCCCCCCCCCCCCCCCATACCCATAAAAGTATGTGAATATATAAATACATTGTAATAACTTGTTTATTTTATATATGCTCCATTTTATTTGAGGAAAATGTCTGCAATAAAGTACAATCACATAAAGCAATGTCTTTGGTTTATTGGATATTTCTCCAAATAAAATGTGTGACCAAAAGGAAGTCGGCAGCCCTGCAACCCTCTGGGATTGTGCAGGTTTTGTAATCTGGAGCTGAAACATGGGGAGATGGGGAGAGAGAGGAAGAGTGCAGTTTAAAGGTTTATCATTAATAACTGACACAATTCTATAATGAATTCATATTAAAATAATAATACATAATAGAATGACCAATAGTTACTGTATTGTGATTGTTTAGTGTTTTAATTACTCAACAAGTAGCGCCCCAAGATGGGATCCAACTGTGTCTCAAAAGCAGTATAAAAGGTCAAATAAGGTCACCAAAATTTCTGTTACAAGTCTGGCTCCTGCGGATCAGGAGCAGGTGCTTACGCCAATCCGCCATCCCTATCCATAATGCCCTAGCAAAACCGAAACATACTAGAATGTAACAGCTCTCTCTGTTGCCCCTAGTGGCCGTTTTCCACGTCATCTCCCGGCGTCCTCAAACATGGATGCACGTCTAACCTGGCTGATTATGTCACCACTCTGAACAAACAATGCTTTTGTTTAAAGTAGACACAAATACATGTGGCATGTATTTGTGCATATTTTTGCATTTACGTTCAAATGCCTGCAGAAGTTAAAGTGTTGCCCCTTTCGTATCTTGTGAGGCATGTCCCAACATATACCTGGTAATACAATGGTCAATAAATATGCGTGTCAATACAATGTTCAGTTCAATTAGCCGTAGCATGATATCAATATATTGCACAATACTACATACTCACCCAGATCCATCTTGATATTGGGAAACTACAAGCCGTTAAAATAAATGGGTCATTCTCTGACTAAAATATCCTGTCACATTTGAACATAACAAGTAATTCAAAGAAATCATCACACAACTGTTTGTGTCATTTGGTGTTTGTACCTACTCCACATTTCACAACTACATACGCATTTCCACATTTCACATATTCCACATTTCACATATTCCTATTTCGCAACTGTTTGATCCACAATATTACATTACAGACCCAGTCTGCCTCCTGCTGGATATATTTAGTAGTATTTGACAGCATAATCCCTTTGCATTGTAGAGTGATGGGGACACCTGCTGGTGACAGAAAACATGTGGCCTGCAGTCCTTGATTGATTTGATTCCTATAAAGGCGTCCTTTTGCTTCCCACCTGAAAAAGTTCTTGCATATACTATTTTCTACATTGCAGAATAATAGTGAAGACATCAAAACTATGAGATAACACAAATGGAATCATGTAGTAACCAAAAAAGTGTTAAACAAATCAAAATATATTTTATATTTGAGATTCTTTAAAGTAGCCACCCTTTGCCTTGATGACAGCTTTGCACACTCTTGGCAATCTCTCAACCAGCTTCATGAGGTAGTCACCTGGAATGCATTTCAATTAACAGGTGTGCCTTCTTAAAAGTTAATTTGTGGAATTTCATTCCTTTTAAATGCATTTCAGCCAATCAGGTGTGTTGTTACAAGGTGGGGGGTTATACAGAAGCCCTATTTGGCAAAGGACCAAGTCCATATTATGGCAAGAACAGCTCAAATAAGCAAAGAGAAACAACAGTCCATCATTACTTTAAGACATGAAGGTCAGTCAATATGGAACATTTCAAGAACTTTGAAAGTTGCTTCAAGTGCAGTCGCAAAAACCATCAAGCGCTATGATGAAACTGGCTCTCATGAGGACCGCCACAGGAATGGAAGACCCAGAGTTACATCTGCTGCAGAGGATAAGTTCATTAGAGTTACCAGCCTTAGATTCCAGCCCAGATAAATGCTTCACAGAGTTCAAGTAACAGACACATCTCAACATCAACTGTTCAGAGGAGACTGTGTGAATCAGGCCTTCATGGTTGAATTGCTGCAAAGAAACCACTACTAAAGGACACCAATAAGAAGAGACTTGCTTGGGCCAAGAAACACGGACAAGGACCCACCCCTTCAATGAGTAGGCGTTCTAAAACTTTTGACCGGTAGTGTATTATGACGACATTTTGTGACGTTGTTGCTCGTTTTGGTCTTCGGCAAAGGTTTCTTTGGATGTGCTCCCTCAGAACAACAGATCTATACATGCTTTATTTCAATGGGATATTGTGTCCATTCCTTATGTCACAACTTACTGGAATACATTTGTCAATAATATCTGCTGGAAAAAAGTCTGGTTATTCAAAACACAAATACCTGCTTGTTAACAAGGTCAAAGATGTCTCTTTCAGAATGATCCATAAGTATTACCCTGTGAATCATTACCTGAAGAAACTCAAAAAAGACATTAACATTAACTGTACTTTTTGTGTTGAGCATCCAGAAACAGTTTTGCATTTATTTTTGGCATTGTCTACATGTAAAGAAATTATGGCAAGATATTCATAGTTTTATAATTGTTAATATTCTTGATGACTTTTGTTTTTTATGGGAGAATGTGCTGCTCAGTTTCCTTAACTATAATAAGGATGAAGAAAAACAATTTAACCTCATCAATCTAATTGTGCTAATGGAAAAATGTAATATTCATAAATGTAAATTCACAAATGAATAAAAAAACACTCCTCCGTGTTTTCTATAAGGAATTCGAACAGTACGTTAAGAACATTCTACATTCTTCTATTAAGAAAGCTGTTAAAACAATTTATATGTGTGTATCTTTTAGCGACTTTGTATAATCTGTAGTTTGTTGTACCCCCTAGCATATGTTATCATTGTCTGTTTGTATACTTCTTGTATGTATACTGTTTTTTCTGTATATTTTATTTAAAAAATAATACGATTTATTCGGATGTTCCTGCACACATTTTTTCCTGAGGCAAGCCGAAGTTCGGTAGCCGAAGTCTACACCCCTTCGTTGGTGATTGGTCAACAGTTGGAATTCTTCAATTAAGTGTTTGTTGCACTGAGCTCACTAGCTTGTGGTCACAGATAGAACAAGAACATTGAGCTAACTAACAGTGGATTAGTCACAGATAGAACAATGAGACAGATATTTCACCAGATGTATAAATGTGAAGCATCCTCTTAGCGTTTCCACTCACTACCAAATATGGTAGAGAGAGGAAGCCCACTGGCCGGCAGTGGGAGAAGGTGGAACAAGATGGATTTTGGCTGACACTCTGCACATTTTCTCAATAGTTTTTTGTTCCAAAACAAGAATCTGTTATGAACAGAGTGGACTAAGTTTTGTAGACATTACACTTTGCAAAAATTCACATTGTTTAAAAGGAGTGTCAAGGCAAAATGAGTTATTGCACACATGCATTTTAAAGAGGAGGCGTTCTCTAACAGAAATATGCAGATGTATGCTAGAACGCGCCAAAAGGATCTTGCTAGCTCATGCTTGGCCCTGCCCACCTTCTTGCTGGTGCTGCCCACTATGACTCATTTGTTCCCATTGTTCTTGTTATTCTTTACATTTGTAATGGCGGATCGCAACCAACTGAAAGGTGCACACAGCGCCACCTACTGTACTGGAAAGTGAGGCTCGTTATTCATCTATATATCTTATCTAGGCCTGTGTTTCCACCAACTGTTCTGGAGTGTGAATTCATTACACTTTGAGACACAAAAAAGGAAGGGGAAAAGGGAAGAAAAATTGCCCTACCAACTAACCCTACACCCATTAAAACCTCACCAGTATTTCACTACATGGCCCTGATCTTAGACCAGACCGGCAGCCTGGGAGGACGGGACTCTATCGTTCTAACAAACTACAAATACCTAGGTGTCTGGTTAGACTGTAAACTCTCCTTCCAGACTCACATTAAGCATCTCCAATCCAAAATTAAATCTAGAATCGGCTTCCTATTTCGCAACAAAGCCTCCTTCACTCATGCTCCCAAACATACCCTCGTAGAACTGACTATCCTACCGATCCTTGACTTCGGCGATGTCATTTACAAAATAGCCTCTAACACTCTACTCAGCAAATTGGATGTAGTCTATCACAGTGCCATCCGTTTTGTCACCAAAGCTCCATATACTACCCACCACTGCGACCTGTATGCTCTCGTTGGCTGCCCCTCACTACATATTCGTCGCCAAACCCACTGGCTCCAGGTCATCTATAAGTCTATGCTAGGTAAAACCCCGCCTTATCTCGGCTCACTGGTCACCATAGCAACACCCACCCGTAGCACGCGCTCCAGCAGGTATATTTCACTGGTCACTCCCAAAGCCAACACTTTCTTTGGCTTCCTTTCCTTCCAGTTCTCTGCTGCCAATGACTGGAACGGATTGCAAAAATCACTGAAGCTGAAGTCTTATGACTCCCTCACTAACTTTAAGCATCAGCTGTCAGAGCAGCTTACCGATTACTGTAACTGTACACAGTCAATCTGTAAATAGCACACCCAACTACCTCATCCCCATATTGTTACTTATCCTCTTGCTATTTTTGCACCCTAGTATCTCTACTTGCACATCATCATCTGCACATCTATCACTCCAGTGTTAATGCTAAATTGTAATGATTTCGCCTCCATGGCCTATTTATTGCCTTACCTCCTTACTCATCTACATTTTCACAGATTTTTCTATCGTGTTATTGACTGTAAGTTTGTTTATCCCATGGTTAACTCTGTGTTGTTGTTTTTGTAGCACTGCTTTGCTTTATCTTGGCCAGGTCACAGTTGTAAATGAGAACATGTTCTCAACTGGCCTACCTGGTTAAATAAAGGTGGGGGGAAAAATTGAAAAAAATATGTACTGCTGTAATAATGAGGATGGAAGAGTGGTTCTGTTGCCTGTTGGTGACTTTGATGACTACTCTGAGGCTCTCAGAAAAGCAACCCCCCAGCTGATTGTTGCCAGACAAAACAAATTTGCTGAAGTACACTAGAATGAACAGAACCGTTTAATTCCCCATAACTGAGTGCTTCATTGAAATACAGTGGGCTTGTTCGGCATTGCAGACGATAGTGCAGGCAACTGCCGACTGACTGATCTTGCAGCATAAATAACTATTCATTATTATTTGTAGATCAATCAGTCAGTCACAATTTACCCATGATACATTATGTTTTTGATCCTCTCGAACACGGCTAGTGATTGGGCTTCTTCGACATTGCAGAGGACAGTGCAGGAGACTGCCGATTGACTGACTGATCTACAAATAACTTTGCATCATAAATAACTACTCATTATGATTTGTAGATCAGTCAGTCAGTCAGTCACAATTTACCCATGATACATTAAGGTTTTGATACTCTTGCACCAGGCCATTGGGCTCGTTTGACTGGTAAGGCAAAAGCAACCGACTGTAGATGAAAGTCGAGGAGTGAAGCCGGGGGAGATGCATCTGCGACAGCCGAAAGTGGTTTTCCAACAGTTAGGCTCGGTGCAACATCAAATCAACTTTGACTTGTCACATGCGCTGAATACAACAGGTGTAGACCTTACTGTGAAATGCTTACTTACAAGCCCTTAACCAACAATGCAGTTTCAAGAAAAATAAGAGTTAAGAAAATATGTACGCAATAAACTAAAGTAAAAAAATTAACACAATAAAATAACAATAACGAGGCTATATACAGAGGGTACTGGTACCGAGTCAATGTGCGGGGGTACAAGATAGTAGTGGTAATTGAGGTTATATGTACATGTAGGTAGGGGTAAAGTGACTATGAATAGATAATAAACAGCGAGTAGCAGCAGTGTAAAAAAAAGCGGGGGTCAATGCAAATAGTCTGGGTAGCCATTTGATGAACTGTTCAGCAGTCTTATGGCTTGGGGTTAAAAGCTGTTAAGGGAGCCTTATGGACCTAGACTTGGCGCTCCGGTACTGCTTGCCATGCGGTATTAAAGAGAACATTCTATGACTAGGGTGGCTGAAGTCTGACAATTTTTAGGGCCTTCCTCTGACACCGCCTGGTAAAGAGGTCCTGGATGGTAGGAAGCTTGGCCCCAGTGATGTACTGGGCTGTACGCACTACCCCTTGTAGCGCCTTGAGGTCGGTTGCCGAGCAGTTGCCATACCAACCGGTGATGCAACCAGTCAGGATGCTGTCGATGGTGCAGCTGTAGAACTTTTTAGGGATCTGAGGCAGTGTTCCCATTGTTTATAAAAGTTTTTCTTTATTATGTCAAAATAAACATGTCGCCAACCCCCATATAACACAATCATAAACTGAAAATATACATGTGTAAATTGTACAATCAATTGGTGAGAAAGATTGTATACATACATGAAAGGCAAAGTTGGTTCCACGGTTCACACTCTAATGATCGGTTGACAATAGAACCTCCCACAATGCAGGTAAAGGCTGCAGGATGAAGTTAGTGAAGATCAACTGCAGAAACTGGCAGTCGACTGCAGTCAAAACTTGATGACCTTTGATCACATTATTTTTGTAAAGCTCCTGCAGTGGACATGTAGTTGCAAGTCGAAAAAAATGTATCCCCATAATGCAGCACGGTTTGAATGGGTTATGTGCCCATTCGCTTACATTTGTTTGCAGGAAGTAATCTCTTTATTGTTTAATGCCAACGGCGTGTCAATGTTTGTATTTTATGTCTCTTCGTCATAATAAGAATCTATCAAAGTCATCACATTTTTCATGGAGACAGTGGGGTTATGAAAAAGCTGACCGACACACATCTAGCCATATGCATTGAGGGCCAGTACAGTGCTACAACGACCTGGGCAGACAGAAGAAAAATATTGACCCTACCGCATAGTTTTCAGTTTACTTTTAACTCTAGAAACTAAAGATACACCCAGTTTCTGTTGAACTGACGTGTTGAAGCGCCTGTGTAGTGGTGACGTGTCTCTAAAGTGCTTTCTTTCCAAGCGCAGAGCTTTTCGCCCGTAGTCAGAACGAAAACTGGAGAGACCCACTGTCTGATCCACAGGGACCATACACTAAGAACGTAACGCTTGGGACATCAACATGGGCAGTGAGTATCCCCTAGAATGAAGTAGCTAGCTAGCTAAAGGACGATTTCACATAAACAGGAAACATTTGAATCAGATACAAGCAATGAGACTTTTCTATGATTGGATCTATTTATGGAGGCCATTTTCATTGTAACGTTAGCTAGCAAGCATTTAGCTAGCTAACATTTAGTTTGACGACGAGTACTCCGTGTGTAAAACATATTTTCAACTCCTGTCTTCAACAACAATGACTGCAATGAAATGGTTAGCTTTGTTATTTGTCAATAAACGAACGTTTATACTAACGTTAGCTAGCTAAATAAGGTTAACTAATTTAGCTCGCTAACGTTAGCTGTCAGTGTCAGTTGATAGCTCGTTAACTAGCTACTTGCTAACATTACATTAGCTAGCTAGCTAACAGCTGTACATATTTGTTAGTTACTTAGTATTATTAAATGCACAGTCAGCTACATTGATAACTATTTAATATCTACCATTGTTACATGATCATTGATATCTCAGAGCTCGGTAACTTTGCAGGTTTATCTTGCAGGGGTTATGCTAACATAGCTAGCTAAACTTGAAGCAGACAACCAGACTAGTGATGACGACGCACAGTTAACAGTCAGTGTTTGCCACATAAGTAACTCCATATCATAAGCAGCAAATGCTAACTGAAACCCTTTAGCTGGTATGCAAAATGTTTAATTTAACTATTTTGTGTAATACGATCTGTTTTCATAGTGAATTCGCTCATATCCAAAGATTCAAACCTCTAGTTATGCATGTATCGCTATGCCACGTCCCCCTATAAATAGGTTCACTGCCCTTGATTTATGTTTATTATGGGGAACCAATAACATCCCTCCCTTTGTCTGTTTTTTAGTCAAATTCCTGGAGGTAATAAAGCCCTTCTGCGCTGTATTACCTGAAATCCAGAAACCCGAAAGAAAGGTACAGTATTTACTACATGATGACAAGAATCGTTTTACTTTAAACTTTATAAACCTCTGTATGTGTTATGTTGTTAATGCTGTCATTTTGCTTCCATGTATCGCTGTAATTGTTGTGTTCAACAGATCCAGTTCAGAGAGAAGGTACTATGGACAGCCATCACTCTCTTCATTTTCCTTGTGTGCTGCCAGGTAAATATCTGCCTTTTTGTTCACACAATATTTTCTAGCATGTTAAACAAGTAGAATTAAATAAATAAAAACCCTCACACCTGAATGTCTGTCACATCTATCCTCCAGATTCCCCTGTTTGGCATCATGTCATCAGACTCTGCAGATCCCTTCTACTGGATGAGAGTGATTCTGGCCTCCAACAGAGGTAGGTTGTTGTCACTATTGCAATGTAGAGACATCAAATTAGAGTAACAGGTAAATAAATGAATGGCTCTGCGAATTGATAAGTCAATCAAGGGACATATCAACGAATTAGTAACTGAGTGTGGGAATTGATAGTGTTGAGTTGATCAATTGGAGTGATAACTTTATCTCCGACTTGAATGGGTGAATGGTGTTATTTATGAATGAATGGCTGAACATCTCTATGGCTCTGCTCTCCTGTTAATTTTAACATCCCCTGGGTCTCTCCCTCAAGGTACCCTGATGGAGCTGGGTATCTCTCCGATCGTCACCTCAGGCCTCATCATGCAGCTCCTGGCTGGGGCTAAGATTATCGAGGTGGGAGACACCCCCAAAGACAGGGCCCTCTTCAATGGAGCACAGAAATGTAAGACCACAAGCCCCACTTCCTGTTCCTAGTTTGAGTATCTTTGACTTGATTCTGTCAAGCACGAGCATTACTGTGAATGAAGCCATAGATTCTTTAACCCCTTGCCATCTCCTACAGTGTTTGGTATGATCATCACCATTGGTCAGGCCATCGTGTATGTGATGACTGGCATGTATGGAGACCCCTCCGATATGGGCGCTGGGATCTGTCTTCTCATCATCATCCAGGTGGGCCCTCCTCACCACCCCTCTGAGTCATATTCTTATCCCTACTCTTTACCTTCCCTATCAGATCCAGGCTTGGTCCTAAAATAGAGCAAGGTTCACATCATATTCTTGAATCAATCCAACTCTCTCAGATTACTTCATGGAATGTAGGAAGAATAGGTATATTTAAAGGAAGTCAAATAGGGCTCCAGTGTGAGTGGTTTGTCTCTGTCTTTCTAACCCATCTGTCTCCCCCTCTAGCTGTTTGTGGCCGGTCTGATCGTGCTGCTGCTGGATGAGCTGCTGCAGAAGGGTTATGGTCTGGGTTCTGGTATCTCTTTGTTCATCGCCACCAACATCTGTGAGACCATCGTCTGGAAGGCCTTTAGCCCCACCACCGTCAACACTGGCAGAGGTATGGGGCATTGAAACTGATGTGCCATGTCTGGGTGTACATTTAGGACAGACTTACTCATTTCCAAGTAGTAATTTCACATAAGACCAACTAGGACTCCTATAGATCCAGACTTGGCCTTGAAACCTCCCAGGAGTATGGCCAGGTGGTCTCTAGATGTGAGGCTGATGTTTGAGTATCTTGTCTTGTGTTTAGGCACAGAGTTTGAGGGGGCTATCATTGCTCTCTTCCACCTGCTGGCCACGCGGACAGACAAGGTGCGCGCCCTGAGAGAGGCCTTCTACCGCCAGAACCTGCCCAACCTCATGAACCTCCTCGCCACTGTCTTCGTCTTTGGTGTAGTCATATACTTCCAGGTCAGTAACGCTCTTTCTTCATTGTCTGTCCTAAAACCAGTTAAAGGAGTTGAACACATTTGTTATTGTCAGATAATTGGTCACTCAAAAAACAACACAATGTGGTAGTTTTTTTCTTCACCTTTTTAGTAATGTCCATTTAGACTTTATAAATGTATACTGTATCTCACCATGTCCGTCTCTTCCTCCCATCTCTCCACAGGGCTTTAGGGTGGATCTGCCCATCAAGTCTGCCCGTTACCGTGGCCAGTACAACACTTATCCCATCAAGCTCTTCTACACCTCCAACATTCCAATCATCCTCCAGTCTGCCCTCGTGTCCAACCTGTACGTGATCTCTCAGATGCTCTCCACACGATTCAGTGGTAACTTCCTGGTTAACCTGCTGGGCACCTGGTCAGTAAGTACACACCATTTTTTTTTTTTATCCCTGATCTACCATGTCTGAACTCTAAACTCAATTTAACTACATTTGACATGTTTGACACATATCCAGCAGCACAGACTATATGAGATGACCAGACGTGTGTGTGTGTGTTTGTAGGACACGTCGTCAGGTGGTCCAGCCCGTGCCTACCCAGTGGGTGGGCTCTGTTACTACTTCTCTCCCCCGGAGTCGTTTGGCTCGGTCCTAGATGACCCCATCCACGCTACCATCTACATCTGCTTCATGCTGGGCTCCTGTGCCTTTTTCTCCAAGACCTGGATCGAGGTGTCCGGCTCATCTGCCAAAGATGTAAGTCCAGCTACCACATGTGCTGTACATTTGTTAGACTATGTATTCATCAACTAATTGGATTTAATTCAAATTACTCAAGGGCTTTTGTGGGCAGCATGTGTCAGAGGACCTGTACATGTTATGTAAACATAGTGTGTTTTGTCACCCAGGTGGCTAAGCAGCTAAAGGAGCAACAGATGGTTATGAGGGGACACAGAGAGACCTCCATGGTCCATGAACTCAACAGGTGAACAATCTCAGCCATCTCTCTAACCTTTAGCCATAACAATCCACATCATCATAGCTTTACCAGGGTTTAATATTACACTATTCCAAACTTTCTTCAGGTAATGATTGGTGCACTACTACTCTGTGTGTTCCAGGTACATCCCCACAGCAGCTGCCTTTGGTGGTCTCTGTATCGGCGGCCTTTCTGTCATGGCGGACTTCCTGGGTGCTATTGGCTCGGGAACGGGTATCCTGCTGGCCGTCACCATCATCTACCAGTACTTTGAGATCTTTGTCAAGGAGCAGAGTGAAATGGGCAGCATGGGAGCCCTGCTCTTCTAGACAGACACCTGGCTGCCAACACCTGTGACGAAACGACCCTCTTAATGCACATGGACAGATCAGACCAAGTCCCACCAAATCTCCATCTATTATTATTATTATTCCCATAATTTATGTCCATTTAGATTTTTTAAATCTGCATAATTAATCTGTGTCATTTCCCGAGGGCTTTCTGGCATCTCCCCCTGACATGGCCTATAGAAGGTTCAGCTCGAACAGAATGGTTTGTGTAGCAAAGTGGTGGGACTGACTACATCCTGACATTCACAACCCTTGGCCTGCTCCCCCTTTTAGTCATAACACATAGATCAACTCAGTTTGCCTGATGCCTGGGACTGGTTAGCCTCCTCAGAGTCATCATCTGAAGTGTTTCATATCTGTATAAAATGGTCTGATCCACAGGGGGGGGGTCCTTTTCAGACTGAGAGAAGAGCTCTGTGGCTCATGTACGCAATCATGTGTACTACACTGGGATGAGGGCTGTCCCTCTATTACTGGACTTCTTTCATACAACCCAACACAGTATACATAGGAACACTTTGTTTTTCTGCTTAATTTCCATCATCTCTATTACCTGGAGGATATAGATGAGTATGAGTGTACAGTATACCTTCATAGCTGGGCTCTATGGTACAATCTTTATCTGGGGTGTTGACCTGATGGCCACTCATTTCACTGAGTAGCAAAGGAAGTTTTGGACCAGGCTCAGAACTATTCAGAACATAAACATGTTTGTCTGCCAGACGTGACTGTTTTAAAGCAGGTATCCAATATAGGATCAGGTAGAGTGTAGGGCTCTGTGTGGTCCAGCTTTGTCAAAAACAAATGTGTTTAATGTGAAAGTGTGCAGCAGTGGAAGAGTTTATCAAGTGAACCACTCAGCAGAAGGTCCTTAATGTTGAAACTGGGCGTGCGTTTAGGGAGAGGTAATCGTATATATGCCACGTTCATACCTGTTGCCCACTTTGTTGGGTAAGATTGGGTGAGGAAAGATTTTTTGTGTGTTTTTGTCTGCTTTGAGCATGACTGTATTAAAAACACTTTCACATGTCGTGGATTTTGGTTTTCTGTATATATGCCATGCATTGAATCCATCAACAGTGTAAAATACGTTTTTTTAATATGTAAAAAAAAAAAAAAAAAAAAATAGTATGCTGTTCAGAACAAATGTATTCCGGGAAAAAAAGATCTTTCTCAATAAAAACTCATTTTAGGGAAAAGTAGTTTTTTCTTTGTAAAGATTACACTAACAACTTGAATTGTCTGGATAAATCCATCACAACACACTTAGAGCAAAGTAGCTTTGTGTCACATGATGAAAATAACTTTCCAATATCTAGAAGTGTAAACTCATGGTCTACGGTGTAAACCAACTTGCTTTTATGTATCTAGCTACTGTCCCTTAAAGCCGATTTATGCTTGGTGTTGAGGCTCTGTATGGAGGTGTAACCGATGTGAAATTGGCTAGCTTGTTAGCGGGGTGCGCGCTAATAGCGTTTCAATCGGTTGACGTCACTCGCTCTGAGATCTTCCTTGCTCTGCAAGGGCCGCGCCTTTTGTGGACGGATGGGTAACGATGCGTCTAGGGTGGCTGTTGTCTGTGTGCAGAGGGTCCCTGTTTCGATCCCTACCTGGGAGTTAGGTGGAGGCGGAAGGCCTGTATAAACACAAACCCACTTCCTTAACAACAGCTCTGCTCCACGAAACGCATGAAGTATGAATGCCCTGACTTCTGCAGAGGCCGTATGACAGCATTTCAAGTCACACCTGTACATTAAAGCCGATTTATGCTTGATATGGCCATGTGGCCCGAAGACTGTATGGAGAGTTGTGTACCGAATCGCCGTGCGCCTCCCAAATGTTTTAACAATGCGGATGGCTCCGTATAGCTCTGCATTGACAAGATTGGTTGACAATTTATGGTCATTAAAAGCCAATGTATGGTCATTCAAGCATCGAATTGGCCATACAGTATTTACTGCAATGTGGCCTCTACATAAGTCAGGGCATTCATACTTCTTGCACTTCGAAAAGCAGAGCTCTTGTTAAGGAAGTTTTCAAGGAAGTGTGTTTGTGTTTATACAGGACGCACTGCCCCCACCTACCTTCAACCAATCATGTCAGTGCGGAGCTATATGGAGCCCTACACATTGTTACAACATTTGGGAGGCGCACCGTGATGTGGTAGAGCTTGATTTGGCCTCCGTTAGCTGGACCAGATTACATCAAGCATAAATCGGCTTTAGTCACACGCGTATGTTAACTCCGTATTAACGTTGAGGTTTACAGTTTTAGCGGACTGTTCTTAGCGGATTTACAATCATCGCGAATTGAATTATGGGGCGTTTCAGGCCCGACGTGAACATAATTGTACACTCGCAAACTCCATTAGAAACGAGGGCTCAGGGGCTTAAATTGCAAACTTTCCTTACTTGGCTAATCATTTGGACCGACGACAAATATGGCTGCGGCGATTCCCCAAGGACATATGACGAGGGTGTGTCTTTTAAGTGTTTGGACTGCAACCTAAGTATTTGACAGTTCCATAAGAATTTATTTCAGGAACTAAGAGGGGCAGCTAAAATGGGTCCTTCGTTCTTACGTCCTCAGATGCACTGACACAAAAAACGTGGTTATGTGAACGATGAAGTAGTTGTGAAACAGCTAGCTAGCTAGCTATACAATACCAAATTATTATCTTTTTGTAATTGATAAAGTAGCATAACATCAGTCGGGAAACTCGGCACCGTAGGGACACCTTGAAGGGCACAACACGTCAGTAGACACCACACACCGAAGAAATGTCCTCAGTCAAGGAGGAAGGTAACGTTACATGCTGTGTGAATGAATGACCGCTTCTCTTCAAACTGGTTAGATGCAGTAGCTAGCTAGCTAACGTTGCTCGATCATTGTATTTTATAATTATGATTCTACTTAGAACGAGGCATTGTTTGTCTCCAATGCTTGTAGAACCAGGTTCAGCCAGAGATAGATTTAGAAAATCTATGTCGCTGATTTCAGGCATGGTGTGTTTCAGTACAAGTAGACGGACTGCTGTTGGTGTGATAATTTATGAATGGGTGATTCTATGTCCTCGGGTCAATTTTGGGGATTTTATAAAAAATAAAACAAATATTTGTATGTTAAGTTCACACTGTAATCACCCCATACCCTTTTAAACACCTCTCTATCAAGTATTTTAGCTACTTTTCAGATGCATTTTATACCTCAATTTAACTATTTTGCCCTTGTCCCTGACCCAGACTTTTAAACTTCTATGTTTTTCTATGAGAACATTAATAATTACACATTTATATAATGTTATGTAATACAGAGTCAATTAAATAAAATCTATATCAATATTTGTGAGAATGCCCTTTATATTGTTTTTTTTACACCTTTTACACCTTTGGAAGTGGTGTCATTTCCACCACTAAGGACAAAATACCTCTTAATAAAGTTTTTTCAATAGAATGTTAATTTAGTTACCATGGAAACATATTGTGACACTGAAGCACATGGCTGCAGTGGACAGTTGTGATGTCCAGAAGTTTAAGAGAAATCGAGGTAAATATTGCTTGTGTAGAGAATATTTTAATTGTCAGTCATTTCCAAACAGGCTATAATTTATTTAATTTGTGGTAGAACTTTTGAAAAAAAAGTATATTTTTATGTATTTAGTATAAACTATATGCTAGCTGTAATACTAACCAAAGCATGCTGAGCAGTCTGTCAATTTTCTTCAGAAACTGTAGAAGTGTCATTTCCATCAGTCATTTCCATCACAAACTTAAGTGTGGTGGAAATAACAGAGCGTGGTGGAAATGACACATCAATTATCTTGTTTTTACATTACTTGTTTTTTTCTTTAGGCTTATTTAATCATGTTTTAAATTAATTGAATCTAGAAAATGCTCCAAGGTGTGCACAATTTGAAAACTAAGTAGTGTTTGTATTTATTCTTAGAAGATGCCACGTAAAACAGCACAGAGGTCACAGACCATATAGAAACAAAATAAAAAATAATCCTATACGATACCAGGACAATCTGCCAAAAGTCAGGGAGAGATACTGGAAGAAAAGGGAGAAGTGAAATCTATCTCTGAGCTTACAAAGCAAGAACAAAGAAACAAGAGAAGGCAATGGAAATGCAACCAACAGAAGACAGACTTTAAAGAGAACAGTTGCAATGGAGACCTACTTATCAGGCAACATACCACCTCAGTCACCAGATGACTTGCAGCCAGAACATGAGGCTAACATACCTGCCCCTAACTTGCCTGCCGCTGATGCAGACCCTGATACCCCTTCCTCGTCGTCTTGTAACAGTAATGAGAAGTCGAATACTTGCTGGAAGGAAAAAGGTTGGAAGAGGTCGATCAAAAGCATACAGAGATCTTAGTATGAAAAACATCAAACTTGATAATGCTTTACGGAAAGCTGAGAAACCTTTTTTTGTATATGATCGACTGATGAACCAAATGGACAGACAAGATTCCCCAAAGACAAAACAGCAAATGAAGGGACCGCCGAAGAACTTGAGAAGGATTTTATTGTTTCAAAATGCCATCATTGCAGAGTTAAAACAAAAGTATAAAAAAATGGCAGGTGCCAAGGACAAACAAGTTGCTTCAAAAACGCTAAAGCAATGAGGGCAAATGAAAACAGACCATCAAGTCTTCAATACTCCAGGGAAAATCAGTGTAACAGAATTAGCACTGCCACAGAAGAGAAAATGACTAGATTCTATGAACGTGGTGACAACAGCAGAGCAACAACAGGGAAAAGGGACCCACTAACGAGGAACAAGAATAAAAAGCAGAAGCGCTTCTTGAATGGCACAATTCAGAACCTTTATCAGAAGTTTAAGAGGGAATATTCAGAAATTCTAATTTCCTACTGTGAATTCTGCAAAAGATGTCCTTTTTGGGTTGTCAAGCCAGCAGTCCAGGATAGGGACACATGTCTCTGAAAAACCCACGCCAACATCCAGTTCATGGCGGACAAACTACAGGATCACAATGTGATCAGCTGCAGCAACATTGAGAAAGTTATTGAGTCTTTGTGCTGAGAGAACCCGAAGAAAGAGTGCATGTATAGAGAGTGCTCCCTTTGTCAAGCAAAAGAGCTTGAAACATCTGACTTTGATGCTGGTGAGCAGACATGGTGGTTTGAGTGGAAAAACAGAGGGACACATGGAGAAGTTCACGGTACATTTGACAGTAAAAGAAAAGGTATATAGGACTTCTCCAAAGGATTGAAAGAAGTTGGGGAAACACGTGTACAACATTCGACACCAATACTCCAAACGGAGAGAATTAAGAGAATCTGGGGAAAGAGGAGATCATTGTGCATATTGACTTTGCAGAGAACTACCTGTGAAAATGGCCAATGAGAGACGACATCATATGGTACAGACCACAGCATGTGCATGGACTTGTCCCTGAGCCCCATCCAGGGTCCAAAAGGCACATGGAGCTGGATGCCTTGGTCTGGGAGGAACTTAGCTCTCTTTCTAAGCCTTAGATACACTTGGAAACTCCCTATACAGTACATACAAAGCAGGGAATAAAATCATACATTAAATAAAACATGTGTAGCTCTCAATGAACTCTTCCCTCTATATATGTGCTAGAATTTCTATTTGTAGCATCTAAGTGTAAAGGACAACACATTGTTCTCATGTTGAAAAGGTGCTAGTTCCAATGTTTTGAATCTTTGTCTTATATTAATGAAACGTGTAACAATGGTTGTTCAAATTATTTGCAGTAAAATATTGTTTTCATACATTAAAAAAAAAAATGTTTTTTTATTTTTTTTACATATGTCGTTTCCACCACCTTGTCATTTCCATCACAACCCATATTTTTGAGGTAAATTAGTATATTGTGTATAATTTACATACATTTATTTGTTTTAGATATGGAAATCATATGGTTATCATAATCTCACACAAAGGTTGGGTAGAAATATCTTATTTTTCATGATAATATAATGTTTTCAGCTGTCACCAAGGCAAGTTTATATATTCAGGCGTCATGTTGAATTATTCATATTAGGAAAACCTTAAAAATCACTTAAAATAATATTCAATACAAGTTCATGTACAAATGTATTAGAAATCCGTTAAAGATAAATTATATGATATTTCATTTTCAACTAAAATGGATGTTTAATGAAGGGATGGAAATTACATTTGTCTCGGGGAAAATTACAAAAATATATGCATTCCTGAATAGTATGATCGCAGCCATTATCAGATATAGTTTCTAGACAAATCAAAGACAAGTACAATACTGGTAATATGGTGTTTGAATAAGTTTTAATTTCTGAAAGTTTGCACAGCCAAAGTTCCCGAAGTTGCAGAATCACCTGAAATATAAATTGGCTGGCCATTAATTTACATCACATTTGACTATGTATAAGTAAATAGTATTTGATTGGACATATTAGGGTTGACTAACTCCAGTCCATAATCCTCTTCGTGCCACTTGAGTCAGCGGAGACTATTCTCACTGATATCTGCCTGTCCTCTCCACACCAGGTAAGGACCGTGTCATCTTTGTGACTAAGGAGGACCATGAAACACCGAGCAACGCTGAGCTGGTGGAGGAGGATCCTGATGACCCCTATGAAGAACGAGGTGAGTAGAGAGGAGTAGTGCTTCTCAATTAGATTCCATTAGGCCCAGATTAGCTCAATTGCTAACTAGATTGACATGCCCCATGCCTTACATGTTTTCATGGGTTTGTTGTGACATTGGCCAGACTTGCTGCCCTCTGTGATAACCAGTAACCTAATAGAGTTGCACTCCTTTCTGGTATAATTAGTATCTGTTTCCCTTTTTCTCTGTCTCCTCCCAAGGTCTGATCCTGCCCAATGGGGAGATCAACTGGAACTGCCCCTGTCTGGGAGGGATGGCCAGCGGTCCCTGTGGAGCATCGTTTAAGGAGGCCTTCTCCTGTTTCCACTACAGCAAGGAGGAGGTGAAGGGCTCAGAGTGCCTGGAGCAATTCAGGGGCATGCAGGAGTGTATGCAGAGATACCCAGAACTCTACCCCCAGGAGGATGACAAGGAGACCCAGGGAGGGCCATCTGAAACAGATCCCTCCAAACAAGACTCTTCCCCTGAACCAACCTCTACCCCTACACTTGCAGCCCCTGTCCAAGACTCTAGCACTTCCACTGCCCCTGCTGACACCCCACCACCCTCAAACAGCTCAGCCTCAGGCTGAGCATGATTCACAACAAGCCCTTTCTATGGATGTGTTAAGATGATCCTTTTTGTATCAATTATTTAAACTGATAAATGAACGTGTTGACTATTCCCCCCCACTCTAACCCAGATCGGGCTTTCCTCATAGAATATAAGAGACTTGTAGAGGGAGAAGGGTAAGAAAAAAGATGGGATAACTTTACTCTAGGTGTGTGTATATTTCTCTCTTTTTGCTCCTTCAGGAAAAAACCAAGACCATGTGCTGTGCTATCCTTTGCCATTACTCATGTTCTGTTTTTGTATTGATTGTTCTCTTTACTATAAAGTCCATTAGTAATTGCTTTTTGTATTTTAAAAATGTCATTTCTACTTTTTCTTTATTTTTCCATTTGTCTTTTATATTTAATTCACACCTGGTTTTTCATTTTTATTTTCCAATTTTCTCAGATTCTGTGGGTGCCTTGCAAAAGTATTCAGACCCCTTGGACTTCTTCACATTTTGTTGTCTTACAAAGTGAGATTAAAATTGATTTAATTCATTTTTTTTGTCAACAAATCTACAAAAAAGACTGTCAGTGAAAGAAAAAAGTTGAATAGAAATTAAATAACTAAAATATAGTCGTTGCATAAGTATTCAGCTCCATGAGTCAATACATGTTAGAAACACCTTTGGCAGTGATAACAGCTGTGAGTCTTCTTGGGTAAGTCTATAAGAGCTTTACACACCTGGAATGTGCAATATTTGCCCATTTTATTATTTTAAAATTCTTCAAGCTCTGTCAAGATGTTGGGGATCATGGCTAGATTTTCGAGCAGAAAAAGTCTTGCCATAGATTTTCAAGCAGATTTAAGTCAAAACTAACTTGGCCACTCAGGAACATTCACTGTCGTCTTGGTAGATTTGGCCTTGTGTTGTAGGTTATTTTCCTGCTGAAAGGTGAAGTCCTCTCCTAGTCTCTGGTGTAAAGCAGACTGAAGCAGGTTTTCCTCTAGTTTGTTGCCTGTGCTTAGCTCCATCCCCTTAATTTTTATCCAGAAAAACTTGTTCCATGATGCAGCCACCACAATGCTTGAAAATAAAGAGACAGTTACTCATGTGTTATGTTGGGGTCAAATCCAACACAAGGCTTTGCATTTGGGCCATGAAGTGTATTCCTTTGCTGTTTTTTTTGTTGCTATATTAATTTCGTGCCTTGTTGCATACAGGATGCAAGTTTTGTATATTTGTATTATTTTCACTGACATTTAGGTCATTATTGTGGAGTGACTACAATGTTGATCCATCCTCAGTTTTCAACCATCACAGACATTGCACTCTGGCTGTTTTCAAATCACCAATGGCCTCATGGTAACATCGCTGAGCTGTTTCAACCTGTCCTGCAGCTCAGTTCAGGAGGACGACTGTATTTGTTTATGTGTCTGGGTGGTTTAATATACATAGAGTACAAAACATTAAGGTCAAGAGCCTTAAGACAATTGGAACATGGATTATGTATAAGTGCCATTCAGAGGGTGAATGGGCAAGACAAAAGATTTAAGTGCTTTTGAACGGGGTATGGTTCCTTGTGGAATGCTTTCGACACCTTGTAGAGTCCATTCCCCGACGAATATAGGCTATTGTTAGGGCAAATGGTGAATGGGGGGGGGGGGTGTTAGTCATTCAAAGATCATGTAACTTATTATGTGATTTGTTAAACCAAATGTTACTCCTGAACTAATTTAGGCTTGAATGTATTAATCCACTTTATATTTCAGATTATTTTGTTTTAATTGTTGACAAAAAATGACAAATCCATTTTAATCCCTCTTTGTAAGACAAAATGTGAAGAAATCCAATGAGTCAGAATACTTTTGTAAGGCACTCTATGTATTGTTTCTGGATAGCTGAAAGCTTAAAAATATATATGAAATGGGAACACAATAGAAGCTACAGTGCCTTCAGAAAGTATTCAAACCCCTTAACTTTTTCCACATTTTGTTGTGTTACAGCCTGAATTTAAAATGGATACAATTTCAATTTTGTGTCACTGGCCTCCACACAATACTCCATATTGGTAAAGTGGAATTATGTTTTTCAATATTTTTACAAATTAATGGATAATGAAAATCTGAAATGTCTTGATTCAATAAGTATGCAACCCCTTTGTTATGGCAAGCTTAAATAAGTTCAGGAGTACACATTTGTTTAACAAGTCACGAGTTGCATGGACTCACTATGTGCAATAATAATGTTTAACATGATTTTTGAATGACTACCTCTGTAACCCACACATACAATGAATTATCTGTTAATTATATGTGTGGGGTCGAGCAGTGAATTTCAAACACATTCAACCAAAAAGACCAGGGAGGTTTTACAATGCCTCGTGAAGAAAGGCACCTCTTGCTAGATAGGTAAAAAAAAAAAAAAACAGACATTGAATTTCCCTTTGAGCATGGTGAAGTTATTAATTACACTTTGGATGGTGTATCAATACAGCCAGTCACAACAAATATACAGGCGTCCTTCCTAACTTAGTTGCCGGAGAGGAAGGAAACTGCTCGGAGGAAACTGAGGACATATCAACAACATTGTAGTTACTCCACAACACTAACTTAATTGACAGTGAAAAGAAGGAAGTCTGTACAGAATAAAAAATGTCAAAAACATGCAACAAGACATGAAAATAATACTGCAAAAAACTGCCAAAGCAATTAAGTTGGTCCTGAATACAAAGTGTTATGTTTGGGGAAAATCCAATATAACAAATTACTGAGTACCACTCTCCAAATGTTTGAGCAAAATGGTGGTTGCATAATGTTTTAGGCATGCTTGTAATCATTAAGGACTGGGGAGTTTTTCAGGATAAAAAAGAAACAGGATGGAGCTAAGCACAGGGAAAATCTGGTTCAGTCTGCTTTCCACCAGACACTGGGAGATGTATTCACCTTTCAGCAGGACAATATCCTAAAACACAAGGCCACATCTTCGCTGGAGTTGCTTACCAAGAAGATAGTGAAGGTTCCTGAGTGGGCTAGTTACTTTTTTGACTTAAATCTACACTGAACAAAAATATAAACACAACATGTAAAGTGTTGGTCCCATGTTTCATGAGCTGAAATAAAATATCCCAGAAATTGTCCATACGTACAAAAAGCTTATTTCTCTCAAATTGTGTGCACAAATCAGTTTACGTCCCTGTTAGTGAGCATTTATCTTTTGCCAAAATAATCCATCCACCTGACAGGTGTGGCATATCAAGAAGCTGATTAAACAGCATGATCATTACACAGGTGCGCCTTGTGCTGGGGACAATAAAATACCACTTTAAAATGTCAGTTTTGTCACAACACAATGCCTCAGCTGTCCCATGTTTTGAGTGAGCATGCAATTGGCATGCTGACTGCAGGAATGTCCACCAGAGCTGTTGCCAGAGAATTGAATGTTAATTTCTCTACCATAAGCCTCCTTATGGCAGTACGTCCAACCGGCCTCACAGACCACGTGTATGGTGTCGTGTGGGCGAGCAGTTTGCTGATGTCAACGTTGTGTACAGAGTGCCGCAAGGTGACGGTGGGGTAAGCAAAAGCTGCAGGCAACAAACACATTTGCATTTTATCAATGTCAATTTGAATGCACAGAGATACCACTGTGAAATCCTGAAGCCCATTATCATGCCATTAATCTGCCACAATCACCTCATGTTTCAGCATGATAATGCATGCCCCCATGTCACAAAGATCTTTACACAATTGCTGGAAGCTGAACATTTTCCAGTTCTTCCATGGCCTGCCTACTCACCAGACATGTCACCCATTGAGCATGTTTGGGATGCTCTGGATTGACGTCTATGACAGCTTGTTCGAGTTCCCGCCAATATCCAGTAACTTCGCAGGAGCGGGACAACATTCCACAGGTCACAATCAACAGCCTGATAAACTCAATGCGAAGGATATGTGTCGCGCTGCATGAGGCTTTTGGTGGTCACACCAGATACTGACTGGTTTCTGATCCACACCCCTACCTTTTTTTAAGGTATATGTGACCAACAGATGCATATCTGTATTCCCAGTCATGTGAACTCCATAGATTAGGGCCTAATTAATGTACACTGCTCAACAAAAATAAAGGGAACACTAAAATAACACATCCTAGATCTGAATGAATGAAATATTCTTATTAAATACTTTTTTCTTGACATAGTTGAATGTGCTGACAACAAAATCACAGAAAAATTATCAATGGAAATCAAATTTATCAACCCATGGAGGTCTGGATTTGGAGTCACACTCAAAATTAAAGTGGAAAACCACACTACAGGCTGATCCAACTTTGATGTAATGTCCTTAAAACAAGTCAAAATGAGGCTCAGTAGTGTGTGTGGCCTCCACGTGCCTGTATGACCTCCCTACAATGCCTGGGCATGCTCCTGATGAGGTGGCGGATGGTCTCCTGAGGGATCTCCTCCCAGACCTGGACTAAAGCATCCGCCAACTCCTGGACAGTCTGTGGTGCAACGTGGCGTTGGTGGATGGAGTGAGACATGATGTCCCAGATGTGCTCAATTGGATTCAGGTCTGGGGAACGGGCGGGCCAGTCCATAGCATCAATGCCTTCCTCTTGCAGGAACTGCTGACACACTCCAGCCACATGAGGTCTAGGATTGTCTTGCATTAGGAGGAACCCAGGGCCAACCGCACCAGCATATGGTCTCACAAGGGGTCTGAGGATCTCATCTCGGTACCTAATGGCAGTCAGGTTACCTCTGGCGAGCACATGGAGGGCTGTGCGGCCCCCCAAAGAAATGCCACCCCACACCATGACTGACCCACCGCCAAACCGGTCATGCTGGAGGATGTTGCAGGCAGCAGAACGTTCTCCACGGCGTCTCCAGACTCTGTCACGTCTGTCACATGTGCTCAGTGTGAACCTGCTTTCATCTGTGAAGAGCACAGGGCGCCAGTGGCGAATTTGCCAATCTTGGTGTTCTCTGGCAAATGCCAAACGTCCTGCACGGTGTTGGGCTGTAAGCACAACCCCCACCTGTGGACGTCGGGCCCTCATACCACCCTCATGGAGTCTGTTTCTGACCGTTTGAGCAGACACATGCACATTTGTGGCCTGCTGGAGGTCATTTTGCAGGGCTCTGGCAGTGCTCCTCCTGCTCCTCCTTGCACAAAGGCGGAGGTAGCGGTCCTGCTGCTGGGTTGTTGCCCTCCTACGGCCTCCTCCACGTCTCCTGATGTACTGGCCTGTCTCCTGGTAGCCCCTCCATGCTCTGGACACTACGCTGACAGACACAGCAAACCTTCTTGCCACAGCTCGCATTGATGTGCCATCCTGGATGAGCTGCACTACCTGAGCCACTTGTGTGGGTTGTAGACTCCGTCTCATGCTACCACTAGAGTGAAAGCACCGCCAGCATTCAAAAGTGACCAAAACATCAGCCAGGAAGCATAGGAACTGAGAAGTGGTCTGGGGTCACCACCTGCAGAACCACTCCTTTATTGGGGGTGTCTTGCTAATTGCCTATAATTTCCACCTGTTGTCTATTCCATTTGCACAACAGCATGTGAAATGTATTGTCAATCAGTGTTGCTTCCTAGGTGGACAGTTTGATTTCACAGAAGTGTGATTGACTTGGAGTTACATTGTGTTGTTTAAGTGTTCCCTTTATTTTTATTTCAAATGACTGACTTCCTTATATTGCGTTTATATTTTTGTTCAGTATACTTGAAGATCTACGGCAAGACCTGAAAATGGTTGTCTAGCAATGATCAACAACCAATTTGACAGAGCTTGAAGAATTTTAAAATAACAAATTGACAAATGTTGCACAATCCAGTGTGGAAAGCTCTTAGAGGCTTACCCAGAAAGACTCAAAGCTGTAATCACTGCCAATGGTGCTTCTACAAAGTATTACATTGGGGTTGAATGCTTACGTAAATGACATTTTTATTTTTTTATTTTCAATAGATGTGCAAACATTTCTAAAAACATTTTCACTTTGTCATTATTTTGAAATCAGGCTGTAACACAACAAAATGTGGAATAAGTCAAGAGGTATGAATACTTTCTGAAGGCACTGTCAAATACAGGACAGTCTAAGTGGCCTATTGGTAACTTCTGCTATTGAACCCCAGAGATGTAAGACTTTTGTTTGATTCAGTTCATATCTCATTTACATCAGTGGAGGCTCCTCAGAGGAGGAAGGGGAGGACCATCCTGAATTTCATTTTTTTTAAATTGTGAAACATTAAAAAAGTTCTACTTTTTAGAAAAAAACTATATTAAATATAATCACATCACCAAATAATTAATTAAAACACACTGTTTTGCAATGAAGGTCTACAGTAGCCTTAACAGCACTCTGTAGGGTAGCACCGTGGTGTAACCAGAGGACAGCTATCCCCCCCCCCCCCCCACCTCTGGGTACATTGACTTCAACAAAACGGCTTGTGGTTCTCACCCCCTTTCCAAAGACGTACACAGTAATTATAGTAACTAACACAGATGTGCTCCAACCTATCAGAGCTCTTGCAGCATGAACTGACATGTTGTCCACCCAGAGGGTTGGGGCTAATAAACAACACTTTGGAGTAGGATTTTGTAACGGGGGAAGTGAAGTCTTTCTACAGTCGTGAAGAACGAGGGCGGGAGAAGAGGGCGGTGGAGAGGACGAAGGGACGTTGTGTGAACAGTTAGAAATAGCGGAAAAACAAACAATCAAACTTTACTCGATGTGGCGGCGGTTCGGCACAGCTGTGCTGTGACTGGGTTAGAGATGGTAGGAGATCGTGATGGAGAAGAAAGTGAAGAAAGTATGGAGCATAGTGGTACAAATAAAAGAGGCAGTAAGAAAGAGAAAAAGAAAGCGGGAGAGAAAGGGAGTAGGGGTTTGAAGGGTAGCGAGAGGTCTATGGAGGCAGAGAGGAGGCAGAAAAAGCACGTTTGAGGAGAGCAACATAGTTTCTAATGCTAGCGGCAGTTCGGGGGTAGAAGGTTCTGGGGAAGAGCAAGGGAAGCATGGAGGTGAGGAGGAGCATAAAGTGATTCTGAAGTTTAGGGAGGAAGGGATAGTAGGGGGCGATGAGTCTGATAAGGTTGACGGCTGATAAGAGTTGATTGGGGAAGTTGTCAATGCTAAAGTGTTAAGAGATGGGAGTTTGTTGGTGTTCTTTAAGGACATGGCGCAGAGGGAAAAAGCTCTCAGAGTGAAGCAAAAAGGGAAGTGTAAGGTGGTGTCGAACAGCTGGAATGATCAAATGCCAGAGGTTTGGGCATGTGGCAAGAGCATGTATAGAGAAAAAGAGATGTGCCAGGTGTGGAGGGGAGCATGAGTATGGGAAATGTGGGGATGGTGTAAAACAAAGTGCTGCAGCTGTGGGGGTGCTCATAGTGTGGCATATAGTGGGTGTGAGGAAATTAAGCAGGCAGTGGAGGTGCAACAAGTGAGAATGGAGAGAAGGGTGTCATATGCGGAAGCAGTGAGGGTGGTCCAGGTCCAGAGAGATACAGGTTCAAGAGAGAGATGGGTAGGAGCATCTAGATCGGGGATTACGGTGCAGGTGGGTGGCGATATGGTATACATAGATAAGAGAAAGCTGGTGACGTTCATAGCAGGAGTTATCAACAGCACTGCTGAAGTAAAGTCTAAAACGGAGAAGATTAAGCTCATAGTGGAAGCTGCTGGGAGACATCTGAGTATGACAGGGTTGACATGGGAAGAGGTTCAAGATGACCTCAATCAGCTGAGGGTGGAGCCATGTATTACTGGATCTCAGTTATGGTGGTAGTACTACAATGGAATGCTCGAACCTGTTGGCTAATGGGCAGGAGTTCAAGCAATTCATTGTGGATATGCCAACTAAGGCTGATGTGATTTGTGTGCAAGAAACATGGCTCAAACCAAATGTGGAGTTTATAATACAGGGATATGTAGTGGTTGGTAAGGACAGAGGTGTAGGGGGGATGTGCCACCTTCATAAAGCAAGGACTTCTCTACACAATGCTAGGCAAAGGTACAGGAATATGTGGTGGTGGAGGTGTGGTTGAGAGGAGAGATGATAGTGGTAGTACACTACTATAATCTGTGTCAGAGGGGGGTGGATGGAAATGGCCAAGTGATGGTAAATCTGATAGAAATTAATGATCTGCTGTGCCTGAATGATGGCCGAGGGACCAGGATTGATGTAGTTACAGGTTAAGAGTCTGCATTAGACCTCACTCTGGTATCTAGTGCGATGGCAGGAATCTGTGAGTTGGAGGTATGGTAGGAGTCGACAGTAGGGAGTGATCATTACCCCATAGTATGCACAGTAGGCCGGAGGGAGGAGGAGGTGTCAGTGGATGGAGTAGGCAGGTGGGTGTTTGAAAGGGCAAAGTGGGATCAGTTTCAGCAGTTAAGTGAGTAGGTGATGGCTCAGGTGGATATGAGAGGGGAAGTGGATACTATGAATAACTGGGTGAGAACAGCGTTAGTGGGGGCAGCTACTGAGGCAATACCTAAGAGTTCAGGGAGGACGAGGAGGAAAGCAGTCCCGTGGTGGATAGAGGAGTGTGGGGCATTGGTGAGGAGTAGGAACAGGGCATTTAGAGTACTGAAAAGGACACATAACTTCCAACATCTGATTCAGTATAAGCAGGCCCAGGCTCTGGTCCGTCAGGCAAAGAGGTCATGTTGGCGTTGGTTCTGTGACACCATTGGAAGGGTGACACCAGTGGGAGAAGTGTGGGGGATGATTAAGAGGATGAGTGGGGTCAGAAGGGAGTAGGATTATCCAGTGTTGACGAGTAGGAAGGATGTGGCAGTAACAGATGAGAAGAAGGCAGAGATGATGGCCAAAGCGTTTGTCCAAGTGCATAGCTCGGCAAATTTGTCAGAGGAGGGGCAGAGGAGAGAGAGAGAACGAAAGAGGAGCATCCTGGAGTGCTAGATAGGAGGGAGGATATAAATGATCCGTTGAATGCACCATTTATCATGGCAGAGGTGAAAAGGGCAATAGGTAAGGTTGGGTTAACTTCACCTGGGAAAGATGAGGTGATGAGGCACTGGATAAGGTATTGGGGTTGTACAACAGAGTGTGGGAGGAGGGCAAACTACCAGGCAGTTGGAAGGAGGCAGTAGTGGTACCAATTCGGAAGCCAGGGAAGGACCCGACGAGGCCAACAAGCTATTGGCCAATAGCCTTAACATCACATGTATGTAAGATTATGGAGCGTATGATAACGGAGAGGCTAACTTACTTCCTGGAGAGCAGGGGGTTAGTATTGCCAGATCAGATTGGATTCAGGAAGGGTATGGGTACAATGTGCCCAGTGCTTTGCTTAGAAGCAGGGGTCAGGTAGGCTCAGGTGAACAAGGAGACTGTTGTAGCTGTATTTTTTGATGTGGAGAAGGCGTATGAAATTATGTGGAAGGAGGGGTTGTTAATCAAGCTTGATATTATAAGGGTAGGAGGAAGAACATACAACTGGATAAAGGATTTCCTGTTTGGAAGGTCTATCCAGGTGAGGGTGGGGAAGACTCTCTCAGGCAGCTACATGGTGGATAATGGTACAGCACAGGGGAGTGTGATTAGTCCTCTGTTGTTCTCAATCATGATCAATGATGTTTACTCTCAGGTACAGCTGGATTTGGAAGGTCGTTATTTGCAGATGATGGGGCCTTATGGAAGAGAGGAAGAAATGTTCCATACATAGTCAGAAAGGTACAGGAAGCAATTGATGAGGTAGAGTCGTTGGCATTAATGTGGGGATTCAGATTCTCTGTAGAGAAAACTCAGACAGTGATCTTTACCAGGAGGAAGGTGGGAGATGAGGTATGCTTGAGGTTATATGGGAGAAACTTGGAGAGGGTGGGTGCCTTCAGGTTCCTTGGGGTATACTTTGATACTAGAATGACCTGGGCAGAACACATTGAGAGAGTGGTGGGAAAGTGTAAGAAGGTGCTAAATGTGATGCGCTGTCTGACAGGGAAGGAGTGGGGGGCTGGGCGTGCCTCATTGAGGACCATATATGTTGCATTGATCCAATCTGTAATAGATGGTTCGGTATGGTTCGGCAGCCCGGACATCATTGGAAAGGCTAGATGTCATACAGGGACAAGGACTCTTGTAGTGGGGCATTTTGGACGTCTCCAGTGGCTGCAGTACAGGTGAAGATAGGGGAAATGCCATTGCAGATTAGGAGACAGCAGCTGGCAATTAATTATCAGGTCAACCTACAGGGACATGGGGTATCTCATCATGCAAAAGGGATTTTAGAGGCATGCTGGGAACATGAGTAAAGACAGAACAAGAGCTTTGGGTGGGTGGGTGGGTAATACCCAGGCGAAGGAGATGGGACTGTATGGAAGGGAGTTTAGTCCAACGGTAGCTATTCCTGTGAATCCACCATGGCTCCTCCCACCTCCAGTAGTAGTTCTAGAAGTGTTGGAGAGACTACAGAAAGATAGGGAGGGTGTTGATCCATCTGATTTGTTTAAGAGAAGTCTTGATACTGTGTATCAGGATTTTGCCATATACACAGATGGTTCAAAAGATCCAAGGACAGGACGTACTAGGTCAGCATTTGTAGTGCAGTAATGTGGGGTGAAAGTCAGGAAACGTATTACAGATCATCTGGCTGTACATACGGCGGAGATGATGGCCATACTGTTGGCCTTGCAGTGGGTGGAGGAAGTTAAGCCAGAAAGAGTAGTCATTTGCTCTGATTCATGTGCAGTGCTAAGGAGTCTCCAGTCCTTTATATCACGTAGCAGACGACCTGCTTTATGAGGTGCTACAAACCCATGGCAGGAGTAAACAAATGGGTATACAGATAATATTTACATGGGTCCCAGCTCATGTGGGAGTGGAGGGGAACGAGGCAGTTGATGTACTGGCTCAACAAGCACTAAGTAGTGGGGATGTTGATGTGGTAGTTTCAATGAGTAAGGCAGAGGCAAAAAGCATGATATGGACAGTGATGCTGGAGAAATGGCAGGAGCAGTGAAATAGAAATACTAAGGGCAGGCATTTATTTCAAGTACAGAGGAAAGTTGGGGAGGTGAGAACGGCAGGAAGGGACAGAAGAGAGGAGGCTATATTTACAAGATTAATGGTAGGACACTGCCAGTTGAATAAGACCTTACATGTGATAGGAAAGCATCCAACAGGAAAATGTGAGTATTGCCAGGAAACAGACAGTGGACAGTATTGTTAGTTCACTTTCACTTACTTAGCTAGAATACAGCTAGCCAGTTCAGCCTACTCAAACACCTGTCTCAAACAGCTGGCTATGGCTATCCAACACTGGAACTCTTCCAAGTCAAGGTAAACTTTTGGTTTTATTAATTTATTGCCACCGGGGCCTACCGGTGTAACTTCTAAACTGCTTGCTTCTGACTGTACACTGTAGTGAATGATTGTTTACTAAAGCGTTAGTTGTAGTAGCTACAGTATGTTGACTATGACGTTAATATGGTGACAACGATGTAGGCTGTGTGCAGCGTTTAGCGGTAATGATATGAAGGTTTGGCTTGGAACGGTTTTCAAATCAAATCAAATTTTATCACATACACATGGTTAGCAGATGTTAATGCGAGTGTAGCAAAATTGTTGTGCATTTCTCTTGACTTTTTTAGCCTGGTCAGCGAGTAGACGCGAGAAGGATTTATACAACGATCAATGCTATCATGCTGTTTGTATGTGGCTGCTATGAAAGTGAACTGTGTTTGCGTGTGATCAGAGGTGTATTCATTCCGCCGATTCTGTTGAAAAACGTTTCTTAAACGGAAGCAAACGGAACTAAACGGGGATAAACATACCTGAATTTGTCTAATAGAAACTCTTGTTCGCAACTGTTGGACTAATGATTACAACCTAGATCAGCTAGTTGCAGGCAAGAGTGTGCAAGGCGGTATTGAATGTGTCAATGTGTCACCTTGATTACTCAAATTTCTCTCAACCTGTGCACCTACATTGTAAACTTTAATTCATAGGCTAGAAACTCATGATGGGTATAGGGAAAATTCGAGTATCATGTAGTAGCCTAAACCTATCGATGTTATATTGAGCTGGGTGAATGGAATATGAATGAGAGTCATCCACTATGCTGTAATAGAAATAAGGCCATGCTCATAAAGAAAATGATTGTCTTCCCTCATCTTAAACGGCACCGACCGCCACTGATTGACATAGTTGAGCCGTGAGTTGTTGTGGATTCTGACTGAGGTGTGTTTCCAGTGCTTTTGAAATAAATGTGACTGAATCAGCTTGATCTGAAGTGAATAATGATATTATAATAAATGATGTTATCTTTAAATTGTTGTGAGACATTTTAAATGAACCCTTGTATCTATTGTGAACAGCAGTATGTGGTTGTTGTTAGAATTAAGGTGAGTTGGCGCTCTTAGACAGTTACAAGATGCTTTGTTGAAGTTTGATTTTCCCAATCCTACTCTAAAATAATATGGAAATCATACAGCAAAGAGACGTCACAGTTCGAAATGTAATGTAACAAAACCTGCATCTGAGTGCATAGTTCTGAGATCCATAGTTGTTACTTAAACCAATCTCACAATAACTTCATTGTGTAGGGAACACTACTTCAGAACCAGGTCACAGCATTACATGACAACGAACCTAGAATAGCAAAAATGTATATAGGCACGAGTCACAGTCATCTAAACACAATCTATATTTGAACCATGAGTTCTGTATCAGCAGTGTGTGACTGTGAACTGTCTACTTTTACAGAAAGAAACCTGTCAGTTCTGAGCATATGTACATGAAAACATTTGATCATTACATTTTTGGGGGGTGGTTGAATGAATCATTTTTAATTCAGACATAATTGCCTCCCACCCTTATGAATTCTCAAACAACCTATTTCTGGTTAATACATAGTCATTATTAGAGATGCTTCCATTGTATTTTCCTGATTAAGGGGGGTGGCAGGTAGCATAGTGGTTAGAGTGTTGGGCCAGTAACCAAATGGTTGCTGGATCGAATCCCAGAACTGACAAGGTAAAAATCTGTCGTTCTACCCCTGAACAAGGCAGTTAACCCACTGTTGCCCGGTAGGCCGGCATTGTAAATAAGAACTTGTTCTTAACTGACTTGCCTAGTTAAGGTCCAAAGAAATTCTGTAGGGTACATGGGCTTGTTCTGAGATGCGTACAGTATGTGTGTTTTTCTGAGTTACATGTTTTAGCGGAGAGGTCAGAGGTCAGTGCCAGTTTGCGTCCCAAATGGAACCCTGTTCCCTAAGTAGTGCAGACCCAGTAATTGTCGACTGAAGGTGTGTGCCACATCATATTCACTAGAAGATCAATTATTACCCTTCTCTGGTTCTGCCCTGCTATTGGTGCGGTGAGGAGGGGGAAAAGGCCAGATAGCCAATGAGAGTGCCAAGAGGAGGGTGACCCTCAACACAGGTAGCTGTCCGACAATCTATGTCACCTTTACTCTGATAAAGAGTGGACAGCAGTGAGCTACAGAGCTGCATGCCCATTTTCACTGTGATCCTGACATTGTGTGTCTCTATGGGTTTGTCTCTCCTCTGATACTGCTTAAGTCCCCCACAGTAGACAGGATGTTGAACCTGAAGGAGCTGTGTAGGGGCCTGCCCCTGGACCCAATGACACCCAACCAGGGCTGGAACCCCAATGAGCCACGCGCACCTGTCAGGACGCCCAACCTCACTCCAGAGGAGGAGAGGGTGAGTACACAGACATACTGTCACGTCTATGGAATGCAGACCCATGTCAACGAGCATAGACATCCCACTCAGGGATTTACCTGTAGATTTTTCCAAGACTCCTCGGTTTATCTTTGAGTGGAACCATAATGCTTTTAATGTGGTATTTTAGGAGTAACTAAACTAGAGGCATATCCCATTTATAGCCAAGGAATTATCTTATTGAGGCCAGTGTCATAAACTTCATAAGCTTTTTTTTATCTCATCCAGAGAATCGTCAGTTTAGGTGTCAAATCATGCCCATCCTTGTATTCCTCAGTGAGAGTGAATCTTTAAATTGAAAAAGGATGAGTGAAGATTACAGACGCACCACAGCTTGTGGGTTGTATCCAAATATTGTTGGAGAAAATTGGGGACACTGAACATAATAACACACAGTGCATGTGATTCATTTGATCCAATCTATTGGGAGTCAATGATGTGTTGACGCACGGTTCACATTATGCAATGCTCAGCACAATGGCACTTTTTTGGCTTTAGGGTAGGAGACAGTGTTGGTTCATCCCCTCGGAACCTTCTATCAGCTTCACTACCGTTTGCCAGAACAGGGAGAAAAGGACACTGTTTAAGAGAGATACGAGTGAGTGCTTTCATGGCTAGAGAGGGCGCGCAAAACACAAAGGACCAGAAAGTTAGCAAAAGAGAGGATGCAAAAGAAAAAGAGGGTCAATGTCCTTGAGTTATTTCAAAACAATTACACCCCATTCTGAACTCCTGTCTCACCCCCTCCTCTCATCCTCCTCTCTAGCTGGCCCTGTGGAATGACCTGCGTTACCCCCCTTCCTCCCACAACAACATCCTGACTTCTGAGTTTGCCCGGGAGCTCAGGCAGTATGGACACATCTACATGTACCGCTTCTGCCCCCTAATACACATTAGGTACTTATAAACATCTAAAACACCACTCACCATCTGTAGTAATCTCTCTCTCGATTCCATGATACGGTCCTACCTCCTGATCTGTGTGTGTGTGTGTGTGTGTGTGTGTGTGTGTGTGTGTGTGTGTGTGTGTGTGTGTGTGTGTGTGTGTGTGTGTGTGTGTGTGTGTGTGTGTGTGTGTGTGTGTGTGTGTGTGTGTGTCCTCAGGGCCTACCCTATTGATCAGTATCCCTGTCGTACACGCCAAGCTGCCTCCATCATGCTCATCATCATGAATAACCTGGACCCTGCAGTTGCCCAGGTAACCACCACTCTCACATACTGTACATGGCACACAACAGTTCACTTCTCATTTCTGATTTAACTAAAACAATGTATTAATCCACCTAAATCACTCTGTCTATTGTTGCTTTATCATCTTCTCCTGCTCTGCTCTCCAGTTTTCCCAGGAGCTGGTTACCTATGTGGGGAATGGACAGGTTTTCAGTAACTGGGCCCAGGTAAGGACAGAGCACGTGAGTATGATGGTATTACAGTATGTAGATATCTGTGTGTAATAATGAGTGTGTAATTTTACTTGTACCGTGTGGAAACACATTCATTGCTATATACAGTATCTTTGTGTGTATGTGTGTGTGGGTAGTTCCGTCTGGTGATGCACTACTTGAGTGAGATGACAGAGGAACAGACTCTTGTCATGTACAGTGGTCATCCATCAGGGCTGTTCCCCAGCCCCCCCCCCCCCCCCATGCCATCGTCACCAATGGCATGGTAACCACACATCCCTCCCTCCGCCTATCCTCCCTACTCTACAGCATTTCAATTAGATGCTGTTTTTCCGTTACCATTTAGGTTTTCCCATTTTGATTTGGAATAGTCCATGGCACCATGATTAGTCCCAACAGTCAACAGTAGAGGGCACTAGCCCCTTTGTAAACTCACATTGAAATTGTCTTAAAGGGAGACTGGGATTTTGGCAATGGAGCCCTTTATCTACTTCCTCAGAGGTAGATGAACTCGTGGATATAATATTTTTGTCTCTGCGTGCAGTTTGAAGGAAGTTGCTAACTTGCGTTAGCGCAATTGATAACTAGCGTTAGCGGAATGATTGTAAGTCTACGGTAACTGCTAGCATGCTAGTAGACACCATGGACTTCCAGCCATTGTGCTAATGCTAATCAGCATTGGCTCGCAAAACTACATCTAACTTCCTTGCAGAGACATAAAAATGGTATCCATGAGTTAATCTGACTCTGGAGAAGTAGTTTAATGGGCTTCATTGCCAAAATCCTGAATTAAACAATTGACCTGTTTCTCTTTCTTCTCCTTCCCCTGTCTCTCTCTCTCTCCCTACCTCTGTAGCTGACAGTGCTGAATGCAGGTCTGATGAACTGAGGGGCCGGGTTTTGGTGACGTCAGAGCTGGGGGGGCATGAGCGGGGCACAGGCCAAGACTGCTGTCATCGCTGGCTGTGTGGGGGTCATTGTTGGGAAGGGGCCGTAAGTAATCATGTCACTGTTAGTCTACATAATTATTTTTTCGAAGTATGTGACAAATAATATTTGAATTGATTTAGTGTCACACTCCTAATGGAAATACAATTACACCAGAGTTTACATTTACATAAAACACTGGCGACACACTGGTGTGGGGCTAAGTCTACATGGAAATGAGGAACAAAAAAGACCATGATTGAGTTGGAGACCCCTGGTCTGGTTACGGTTAAGGTTGAGAGGCTTTCTCTCTAAACGTTGGTCTCCCCCTCCTCTCCACCAGCCTCCGTAGACAGGTAGCTACCATCAATAAGCTGTCTGAGGCAGGGATGTTCTTCTGGGACTATGGCGACACCTTCCTCCTGGAGACCCAGAGAGAAGGTGAGTCCTACAGTTCAACCATCACCACCAAACTGAGTAGATAGAAGTCACTGACACAGGGTCAGATATTATTTCACCCTCCTAATGGTTAAGGTTAGGATTGAGGTAGGGTAATCCAAGATCTGGGGTAGGGTAATGCCAAGGAGCAATTTCTAGATCCACATACACATGCTGAAGAGTAGGCTGATCACAGCATGTCTAGTGATATCAGCAGAGTCCTCTCCAGTTTGATAACCTCTAGGTTTGTGTTCCTCTCCCTTTCTTCAGGAGCGGAGGTAGAGAAGGAGGGAGGTGGAGCGACTGAGTTCCACTACCCGTCCTACGTCCAAAACATCATGGGGTAAGTGATAGGGTGAGGGACAGATATAGACAGATATAGCTCCTGATGACTAGGGCCCAGTTTTTTTATTCTGATCAGGTCACATGGTCAGATTAAAGTCGTGGCCATAACCCTTGACCCATCCCTTCTCGAACCGTTGCACTGGGTCTGCACCTCCGGTGACCCCTGTGACTGATGACGTCGCCACCACTGTCCTGGAGGAGATCAGTGCCAACGTGACTGAATGTGCGCGACAGCAGTAGAACGAAACCATCAGCTGGATCCGCCAGGCAGGAAAACACAGTGGTGTAAAGTATTTAAGTAAAAATACTTTAAAGTACTACTTAAGTCGTTTTTTTGGGTATCTGTACTTTACTTTACTATTTATATTTTTGACAACTTTTACTATTCCTTCACTACATTCCTAAAGAAAATAATATACTTTTTACTCCATACATTTTACCTGACACCCAAAAGTACACATTACATTTTGAATGCTTAGCAGGACATAGAAAATGGTCCAATTCACGCACTTATCAAGGGAGCACATGGTCATCTCTTCTGCCTCTGATCTGGCGGACTCACTAAACACATGGTCATCTCTTCTGCCTCTGATCTGGCGGACTCACTAAACACATGGTAATCTCTTCTGCCTCTGATCTGGTGGACTCACTAAACACATGGTCATCTCTTCTGCCTCTGATCTGGCGGACTCACTAAACACATGGTCATCTCTTCTGCCTCTGATCTGGTGGACTCACTAAACACATGGTCATCTCTTCTGCCTCTGATCTGGTGGACTCACTAAACACATGGTCATCTCTTCTGCCTCTGATCTGGCGGACTCACTAAACACATGGTAATCTCTTCTGCCTCTGATCTGGTGGACTCACTAAACACATGGTCATCTCTTCTGCCTCTGATCTGGTGGACTCACTAAACACATGGTCATCTCTTCTGCCTCTGATCTGGTGGACTCACTAAACACATGGTCATCTCTTCTGCCTCTGATCTGGCGGACTCACTAAACACATGGTCATCTCTTCTGCCTCTGATCTGGTGGACTCACTAAACACATGGTCATCTCTTCTGCCTCTGATCTGGCGGACTCACTAAACACATGGTTATCTCTTCTGCCTCTGATCTGGCGGACTCACTAAACACATGTTCATCTCTTCTGCCTCTGATCTGGTGGACTCACTAAACACATGGTCATCTCTTCTGCCTCTGATCTGGTGGACTCACTAAACACATGGTCATCTTCTGCCTCTGATCTGGCGGACTCACTAAACACATGGTCATCTCTTCTGCCTCTGATCTGGTGGACTCACTAAACACATGGTCATCTCTTCTGCCTCTGATCTGGCGGACTCACTAAACACATGGTCATCTCTTCTGCCTCTGATCTGGTGGACTCACTAAACACATGGTCATCTCTTCTGCCTCTGATCTGGTGGACTCACTAAACACATGGTCATCCCTTCTGCCTCTGATCTGGTGGACTCACTAAACACAAATGTGTCTTTTGTAAACGATGTCTAAGGGTTGGAGTGTGCCCCTGGCTATCTATACATTTTAAAAACAAGAAAATGGTGCCATCTGCTTTGCTTAATAGAGGGAATTTGAAATGATTTATACTTTTACTTTAGCAATTACATTTACTTTTGATACTTAAGCATATTTAGAACCAAATACTTTTAGACTTTTACTCAAGTAGTATTTTACTGGGTGACTTTTACTTTTACTTGGGTAACTTTCTATTAAGATATCTATACTTTCACTCAAGTATGACAATTGGGTACTTTTTCCACCACTGGGAAAAAACAGCATGGTACTAATTAATATGGCACATATAGGACACAATGTTAGTCATTAACATTGCAATACTAGATAAATAAGAAATGTATTATACAAATTAGAATGCCATTTCTGGATGTCTTCTGTGTGTGGGTGGTGCGCTCCCAAGCCAGAATCCTCTACTCAGACCAGAAAGGCCGTGTGTGTATTGCCTTGGCCATCAATCAAGCTATTGCTGATGGGAGAGTTTTGGTAAGAGCCCAATCAGCCTTACCAATATCTCTATATTATGGGTGCTTGTACAAGTTATATTATATGAGGCTATATGCTTCGGTTGGAGTCACCAGTGGGTAGGTAAACCTGTAGGAATGATGATGACTTTTTTTCTGTCCAGTCTCCTGTGGTCACCATGACGTCAGTGAAACACAGTCCCTTCAAAGATACCTCCAACGTGTATAACGGCTCGGCCTTCTGTGCAGGTACACTTCAGCACACTTATCACTTGGACAGACATTATTTTGACATTGTCATCATTATATTAGTCACTATGTTAGTCTAGATGGCTAGAAACCATTGACTTTGGGTGAACTCAGGTATGTCAAAGAGTGACTTTGTCACTGTGTGCCTGTCTTGACCCCTGATAGATATGGGGGTCCACGTGAGTGTCCCTGCACAATGGTGGAGGGGTCGGCTGGTAAGACCTGAGTCTGACCCTTCAAACGGCATGGGAAAGAGAAATGGAAGAAAGAGGGATAGCACACAAAAGCCTATGAGATAATTATGAGACATTGTGCCTCAGATAACCAATCTTGCTCATGGACAACCTTTGAAATGTGTTTGTTCATATAATGTGAGCACGGAACTATAGATTAGAGTCCCAGTCATGTCCCCTCCTCCACTCAGTCAGACTATGTTTTCTGTCTCAAGTCTCTCTCCAGGAGTGAGGTGATGAACGGAGGGTTTTGTCGACTGGATGGGACAGAGGAGGCAGCGAAGAGAGCCAGTCTGATGCTCAACTGGGATGTCTCTAAAGCGGTGAGAAAGGGGCGATGGTGGAGCGTAGACAGGGAAGCTGTCTTTGAGATTGTTAGATACTGTTCTTAGAAATATTACAACAGGATAAGTTAAAAGGGTGCATGTAATATAAACTCCATCATGTCACAGATCCTATTAATAACCCAGCTAGCACATTTGGTTCCTTGGAAGTTGTGGGAACATACCTAGGTGTCTGGCTAGACTGTAAACTCTCCTTCCAAACTCATATTAAACATCTCCAATCCAAAAATCTAATCTAGAATCGGCTTTCTATTTCGCAACAAAGCCTCCTTCACTCACGCCGCCAAACTTACCCTAGTAAAACTGACTTATCCTACCGATCCTCGACATCGGCGATGTCATCTACAAAATAGCTTCCAATAGTCTACTCAGCAAACTGGATGCAGTCTATCACAGTGCCATCCGTTTTGTTACCAAAGCCCCTTATACCACCCACCACTGCGACCTGTATGCTCTAGTCGGCTGGCCCTCGCTACATATTCGTCGCCAGACCCACTGGCTCCAGGTCATCTATAAGTCTATGCTAGGTAAAGCTCCGCCTTATCTCAGCTCACTGGTCACGATAACAACACCCACCCGTAGCATGCGCTCCAGCAGGTATATCTCACTGGTCATCCCCAAAGCCAACACCTACTTTGGCCGCCTTTCCTTCCAGTTCTCTGCTGCCAGTGACTGGAACAAATTGCAAAAATCGCTGAAGCTGGAGACTTATATTTCCCTCACTAACTTTAAACATCAGCTATCTGAGCAGCTTACCGATCACCGCAGCTGTACATAGTCAATCTGTAAATAGCACACCCAACTACCTCCTCCCCATATTGTTACTTATCCTCTTGCTCTTTTGTACCCCAGTATCTCTACTTGCACATCATCATCTGCACATCTATAACTACAGTGTTAATGCTAAATTGTAATTATTTCTATAATAGCCTATTTAGCCTATAGCCTATATATTTAGCCTATAGCCTATTTATTGCCTTACCTCCCTACTCTTCTACATTTGCACACACTGTACATATATTTTTCTTTTGCATTATTGACTGTACATTTGTTTATGTGTAACTCTGTGTTGTTGTTTTTGTCGCACTGCTTTGCTTTATTTTGGCCAGGTCGCAGTTGTAAATGAGAACTTGTTCTCAACTGGCCTGGTTAAATAAAGGTTAAATATTTTATTTTTTTAAACTATGGAGGACCAGACGCAGCTACGAGTCACTTTGCCCTACCCTATACAGGACGAACGTGTTAGACCGGGCCCTGCAGGGCTAGCACACAGCTCAACAACACATCTAGCTAATGACAATCAGCTAGTCACAGACAGTAGTGTGATCAAGGATATACACAGTGTATTCACTCTGTTAATCCACACCACCATTCACCATACCAGATGGAACTGAATTAACAGCATAACTAAGATGATCACGTACAAGCATTTCGCTACACTCGCATTAACATCTGCTAACCATGTGTATGTGACCAATAAAAATTTGATTTGATTTATAAATGTGATCTCATGTCATATTATCCAAAAGTCCTATTGCACATCATCAATTTAAAAATAATAGCTAGCATGGTGTTCTTTAATGTGGATCTAGATGTCTTAATATTAAATGTGTGTACCTTTTCAACTTGTAACCACTATAATGAGTAAATTATTAAAATAAAATCCCATGGTAGGACAATGGTGTTGACATCCTATTCTCATAGTATTGGGACAGAAACTTGCACATGAGACTTATGCCTACAAATGGGATAGGCATAGAACAAAAAAAAAGTTTTTATTTATTTTTACCCCCTTTTTCTCCCCAATTCCGTGATATCCAATTGCGATCTTGTCTCATCGCTGCAAATCCCCAACGCGCTTGGGAGAGGCGAAGGTCGAGTCATGCGTCCTCCGAAACATGACCTGCCAAACCGCCCTCCTTAACACCCGCCCACTTAACCCGAAACCCAGCTGCACCAATGTGTCGGAGGAAACACCATTCAACTAAGGACCGAAGTCAGTCTGCAGGTGCCCGACCCACCACAAGGAGTCGCTAGAACACGATGAGCCGAGTAAAGCCCCCCCGGCCAAACCCTCCCCTAACCCGGACGACGCTGGGCCAATTGTGCGCCACCCTATGGGACTTCTGATCACGGCCGGTTGTGACAAAGCCTGGGATCAAATCCAGGTCTGTAGTGACGCCTAAAGTACTGCGATGCAGAATTGTTAAAATGTTCAGGCCTACTGCGCTTGACCACTGCTCACTGGTGGCAGAGTGTCTGGGAATGCAATGGAATGACAAACTGTGCTCATATAAAGGAGTCAAACTGTGCAGACGTTCCAAATCTTGCATCACCTTGCATCTGATGAACTCCGGAAGTCCCTGGCGTCTACGTCCCGAGAGGATCCGAGCTTACCCGAGTCCCTCCAAGAGCCTCCGGAGACTGACGATTCACCTCTTCCCGTGCCAATGCAGCTCGGCAGGGCTAGGCTGTCTCCAGCCGAACGTGTAGGCAGACTTGAGACCCAGAGTTGTCTGTATTGCGGTACTGCCGGTCATTGTGTCTACCTGTCCCTTCAAGAGACCTAGTTAATTCGTTGGATTGAGTACTCTAGTGGGCCTTTATTTAAAGATAATTTTTCGTCTCCCCTTGCCCGCCCCCCTCTCCGTGCCATCCTGCGGTGGGGTGACCAGTCCAAGTCTCTCCAGGTACTCATCGACTCGGGGGCCAATGTGAGTCTCATGGATGTTTCCCTGGCATCCAAGCTGGGCATCACCACTCAACCCCTCTCCATTCCCATGGGTGTTAGAGCGCAGAACGGGCGCTCTATAGGCCGGGTCACCCACCAGACCACCCCCATCAACCTACGAGTGTCGGGGAACCACAGCGAGACGATCCAATTCTTGCTGGTTGAGTCTCCACAGGTTCCCGTGGTATTGGGATTCTCTTGGCTCCGTCCTGCCACACTCATTGCCTGAAGTCACCACTGCCTGCACCAGGACATTTTCCTGGGGGCTTGGAAATAGCCCTGGACCTCTCTGCCAGCTCCGCAAAACACCAGGACCTACAGGAGGGGTTCAGTAAGGCCCGAGCCACTTCGCTTCTACAGCACCGACCGGTATCCAAGAATGTCAAGCCTGAGGCGCTGGCACGCCTCTATAGTGCCGCGGCTACTACCCCGGAAGCCGAAACATTTCACCCCCACTCCAAAATCATCAGCCATCTGCTGTTCGTCCTCTGTTGCCCCGTACCCTCCATATTTTTCCTACCCTTTTTGTGCGTAGAGTTAAAATCATGTCTGACTGCCTCTTGTCTCCTGTTTCCAGGCCCACCCCTCTCCCCTGTCTCATCGACGGCCGACCAGCGTACATGGTGAGACGCCTCCTGAAGGTTCAACCTCGGGGGAAGGGGATTCCAGTACCTGGTTGACTGTGAGTATTATGGCCCGGAGGAGAGGTGCTGGGTCTCCGCTAGGGACATCCTGGACCCAGGCCTCATCTCTGAGTTCCAGCGCCTGCACCCCGGTCAACCAGGAATGCGCCCAGGTAGGACGTCAGGTGGCGTCCCTAGGGGGGGTACTGTCAAGCCCTGATCTGTTTCACCTGTCCTTATGCTTGTCTCCACCTCCCGCCAGGTGTCGCCCAGCTTCCCTACTTATCCCCTGGGTATTTATACCTGTGTTTTCTGTCTGTCTGTGCCAGTTCGTCTTGTTTAAGTCAACCAGCATTTTCTAAGCTCCTGTTTTTCCCCAGTCTCTCTTTTTCTCATCCTCCTGGTTTTGACCCTCGCCTGTCCTGACTCTGAGCCCGCCTGCCTGCCCCTGAGCCTGCCTGCCGCCCTGTACCTTTGCCGCTACTCTGGATTATCGACCCCTGCCTGCCTTGACCTGTCGTCTGCCTGCCGCTGTGGTTGCAATAAACATTGTTATTTCAACACAGTCTGCACCTGGGTCTTACCTGAAACCTGATATCTCTGTGTGTGGAGTAAAGGTGGTCTAGGATTTTTTTCCCCTCTGGTTGCACATGTGACATGCTGGTAAAAATTTGGTAAAACTGATTTAAGTTTGCCTGCATTAAAGTCCCTGGCCACTAGGAGCGCCGCTTCCGGGTGAGCATTTTCTTCTTTGATTATGGCCTTATAGAGTTGGTTGAGAGCGGCCTTAGTGCTAGCTTTGTTCTGTGGTGGAAAATAGACGGCTACGAATAATATAGATGAGAACTCTCTTGGTAGATAGTGTGATCTACAGCTTATCATAAGGTACTCTACCTCAGGCGAGCAATACCTTCAGACTTCTTTAATATTAGACATTGCTCACCAGCTGTTATTGACAATAAACACACACCCCCACCCTTCGTCTTACCAAACTTAGCTTCTCTGTACTGCCGGTGCATGGAAAATCCTGCCAGCTCTATATTATCCGTATCATCGTTCAGCCACGTCTCGGTGAAACATAAGATAATTACAGTTTTTAATGTCCCGTTGGTAGGATAATCTTAATCGTAGGTCATCAATTTATTTTCCAATGATTGCACGTTAGCAAGAAGAATGGATGGCAGTGGGAGTTTACTCGCTCGCCTACGGATTCTCAGAAGGCAGCGCGATCTGCGGCCTCTTTTCCTGCGTCTTTTCTTCAAGCAAATGACAGGGATCTGGGCCTGTTCCAGTGAAAGCAGTACAGTATATTCTTCTTGTCGGACTCATTAAAGAAAAACATTTCTTCCAGTCTGCGGTGAGTAATCTCTGTTCTGATGTCCAGAAGGTATTTTCGGTCATAAGACAACATTATGTTCAAAATAAGTTAAAATAAGTAACACAAAATGCAAAAGAAACTAACAAAATAGCACAATTGGTTGGGAGAATGTAAAACGTCAGCCATGTTCTTCAGCGCCATCTTTGGCACACATTGAACAAATGTGATCTAACAAAGTGGATATTCGTCAAATCTGTCATTACGAGCAATGCCTTGTAAATTCACCAAAATTATATTAAAGTATATATTAGGATATCAATGTGTATGGCTAAGCTATTCTTCATTGTGCCAGTTAATTGAAATTAAACATCGCCAAATGCATCAGTTTAATTAGCCCTAAATGTGCAATAAAAAGTATTGTGCCTATAGCTTATTTATTGAACCGCGGGGCACTATGCTGATAAACCTATTCTTTACCATGGTATAGCCCTATTCGGAGGGTATTACTAGAGATGTTGGTTTTGTCATTATTATCCAAGCATGTGTGTTATTCCAGAGCACAATTCACAACAATATTTTTTTCCAAACTGCCCCCTGTAATTCTAAACGTTTTAAAATATAATGTATTTTTACGACAGAAGCCTGGAGGGTTTTATTGTAGGCATGAAGATATTTCAACGTCATAGGCTATACTGATAACTCGTGCTAGGCTGCCAAATGTATAGATGTTCTCATAATATTTAAATTGATAAAGTGTGATCATAATCATTATTTTAGCGATCCATGGTTGACGACCTTCCTAATAACAATGCACCCCATCCGGCTGATTTGAGCTGCTGAACCATATTTGCACTTGAGATGCATTTATGGATGAGAAAGTGAACTTTGCATTTTCACAAGGTTTAGCGGGGATGCCCTGCTTTGCGATCTATTGCCTAGGACAGAGCTCTCCAACCCTGTTCGTGGAGAACTACCATCCTGTGGGTTCACTCCAACCTTAATCTAGCGCTCTTGATTCAATAATTAGCTGGTTAGTTACAACTGGGGTTGGAGTGAAAATGTACAGGAAGGTAGCTCTCCAGGACCAAGGTTGGAGAGCCCTGACCTAGGACATCAACAGCCAGCCACCCACCCCGCATTGTCAAGGCTGCATACAGCAGAAATATCACTGAAATATTCTAGTTCCAACACATCACCTTCTAGTTGATGACCAAATAGGCAGCATAATGCTCATGCCAGTCCTCTTGAACCCACATGTAGTCTAGTAGGACTCTGCAATAATGAGGTGGTGTGTACATGTGTGCGCATCAATTTCAGCTTGTTTTCGGAGACTTCGACTCCAACCACAGGAGTCGACTCCTTTTGACTCCAACAACAGGAGTCAGAGTCGGGGTCGACTCCAAAAATCCTGGAGTCCATTACTTTGACCCCCACGCGTTTCCATGACAATTCCATTGTTGGTCGAGTTCGACTGACATCTTTACCGCATCTACAGTATGGAGTGGCCCATGCAAAAGCAACAAAAGGTTCCATGGTTACCATGCGTAAACACGCACGAGTGGATCGAGAACCAGCGCTACTCCCCAAGAGTAGACGGCCATGACAAGTCGAATGCTGAAAACAGAACTGGTGTCGCTACTTCTCAATTTAAAATAGGAATACATTATATACAATATAAATCCAAAACTGTTTCATTTGATTAGGTCTATAGGTCAGCACACAAAAAATGGATGATTTGGAGATAAAGGAACAACTGGCGCGGATTAAAAAGAGAGATTTATCGCAGACATATTTCTACAAAATGGCAAGCAGAGTTTTCGGTCCCGCTAAAACACGGGACAGGGTTTTCATCGCGCCACCGATGCCCAAACGGCCCGTTTGCACGCCGAAGCCTGAAAGCCAAGTGCTGACAAAAAGCCGATATGGGTCAGTGGCGGCCATGGTGTCGGGTACAGGGGACAGAGTCAGTGGTGCTCCAATGACAGTGATGCCTTTGGAAGTTAATGACGCGAAGCACCAAGACTGGGTTAACCAAAGGAGGTCATTTCGTCGACAGTTCGATAGTCTCGGAGACTTGTCGAAGTGGGTTAACAGCAAGCCGACCGTGACCGAGCTGGAGATGTTGGTTGTGGAAAGAGAGAAAAAGAAACAGAGAACTCCCTCACCTGTCCTGGGTTTTACTTTGACACCTCCTGAGGCTCTTAAGGTAACCCCAGTGAGCAAAATTATGTTGAAAATATGTATTGTAGACATTTTTTCCAGGCGTTGAAATCAGGTTCATTTTCGGTTCTGAATTAAAGTTGAATAGACCTTTAATTAAAATGTTTAATTTTTTTTGTTTCTATGGCCAAATTTCAACTATACTTTCATTTACTTATATATAGAAAGCATTATCACATTCATAATTTTTTATTCTAATTGGAGCCAACTGAAGATTGCATTATGGAATATTTATTATTCCTCCCATTATGTGTTTTTCAAAAAGCATTAGAAGTGGCAAGTTTTCAGACCAACAAAAAACCACAACAGAACACAAACTACAATAACACTCTTTTACAGTCTTGCTAAGACTGTGATATGTGGTTGTTTATCTGCCTTAATTGAATGCACTGGCGGTAAGTACTTTGACTAAGAGCATCTGCTAAAAGACCAAAATGTAAATGTAAAAAATAAAGACTTGCGAAGCATGCAGGATATTATTATAATGACATCCGCCCCCAAACAAGACCACATTTGGTTTGCTCTGACCGGACCAAATCTGAACCAATCATAGACATCTACGTATTAATGGAGTTTTTAACTTTAATGATGTAGAATGGCGCCCGAGGGGATGGCTGCCATATTACGTGCTCCCAACCAAATGTGCTATTGTGTGTGTTTTTTCGCAATTTTTGTAACTTATTTTATACATAATGTTGCTGCTACCATCTCTTATGACCGAAAATAGCTTCTGGATATCAGAACAACGATTACCAGAGTACGACCCTGCCTCACACAGGAAGCGGCGCAGGTCCTAATCCAGGCACTTGTCATCTCCCGTCTGGATTACTGCAACTCGCTGTTGGCTGGGCTCCCTGCCTGTGCCATTAAACCCCTACAACTCATCCAGAACGCCGCAGCCCGTCTGGTGCTCAACCTCCCCAAGTTCTCTCACGTCACCCCGCTCCTCCGCTCTCTCCACTGGCTTCCAGTTGAAGCTCGCATCCGCTACAAGACCATGGTGCTTGCCTACGGAGCTGTGAGGGGAACGGCACCTCAGTACCTCCAGGCTCTGATCAGGCCCTACACCCAAACAAGGGCACTGCGTTCATCCACCTCTGGCCTGCTCGCCTCCCTACCACTGAGGAAGTACAGTTCCCGCTCAGCCCAGTCACAACTGTTCGCTGCTCTGGCCCCCCAATGGTGGAACAAACTCCCTCACGACGCCAGGACAGCGGAGTCAATCACCACCTTCCGGAGACACCTGAAACCCCACCTCTTTAAGGAATACCTAGGATAGGATAAAGTAATCCTTCTCACCCCACCCCCCCCCCCCCTTAAAAGATTTAGATGCACTATTGTAAAGTGGCTGTTCCACTGGATGTCATAAGGTGAATGCACCAATTTGTAAGTCGCTCTGGATAAGAGCGTCTGCTAAATGACTTAAATGTAAATGTAAAATGTACTCACCTTGAACTAGACAAAGAGTTTTTCTTTAATGAGTCCGATGCAGAGGATGTTTTGGTTCCCCGAGACCAGGCCCAAATCCCTGTCATTCGCGTGAAGAAAAGACGGAAATACAGGGGGCTGAGATCGGGGTGCCTTGTGAGAATTCATCGGCGAGTGTGTAACCCGCCTCTACAATCACTGGAAAATAAACTTGATGATGTCCGTTTGAGATTATCCAACCAACGGGACATTAAAAACTGTAGTATCTTATGTTTCACCGAGTCGTGGCTGAACGACTATATGGATAATATAGAGCTGGCTGGGTTTTCCGTGCATCGGCAGTACAGCAGAACAGAAACCTTTGTGTTCAACCTCTCCATGAACGAGTCTGTAATACCTACGTGTTTCAAGCAGACCACCATAGTCCCTGTGCCCAAGAAAGCGAAGGTAACCTGGCTAAATAACTACTGCCCCATAGCACTCACGTCGGTAGCCATGAAGTGCTTTGAAAGGCTGGTCATGACTCACATCAACACCATCATCCCGGAAACCCTAGACCCACTCCAATTCGCATACCGGCCCAACAGATCCACAGATGACGCAATCTCAATCGCACTCCACATGGACTTTTCCCCACATGGACAAAAGCAACACCTATGTGAGAATGCTGTTCATTGACTACAGCTCAACGTTCAACATCATAGTGCCCACAAAGCTCATCACTAAGCTAAGGATCCTGGGACCTAACACTTTCCTCTGCAACTGGATCCTGGACTTCCTGACGGGCCACCCCAGGTGGTAAGGGTAGGCAACAACACATCTGCCACGCTGATCCTCAACACTGGGGCCCCTCAGCTGTGCGTGCTTAGTCCCCTCCTGTACTCCCTGTTCACCCACAACTACATGGCCAAGCACGACTCCAACACCATCATTAAGTTTGCTGACGACACAACAGCGACAACGATGAGACAGCATATAGGGAGGAGGTCAGAGACCTGGCAGTGTGGTGCCAGAACAACAACCTCTCCTTCAACGTGAGCAAGGCAAAGGAGCTGATCTGGACTACAGGAAAAGGAGGGCCGAACAGGCCCCCATTAACATCGACGGGTTGTAGTGGAGCGGGTTTAGAGTTTCTAGTCCCTTGGTGTCCACATCACTAACAAACTATCATGGTCCAAACACGCCAAGACAGTCGTGAAGAGGGCACGACAACACCTTTTCCCCCCAGGAGAAAAGATTTGTCATGGGTCCCCAGATCCTCAAAAGGTTGTACAGCTGCACCATCGAGAGCATCCTGACCGGTTCAATCACCGCCTGGTATGGCAACTGCTGGGCATCCGACCGTAAGGCGCACCACTGGGGCCAAGCTTCCTTCCATCCAGGACCTACTGTATATATTAGGCGATGTCAGAGGAAGGCCCAAAAAATTATCATAGACTCCAGTCACCCAAGTCATAGACTGTTCTCTCTGCTACCGCACGGCAAGCGGTACCGGAGCGCCAAGTCTAGGTCCAAAAGGCTCCTTAACAGCTTCTACTGCCAAGCCATAAGACTGCTGAACAATTAATCAAGTGGCCACCCGGACTATCTACATTGACAACCCCCCCTCCTTTGTTTTTACGCTGCTACTCGCTCGCTGTTTATTATCTATGCATAGTCACTTTACCCCTACCTACAGTACATGTACAAATTACCTTGACTAACCTGGTACCCCTTGTATATATTGTTATTTTATTGTGTTACTTTTTTTTGTGTTACTTTTTATTTAGTAAATACTTTATTCACTCTATTTCTTGAACTGCATTGTTGGTTAAGGGCTTGTAAGTAAGCATTTCACATTAAGGTTGAACCTGTTGTATTTGGCGCATGTGACAAATAAAATGTGATTTTATTTTATTTACAAGTTTGTACAGCACCATACAGCACAGTACAGTAGAGCATATCAGAGTTTAGTTCAGTACGGTAGAGTTTAGTTCAGTAGAGTAGAATACAGTTCAGTACAATATAGTTCTTTACACTGTACTTTATTGTGCTCTGCTGTACTCTACTGTACATCACTGTAATCTACTATGCTGTATTCTACTGTACTGTACTAAACTATGTGTTCACTGGAAAATCATCAATGAGTGATGCCTCCATGGCTCATAGACCCCATTATGTTACTTGCTCTGTCCCTTCTCCAGGCCAGAACACGTGCCAGCCCAACCCAGCCTTCTCGGCGGGCTAATGTGCCTCGCACACGCGCAGTCCGGTCCCAACTGCGCGAGGTAAAGGAGGTAAGGAGGTACCTCCGCACTCACAAGCTCCGACCCTCTGAACTGGCCAAGAGGCTTGACAAACATGGCACGGGACGCATCAGTCGGAATGACCTCCGAGCTGTGTTTGAGAAGGTAGTGATCCTATGAATAATATAATGACATGGCAATCCGTGTGAGTGTAGGCCTATGTGTGTGTTTATTGATATTGATGCATCTCCATCAGGAGGGCCTCCCTGTGGTGCCAGAGCATCTGGATGACCTGGTGTCCACTCTTAGCGGCATGGAAGGGGACACGATGACAGTGAAGGACCTGGCGGAGGGCATCAAGGCCTGGAGCCTAGAGAGGGAGGAGGAGACTGCCAGCTGGGGCCGCAGGGGCCTGACAGAGAGAGGAGAGCTAGAGCTGGAGAAGGGATGCAACAGGGAAATAGAGAGAGTGAGGGGCAGGGAGCAGCGGTCTCCGAGCATCCCAGGTTAGTAAAGATGGAGACATGATCCTCTCAGCTCATCACCCAATCAGCATTGTGTAGCATTGTTAAGTTGTATGATGTGATTAAATGGATACAAATGCAGTGCTAGAAAGACCTCCCATTGCCTTGTCTCCTCTCCTCTCCCCTCTCCTCCCTCCTATCCCCTCTTCTCCTCTCAGCACGGAGGCCAGTGTGGAGCCGTGGTTTTAAGCGTGGGTCAGGGAGGCATGGTGCCCAGCTCCTGCCCCTCCCCAGTCCTGAGCTGTGCCTGCAGACTCCCCTGTCTCTAGAGGAGCAGCAGGAGCAGGCCCTTATACAGCAGCACCGCCGCAACAGGATCAAGGTGAGGGCAGGACCAACACAATCAAATCCTACAGGCAGGACACCTCCTGTCCAGAGACAACTGTCACTACAGAGCATCAAGGCTATTACGGCCATTCTCTCTATGTTTCTCACTCTCTGACTATAACCTGGTCTGTAGGAGGGCATACAGGATGAGGAGGTGCTGGCCATCATGAGGACAGTGTGTACAGGGAACACCACCCAGGACGCCCACTCCCACCCGTCCTCTCTGGGAGGAGACACGGCCCGAGCGTTGGACAAGTTCAGGAGACAGTGTCTGGGGGAGTACCTGGACTCATTGGACCAGTGTCACACACACGGGGTCACGGTCAACCAGGCCACACTGGAGAGAGGTGAGACCCATAGAAAAACACCCATACAGAAAATATGACACACACAATACACAAACACAGTACACTAGACACCCAAGCACATAGCCACAGGAAGAGGTTTAGTTGGGTGTGCTGGATGGGGGTGGACACCTTTATAATAATGCATTGCATGCATCTATAATCGCATTTGCATGGTGGCATACAGTTGAGCAGACACGTTTTTAGGATTTACACACTTGGGTTAACATGTTTTAGCAGGGTCTGGAAAACAAATGGGCCTTTAATAAACGCATTTCATGCAATTCTACGTCATTTGCATGATAAAAGACATTAGCACAAAATGGCCAAAATAATACTTTGTTTCATCATTATTATTATTTTATATCATTGTTATTATTGTATCCGTATGTATTTACAGTTGAAGTCGGAAGTTTACATACACCTTAGCCAAATACATTGAAACTCAGTTTTTCCCAATTCCTGACATTTAATTATATAAAAAATTCCCTGTCTTAGGTCAGTTAGGATCACCACTTTATTTTAAGAATGTGAAATGTCAGAATAAAAGTAGAGAGAATTATTTATTTCAGCTTTTATTTATTTCATCACATTCCCAGTGGGTCAGAAGTTTACATACACTCAATTAGTATTTGGTAGCATTGCCTTTAAATTGTTTAACTTGGGTCAAATGTTTTGGGTAGCCTTACACAAGCTTCCCACAATAAGTTGGGTGAACTTTGGCACATTCCTCCTGACAGAGCTGGTGTAACCGAGTCAGGTTTGTAGGCCTCCTTGCTCGCACACGCTTTTTCAGTTCTGCCCACAAATTTTCTATAGGATTGAGGTCAGGGCTTTGTGATGGCCACTCCAATATCTTGACTTTGTTGTCCTTAAGCCATTTTGCCACAACTTTGGAAGTATGCTTTGGGTCATTGTCCATTTGGAAGACATATTTGCGACCAAGCTTTAACTTCCTGACTGATGTCTTGAGATGTTGCTTCAATATATCCACATAATTTTCCTACCTCATGATGCCATCTATTTTGTGAAGTGCACCAGTCGCTCCTGCAGCAAAGCACCACCACAACATGATGCTGCCACCCCCGTGCTGCACGGTTGGGATGGTGTTCTTCGGCTTGCAAGCCTCCCCCTTTTGTTTGTACAGATTAACGTGGTACCTTCAGGCATTTGGAAATTGCTCCCGAGGATGAACCAGACTTGTGGAGGTCTACCATTTTTTTTCTGGGGTCTTGGCTGATTTCTTTTGATTTTACCATGATGTCAAGCAACGAGGCACTGAGTTTGAAGGTAGGCCTTGAAATACATCAACAGGTACACCTCCAATTGACTCAAATCATGTCAATTAGCCTATCAGAAGCTTCTAAAGCCATGACATAATTTTCTGGAATTTTCCAAGCTGTTTAAAGGCACTGTCAACTTAGTGTATGTAAACGTCTGACCCACTGGAATTGTGATACAGTGAATTATAAATTAAATAATCTGTCTGTAAACAATTGTTGGAAAAATTACTTGTGTCATGCACAAAGTAGATGCCCTAGAGGACTTGCCTAAACTATAGTTTGTTAACAAGAAATTTGTGGAGTGGTCGAAAAATGAGTTTTAATGACTCCAACCTAAGTGTATGTAAACTTCCGACTTCAACTGTATCTAAACCAGTTCTTTAAATATGCAAAACGTGTTTTGTTTAAGTTTGATCTGTCTTTTTAATTATGTGCTCAGTTTTAATTTTAAGATAGGTACTGTATAAGTAGACCTTTTGTTAAATACATATAATTAGTCTATTGCTGTCATTTGTTGGGTAAGTTAGGCACTAGCCTTTCTTGGTAATTGCTGCAATATAGCCTGTTCAAAACTTTTGTGAAGGTTTAAGCCCAGTTCCAAGTGTTTTGCTTCATTCTGTTGACCCATTTTCTTTGGCCAAATTAAGTTCCAACTGTAATGTTGTGTTTGCCGCGATATAATATCCTTCTCGTATTTTACCTATAAACAATGGCTTGACTTACTTTTGATATTACCCTAATAAAGTTTAGGAACTTTTGTGAAGGTTTGGTCTGGTGGGGCTATTAGCGTATACTGCAGTATATGAAGGTAGAGCACACCCGCATTCCAACTGACTCCGACAGTTGAACTTGAGGTGACAAATAATGTTTAGGTCTACCAGAGTTACTCCTACAATCTAACAATATAATACTTGTCTAAAAAAAATATTCTGATAGAAAATGTACGAATGAATCTCCTTCTGTACGCCTATATCTGTATAGCAGACTCAGTAGCCCATCTGACAAGGATAAAGAAAAGCATGTTGGTGTCGTAGCATGCAGCTGGCATGTCTCTATCTCTCTCTGAGGCTAGGCCTAAGCTGGGTTCTCTTCCTTTATATTCATTTTGTAAATATGAATATCATACAGTAGACACCTAAGCATAGCAGTCCATTTAAATGTTGAGCTCGAGGTGATTTAGTCCTCCAACCGCTAGAGAGTGTCCGAAGTTAGGGGGTGTCCGATGGGGGAAATTAGCTATACAGGCCTATGCATGCAATGCCCTGATGCATTTATTGCTCAAATCTCTGACAGCTGAACCGTGAGGTGGACAATTATTGTTTTAGGAAAGTCAAAACAATATAACAATAGGCTATAAAGTTTTGCATATGCTACACATGGAAACACAAGGAATAGTGTTTTTGTAATTTGTTATAGGCTGTTTGTAAGGAATGTAAATGTGGCTCATTTGGCCAATATCCCTGGTTTATTGATGGCGCTGGCTGCGTGGGTGGACGCCCTATTAGGTTACACACCCAATGCATATGGATAACCAGTACATTTCTCAAATGTCAGATGATAAATTAAAATCTTCCCAGTCACTTGTCCAGAGCCAAATTTTCCTAACAAAAACATGATATATAGTATACACTGACTGTACAAAACATTACGAACACCTGCTCTCCATGACATAGACTGATCGGGTGAAAGCTATAATCCCTTATTGATGTCACTTGTTAAATCCACTTTAATTCGTGTAGATAAAGGGGAGGAGACAGGTTAAAGAAGGATTTTTAAGCCTTGAGACAATTGAGACATGGATTGTGTATGTGTGCCATTCAGAGGGTGAATTGGCAAGACAAAAGATTTAAGTGCCTTTGAACGGGGTATGGTAGTTGGTGCCAGGCGCACCGGTTTGTGTCAAGAACTGCAACATTGCTTAGTTTTTCGCACTCAACAGTTTCTGTGTGTATCAAGCAGAGGCTGGTGGGAAGGATATATAGGATTACAGGCTCATTGTAATGACTGAATGGACCGGAGTCAAACGTGGTTTCCATATGTTTGATTTGTTTGATAACGTTCCATTGATTCCATTCCAGCCATTACATTGAGCCCATCCTCCTATAGCTCCTCACACCAGCCTCCTCTGGTGTCAAGAATGGTCCACCACCCGAAAGGACATTCAGCAAACTTGACACAACTGTGGGAAGCATTGGAGACAACATGGGCCAGCATCCCTGTGGAACGCTTTTGACACCTAGAGTCAATACCCTCACAAATTGAGGCTGTTCTGAGGGCAACTCAATATTAGGAAGGTGTTCCTAATGTTTGGTATACTCAGTGTATAGTATAGGCTACAAAATACATTTTCCAGTGACACTGACTCACCCAATGATGAAGATGCAGCATAGGGTACTCACCGGTGATGTGCTCTTTCCAATATCTGAAGATAAGTTACTTTGAAAATCAGTGCAGTTCACTCAGAATTGCTCCAAAATTGTTGCGATTTTTTTTTTTGCTTCTACAGACAGATTAGTCTTCTCTTTTTAAACTGACAGCCGCAACCATAGAAATATAACCCATAGATGGCAGTTCCCATTCAAGTCAGGACTGGCAGCCAATGCTAGTGTACCCATGAGTTTAACAGTCAAAGTGCCAGGATTAGAGGTTCCAAAATCCTTCTATGGATTATCCTGTATCCATGGCCACAATGCAACAAGCTGTTCTATATTTGCCACGCATGCTGCCCTAGTTGCGGCCTTCCCGACTGTAAGTGTTTGTGATAAAACTTAATCCACAGCTATTTTTTTTTTAGAAGCTATTGATCCTCTGTAGATAAATGATGCTCTCTGGTGTAGTATTTTGAATGATTTAATTTATGTCTGTTCAGGCAGGAGTAATGTAATTTTGGGGGAAATACTTTTTTTATTGCCTAATTTGGGCAAAAGTATTTATATTTATCAGGGTGTGCTGCAGCACCCACAGCACCCCAAATACCGTGAGGCAGGCATTAGGTAAAGCACAAACATATACCCCTTTGGCTTTACATACAAAAACAATTCCAGATGATGTTGACACCTTTTCTATTCTAATCACATGACCTTATGTGACAAGTACCCTTCATTACTGATTAATAGCACTTTAAAGCACCTTGATTGTAGGTGTGTGTGTGTCCTGCTCCTCCTCAGTTCTGCTGCATCCAGGGGACCATGTCCTAGGGGGTCCAGAGAATCTCGTGCTGAGGCAGGCAGGAACCAATCCCATGCCGGGGTGTGGGGGCCGTCTGAGGACCTGGATCGGTTACAGCAGCAGTACCCCACGGGGGGGCGAAGAGAAGGAAGAAGAGGAGCATGGCCTGGAGGAAGAGGCCGCTCTACACAAAGTCTGCAAGGATACGTGAGTATTTATGTCATCAACCGCAGATAGATGATCAAATTGACCACACAGTGACAGTCAAATCAAGCAGAGAATAGTGATTTAAGTTTGTATTATACCACATGCAGTACTGACAGTGAGGGAGAGGTCAACAGCTCTGACATTACCTGTGGTGTTTTCTGACTTCTCTCCCAGGCCTTTGTACCCCTCCCATAGGTCTGTACGTCGGGGCCCCAAGATGATGACCCTGTCCACAGGTCGAGCTGAGGTCAGACACAAGACAGAGTGCTGGCTGACCAGGGAGGAGTACACCCACATGACCAGGTGAGGAGGAAGTGACATAAGTGTTATTATAGCAAGCAGCCACACTCTTAGAAAAAAATATGCTAAGTAGAACCATACAGCGTTCTTCGGTTTGTCCCCACGGGGAACCCTTTTTTGTGCTGGGTACAACCCTTTGCAGAGGGTTCTATCTAGAACCCTCTATGTAGGGTTCTTCAAAACCCCCCTGCAAATGGTTCTACCAAAAACCATTTTATCATCTAAAGGTTCTTCCTAGAATCGTCTATGAGGTGTTTTACCGAGAACCCTTTTATCTTTGGAGGGTTCTTCCTAGAACTCTCTATGAACGGTTCTACTAGCCTTATTAGCCTTTAAAATAAAAATATTTTTGACAATATATTCCATATATCATAAAGCATTTCTTTGAGGGCTTAGTTATACCCTAACACAGTGGTTTACAGGCCACATTATACCCTAACACTCCTGGTTTACAGGCCACATCAGGCCTGCAAGTCACATTATGCTGGCTTGCAAAGTGATGTGTAATTCCTATTGGAATCCAGGCAGAGTTAAGATATCCAACAACTGGAATTGTTAATCACCCGCAACCTGCATTCAGAATGACTGCCAAGGTAGAGAAGATTGAATATTGAGACTACCTCAATAATCTAAACTGGGACAACCATCTCAGTAACGGGTGCAATAAATCGGTACATTCAATGTACATTCAGAAACACAGATTACAGTAAAACAAATAATTCTGATAATCTTCCTGCAATAGAGCATGCTGGGAAATAGTATATATGGTTCTATGTAGAACCATTCTTGCCTTCCAAAAAATCATCTTCCAAAAACGGTTCTTAGGATGTTAAAAGTTAGGTAGAACCCTTTACCTTTGTTTTCCTAAAAGGGTTCTTCTGATCAAATCCTATCGCTCTGCAAAGAACCCTTTTGGAACGCTTTTTTCTAAGAGTGCACAATGATAGTAGCCACAGCAACAAGAATGTATACTGTTTAACATGTGTAGTGTGTATGTTCTGTTTGTTTGGAGCAGCAACATGAGGGAGCCGTCCAGCCGTAGAGCCGACCCTAACGCGTTCTGGACTGGTCAGGACAACCATGTGAGACTCTACCTGCCCAGAGTGGGCCTGTCTCCTGAGGGGGTCCTCTTTGAGCACATCATCCGCTCTCCCGCCCCAAGCCCCGGCAGCTGGCCTGTCAACGACAGGGGCTACTCCACCTCTGGAGACATAGATGGACACAAGGCCTACACCCTGTAGAGCGCTTTACTCCATGCTCCAGATACAATATTGTACTTTCATGTGGGAGTTCAAAGACTTTTTGCTGTTAGATTATGGTTACAGTCTTATCCAAGGGTCTCCTCTTCATTTCACGAGGCTATTTTTAATTGAGATTATTTCGTCTTTGAAGCTAATAAAGACTATAATATAAAGTAAATGTCCAGTGTCGTGGCAATGTCCTGTATTACCAAATGAGGAGAGTTACAAACCACACACCAGTCAGAGTTATACTTAAACTTCATCTTTAATAATATGAGCTTTAAAATCGTCCTTTGACTCTCAGATCAATTCAGTGTCTATAATGAATTCTGAGAGTGCCTACAAAAGAATACCAATATATTTTATAGCCAAGATACACCCCCCTAGTTGACATGACAAACCATAGATAATAGGAACTCTTCACAAAGGGCCTTATACTTGAGAAAGGAGTATCCCATAGCCAGATAGCATTAGCTATAAATTATCATTCAGTTTGGTCTCTAAGACGAGGTTCTAATCTCGTTCCTGGTACTTCATAGTACAAAAACATTACCTCACTATCTGGAATGCTCTTTAGGCTTTATTGACCAAAGACATTGTAAATCTCCTCTGTCAGTGCTATCTCATAGAGGCCCATCCTCAGTGGAACACTGAACACACAATAGTCGACAGATTCTATTCTGTCGAATAAAACAACCATTCTAATGCAATACAAAGATTATAATATAATCTTACAAGCACTATAACATAATCTCGCAATTTTCCACGACACCAGTCAGAGGAGTATCCTTTTAGGTGAGTAGTTTTTAATGACGATCTTTCAAGACTGTCCCAAAGAAAACCCACCTACTGCTTTATTACATGCAGTCACATTGTCGTGCACGCTATGACATCTCCCCCTTTAAAGGGATACTTCAAGGTAGTTTTGTGAGCCAATGATAACTAGCGTTAGGGGTTGTGTCCCTCTCTCTACCTTCTTTCTCTCTCTTCTATTTTATTTTCAACGGACTATGGGACAGTGCTAGTAGCAGTGGCTTGACCGCGATTGGTGCTGTTGCCCTAGTCCACGGACCCCTCTGACACCTGAAGGACTGGGAAGAAGGAAAGATAAAAGTGGCTTGACCGCAGCCCAACCTGACTCCCCAGTTCACGGACCACCCTGACACCTGAAAGATTGCGAGCGAAGGAAAAGTAACAGGGGCTTGACCGCAGCCTGACCTGACTACCCAGTTGACGGACCACCCCAGATGACAAATGACTACCGCCCTGTAGCACTCACATCTGTAGCCATGATGTGCTTTGAAAGGCTTGTCATGGCTCACATCAACATCATCATCCCGGAAACCCTAGACCCTCTCCAATTTCGCATACCGCCCCAACAGATCCACAGAGGACACAATCTCAAGCGCACCCCACACTGCCCTTTCCACTGGACAAAAGGAACACCTATGTGAGAATATTGGTCATTGACAACAGCTCAGCGTTCAACACCATTGTGCCCACAAAGCTCATCACTAAGCTAAGGACCCTAGGACTAAACACCTCCCTCTGCAACTGGATCCTTGGCCTCCTGACGGGCCACCCCAGGTGGTAAGGGTAGGCAACAACACATCTGCCACGCTGATCCTCAACACTGGGCCCCCTCAGCGGTGTGTGCTTAGTCCCCTCCTGTACTCCCTGTTCACCCACAACTACGTAGCCAAGCACGACTCCAACACCATCATTAGGTTTGCTGACGACACAACATTGGTAGGCCTGATCACCGACAACGATGAGACAGCCTATAGGGAGGAGGTCAGAGACCTGGCAGTTTGGTGCTAGGATAACAACCTCCCCCTCAACGTGAGCAAGACAAAGAAGCTGATCGTGGACTAGAGGAAAAGGAGGGCCGAACAGGCCCCCATCAACATCGACGGAGCTGTTCTGGAGCTGGTCGAGAGTTTCAAGTCCTTGGTATGCACATCACCAACAAACTATCATGGTCCAAACACACCAAGACAGTAGTGAAGAGGGCATGGGTCAGGAGAATGAAAATATTTGGCATGGGTCCCCAGATCCTCAAAATTACACAGCTGCACCAGCAAAAGCATCCTGACCGGTTGCGTCATCGCCTGGTATGGCAACTGCTCAGCATCCGACCGTAAGGTGCTAAAGAGGGTAGTGCGTACGGCCCAATACATCACTGGGGCCAAGCTTCCTGCCATCCAGGACCTACAGTACCTTGCAAAAGTATTCATCCCCCGTGGCATTTTTCCTATTTTGCAAACCTGTAATTTAACTGGATTTCTATTTGGATTTCATGTAATGGACATACACAAAATAGTCCAAATTGGTGAAGTGAAATTAAAAAAATAACTTATTTCAAAAAAATATAAAACGGAGAAGTGCTGCGTGCATATGTATACACCCCCTTTTCTATGAAGCCCCTAAATAAGATCTGGTGCAACCAATTACCTTCAGAAGTCACATAATTGGTTAAGTAAAGTCCACCTGTGTGCAATCAAGTATTTGATACACTGCCGATTTTGCAGGTTTCCCTACTTACAAAGCATGTAGAGGTCTGTAATTTTTTATCATAGGTACACTTCAACTGTGAGAGACGGAATCTAAAACAAAATCCAGAAAATCACATTGTATGATTTTTAAGTAATTAATTTGCATTTTATTGCATGACATAAGTATTTGATACATCAGAAAAGCAGAACTTAATATTTGGTACAGAAACCTTTGTTCGCAATTACAGACATCATACGTTTCCTGTAGTTCTTGACCAGGTTTGCACACACTGCAGCAGGGATTTTGGCCCACTCCTCCATACAGACCTTCTCCAGATCCTTCAGGTTTCGGGACTGTCGCTGGGCAATACGGACTTTCAGTTCCCTCCAAAGATTTTCTATTGGGTTCAGGTCTGGAGACTGGCTAGGCCACTCCAGGACCTTATGGCATTGAAGCCATAATGTATTATTCCAGCCCAGGTGCAATTTAGATTTGGGCCACTAGATAGCAGCAGTGTATGTGCTAAGTTTTAGATTGATCCAATTAACCATTGCATTTCTGTGAAAAATGTACTATCAAGACTGCCCGAATGTGCCTAATTTGTTTATTAATAACTTTTCATGTTCAAAATTGTGCACTCTCCTCAAACAATAGCATGGTATTCTTTCACTGTAATAGCTACTGTAAATTGGACAGTGCAGTTAACAAGAATGTAAGCTTTCTGTCAATATCAGATATGTCTATGTCCTGGGAAGTTTTCTTGTTACTTACAACCTCATGCTAATTGCATTAGCCTACGCTAGCTCAACCGTCCCGTGGACGTGACACCGATCCCGAATAAGTTTAAATCCAGACTTGGGCCACACACCCACTGCACTGAATTGCAAGCTAGTTCTTTTTTTTATTTTTTATTTCACCTTTATTTAACCAGGTAGGCCAGTTGAGAACAAGTTCTCATTTACAACTGCGACCTGGCCAAGATAAAGCAAAGCAGTGCGACACAAACAACAACACAGAGTTACACATGGGATAAACAAACGTACAGTCAATAACACAATATAAATATCTCTATACAGTGTGTGCAAATTAAGTAAGGAGGTAAGGCAATAAATAGGCCAATAGTGGCGAAGTAATTACAATTTAGCAATTTACACTGGAGTGATATATGTGCAGATGAGGATGTGCAAATAGAAATACTGGTGTGCAAAAGAGAAAAAAAAAAATATATATGTAGGTAGTTGGTTGAATGGGCTATTTACAGATGTGCTGTGTACAGCTGAAGCGATTGGTAAGCAGCTCTGACAGCTGACGCTTAAAGTTAGTGAGGGAGCTATAAGTCTCCAACTTCAGTGATTTTTGCAATTCGTTCCAGTCATTGGCAGCAGAGAACTGGAAGGAAAGGCGGCCAAAGCAGGTGTTGGTTTTGGGGATGACCAGTGAAAAATACCTGCTGGAGCGCATGATACGGGTGGGTGTTGCTATGGTGACCAGTGAGCTGAGATAAGGCGGAGATTTACCTAGCAAAGACTTATAGATGACCTGGAGCCAGTGGGTTTGGCGACGAATATGTTGCGAGGGCCAACCAACGAGAGCGTACAGGTCGCAATGGCGGGTAGTGTATGGGGCTTGGTGACAAAACGGATAGCACTGGGATAGACTACATCCAATTTGCTGAGTAGAGTGTTGGAGGCTATTTTGTAAATGACATCGCCGAAGTGAAGGATCGGTAGGATAGTCAGTTTTACGAGGGTATGTTTGGCAGCATGAGTGAAGGAGGCTTTGTTGCGAAATAGGAACCCGATTCTAGATTTAACTTTGGATTGGAGATGCTTAATATGAGTCTGTAAGGAGAGTTTACAGTCTAACCAGACACCTAGGTATTTGTAGTTGTCCACGTATTCTAAGTCAGAGCCGTCCAGAGTAGTGATGCTGAACGGGCGAGCAGGTGCGGGCAGTGATCGGTTGAATAGCATGCATTTAGTTTTACTTGCGTTTAAGAGCAGTTGGAGGCCACAGAAGGAGAGTTGTATGGCATTGAAGCTCGTCTGGAGGTTAGTTAACACAGTGTCCAAAGAGGGGCCAGAAGTATACAGAATGGTGTCGTCTGCGTAGAGGTATCAGAGAATCACCAGCAGCAAGAGCAACATCATTGATGTATACAGAGAAGAGAGTCGGATTTTGACAAAAGCCTTGGCCAGGTCGACAGTACTGCCTTTTATCGATGGCGGTTATGGTATCGTTTAGGAACTTGAGCGTGGCTGAGGTGCACCAGATTGCATAGCGGAGAAGGTACGGTGGGATTCAAAATGGTCGGTGATCTGTTTGTTCACTTGGCTTTCGAAGACTTTAGAAAGGCAGGGCAGGATGGGTATAGGTCTGTAACAGTTTGGGTCTAAGGTGTCTCCCCCTTTGAAGAGGGGGATGACCGCGGCCGCTTTCCAATTTTTAGGAATCTCAGATGATACGAAAGAGAGGTTGAACAGACTAGTAATAGGGGTTCAAACAACGGTGGCGGATACTTTTAGGAAGAGAGGGTCTAGATTGTCTAGCCCAGCTGATTTGTAGGGATCCAGATTTTGCAGCTCTTTCAGAACATCAGCTGTCTGGATTTGGGTGAATGAGAAGCGGGGTGGGGGGCTTGCCCCCCTGCTTGTCCTTGCTTTGCAATGCTTGTAGTTAGCCACTGATTCCTTTCAAACCACTCATTGTTGAATTTGCGATTTCCAACTTGTTGTGTAATGTTTATGGCCGATGAGCACCAATACGTTTTATCTATAATTTCTCTTCACAATTTCTCTTCATATGACATACACGTTTTCAGTTCTGCCCATAAATTGTCTATAGGATTGAGGTAAGGGCTTCTATGGCCACTCCAATACCTTGACTTTGTTGTCCTTAAGCCATTTTGCCACAACTTTAGAAGCATGCTTGGGGTCATTGTCCATTTGGAAAACCCATTTGCGACCAAGCTTTAACTTCCTGACTGATATCTTGAGATGTTGCTTCAATATATCCACATCATTTTCCTTCCTCATGATGCCATCTATTTTGTGAAGTGCCCCAGTCCCTCCTGCAGCAAAGAACCCCCACAACATGATGCTTCCACCCCCGTGCTTCACGGTTAGGATGGTGTTCTTCGGCTTGCAAGCCTCCCCCTTTTTTCTCCAAACAATACTATGGTCATTATGGCCAAACAGTTCTATTTTTGTTTCATCAGACCAGAGGACATTTCTCCAAAAAGTATGATCTTTGTCCACATGTGCAGTTCCAAACTGTAGTCTGGCTTTTTTAATGGTGGTTTGGAGCAGTGGCTTCTTCCTTGCTGAATGGCCTTTCAAGTTATGTCGATATAGGACTCGTTTTACTGTGGATATAGATACTTTTGTACCTGTTTCCTCCAGCATCTTCACAAGGTCCTTTGCTGTTGTTCTGGGATTGATGTGCACATTTCGAACCAAAGTACGTTCATCTCTAGGAGACAGAATGCGTCTCCTTCCTGAGCGGTATGACGGCTGCGTGGTCCCATGGTGTTTATACTTGCGTACTATTGTTTGTACAGCTGAACGTGGTACCTTCAGTTGTTTGGAAATTGCTCCCAAGGATGAACCAGACTTGTGGAGGTCTACATTTTTTTCTGAGGTCTTGGCTGATTTCTTTTGTTTTTTCCCATGATGTCAAGCAAAGAGGTGCTGAGTTTGAAGGTAGGCCTTGAAATACATCAACAGGTACACCTCCAATTGACTCAAATTATGTCAATTAGCCTATCAGAAGCTTCTAATGCCATGACATCATTTTATGGAATTTTCCAAGCTGTTTAAAGGCACAGTCAACTTAGTGTATGTAAACGTCTGACCCACTGGAATTGTGATACAGTGAATTACAAGGGAATTAATCTGTCTGTAAACAAATGTTTACAAACCTTTCTGTTTTTCTAAAACCCTGTTTCACTTTGTCTTTATGGGGTTTTGTGTGTAGATTGCTGAGGATTTTTTGTTATTTAATCAGTTTTAGAATAAGGCTGTCACGTAACAAAATGTGGAAAAAGGTGAGGGGTCTAAATACTCTCCGAATGCACTGTATACATTTGGTATTTGGTATTTTATTAGGATCCCCATTAGCTGTTACAAAAACAGCAGCTACTCTTCCTGGGGTCCACACAAAACATGAAACATAATACAGAATGACATAATACAGAACATCATTAGACAAGAACAGCTCAAGGACAGAACTACATACATTTTTAAAAAGGCACACGTGGCCTACATATCAATGTACACACACTATCTAGGTCAAATAGGGGAGAGGTGTTGAGCCGCAAGATGTTGCTTTATCTGTTTTTTGAAACCAAGTTTGCTGTTTATTTGAGCAATATGAGATGGAAGGATGTTCCATGCAATAAGGACTCTATATAATACTGTACGTTTTCTTGAATTTGTTCTGAATTTGGGGACTATGAAAAGACCCCTGGTGGCATGTCTGGTGGGATAAGTGTGTGTGTGTCAGAGCTGTGTGTAAGTTGACTATGCAAACAATTTGGTATTTTCAACACATTAATGTTTCTTATAAAAAGAAGAAGTGGTGCAGTCAGTCTCTCGTCAACTGTTAGCCAAGAGAGACTGGCATGCATAATATTTATATCAGCCCTCTGATTACAATTAAGAGCTAAATGTGCCGATCTGTTCTGGGCCAGCCGCAGCTTAACTTGTTTGGGCTGCAATCCCAACAAAGGTACACTTATGACAACATCCAGCTCAAGTGCAAGGCGCGAAATTCAAAATCTAGTTTGTTAAAATATTTAACTTTCACACATTAACAAGTCCAATACAGCATATGAAAAGGTAGACATCTTGTGAATCAAGCCAACATGTCCGATTTTTAAAATGTTTTACAGGGAAGACAAAATATGTAAATCTATTAGCTAACCACGTCAGCAAAAGAGAGCACTTTTCTAACTCCATCAGTTTTTTACTCCGTCACTAGCTATCACTAATTCGACCAAATAAAGATATATATAGCCACTAACCAAGAAACAACTTCATAAGATGACAGTCTGATAACATATTTATTGTATAGCATATGTTTTTTTTGAAAAATGTGCATATTTATGGTATAAATCATAAATTACATTTCAGCTACAATCAGAAATTGCACCGAAAGCAGCCATAACATTTACAGACACCAACGTCAAATAACTAATTACTCATCATAAAACATATCTGAGAAATACATACTGTGCAGCAATTGAAAGACAGGATTCTTGTGATTCCAGACAATATTTCCGATTTATTAAATGTTTTACAGCGAAAACAAAATGTAGCGCTATGTTAGCATAGCCACAATAGCCAGACACACTTGGGCGCGCACGACCAGTTGACATGCACGACAGATATATGAAATAACATTATAAATTGGGTCTTACTTTGGCTGATCTTTCATCAGAATGTTGATCAGGGTGTCCTTTGTCCAGATGAGTCGTTGTTTTGAGTCAGAATGGCAACTTTCCCTTCTCACTTAGCATTGGCACTGGTCGACTGGCACGGATTTGTCCAACGTTAAAAAAGTCAGAGAACGGAACACGCAAAACTCCCGAAAAAAATTCAAATAATCTGATTAAACTATATTGAAAAAACATACATTACGATGATATGGTCTCATTTATCAAATAAAAACCCAGCCGGAGATTGTTCCCGTCCAAAACAGCAGCAAAACAGAACACAATATCACTCCCAAGACGCGCGCTTCAGACTTCCGGAAGTGGTCGGTCACGTCAAAGAAATAGCTCTTATTCAACCTCTGAACAAGATATTCACTAAATTTCTTCTCTCATACCCTCTTGACACCCAGAGCAAGGCGTACGGAGTGTACGTAGGGTCTTACGTATAATGACCATGTATAGGCATAACGTTGAAGCGAGCATAGATTTCTGACATTCTACTTCTTGGTCAGGGAAAGTGCTGCCAAATGACTTCTGTACCACTCAGAGAAAAAATTAGAACGGTTTTAGAAACTAGAGATTGTTTTCTATCCAATATTAATATTAATATGCATATTGTAAGAGCAAAAATTGATTAAGAGGCCGTTTGAAAATTGGCACATATTTTCCAGTTTTTCCAATACGCCCCCTGCAGCCATAACAGGTTTTAACTAGGTCTTTCCTTGCCGCACTGGACCACACGACTGGACAATAATCAAGATTAGACAAAACTAGAAGCTGCAGAACTTGCTTTTTGTTGGTTGGTGTCAAAAAAATGTAGACAGATTTTGATAGATATAAAAGTAAAACTAGGCCCTCAAAATAAGACCTTATGAAATACGTATGATATTGTCTTCAATAATATATATATATATATATATATAACTTTAACATATTTATTGATAAGTCCATGGCACAGAATATTTCTGGTAACTCTGCAATTCACTCGAAAGGCAAGGCACTCTTTGGAAATATCTGAATAAGGTTTAACACTAAGCAGTGTGTTAATTTAACACTGGTTCCAGTGTGTATATGGTCCCACTCTTTCAGTGTTGATATAACACTGGATAATTTGCTGTGAGATGTGTGCCTCACGAATATCTGACACCATGTAATATAAAGTAAATGTCCAGTCAGAGGTGTATCTTTTTAGGTGAGTAGTTTTTAATGAACGTCTCTCAAGAATGTCCTGAAGATAAAGTAGTACATAATGCCATACGTGGGTTATGACATGCAGTTACAATGCCTAATACCACAAAGACTACTTCTGTGACTGACCAGTATTTTTCGTCCTATTCAATTTTTTGTTAAAACAAAAATATATGCCACATCCTACACACTGGTTGAATCAACGCTGTTTTTGCATCATTTCAAAAGTATGTTGAACCAATGTGGAATAGGGCTCCCGAGTGGTTTATTGGTCTAAGGCACTGCATCTCAGTGCTAGAGGTGTCACTACAGACCCTGGTTCAATTCCAGGCTGTGTCACAACTGGCTGTGATTGGGAGTCCCATAGGGCGGTGCACAATTGGCCCAGCGTCATTAGAATTTGTTCTTAACTGACTTGCCTAGTTAAAATGGCAATTAATTTATGTTTGTGCCCAGTGGGATGCCCTACTGGCCGCCCGTCTTTGCGTGTGGTGGCTCCTTTAAGAGATTAGGGCCGTGTGAATAAATTTGAGCCGTGCTACGCTGACGTAAGGGGAGTTGAAGAGTTTCGTGTAGCCTCAGAGAAGGGCACAGGAGAGGAAAATAACGGAGAGGAAAATAACGGAAAGAATAATAACGGAGAGGATAGGGAACTGGACCGAGGACTGTTATCTTTTTTTAATTCGGCCGATGATTTTACAGGAAATGTAATGCGCATTTTCGTCAATTCCTACTAAACTGGACATCCGGTACAGATGTATTTGCTGTTGCACATTTAACGTTACCTGTGTTCCATTTATTTTTATACAAACTCAAATTTAGCATAATAGATTGTTAACTATACCACAAATTAGAATGTTCTTTTAGAGTGAAGTTCAAAATGCTTCATATAACTAACTATTCTAGATATGCAATGCAAAAACTTCTTATTCGGTCAATGTGCCAATATTATTATAGGGTAGCAATTCCTCGAAAGAAATAAGCCTACTGTGGAATAATTCGCCTATTTTTGCTTCATAATTGAAAATAAAATCGAGAAAGGAATCAGAAAAATTGCCATTTCGTCTCAGAGCTGGGGGGAGAAAGGGAACGTGAGGCTGCTGCTGAACATTGGACGGGGAGGGGACACCACTGCATCTCTCTCTCTCTCTGTCTGTTTCCGTGGAGAGCAGGGGGGGGGGGGGATTGAACCGCAAGAAACACATCATGCAACATAATGGTAACGGAGAAGAGAGGCAGTCAGCCAACCAATCCGAGCCTCAGCTCCAGGGGACGCCGAGTGGAAGCATTCCACACATCCCAGGCAGGGACACCCTTAGCGACCCCACACTCTTCCAACTGCCTGCCCAGTCAAAACTGGAGTTCAAACGCAACGCAGTCACAGAGGACTACAAAATAACAACTCAAGTACTAGGACTGGGTATCAGTGGGAAGGTGATGGAATGCTACTGCAAGAAGACAGGGGAGAAGTGTGCCCTCAAGGTAGTGTGTGTGTGTGTGTGTGTGTGCGTGCGTGATCCATTTCACTTGCTTTGTTAATGTAAACATATGTTTCACATGCCAATAAAGCACCTTGAATTTAATTGGAGCAAGAGAGCGAGAGAGACCATCAGTCACCAGACCCAAGTGGCACCAAGTATTTGAGGTCTTGCTTGCTTTCTTTTCTTATCCTCTGATGTAAATGAAAGGAAACTTGAGGATGTATTTACAATGGTGACGATAAGAGGGAGAATAGTCATCAATTATTCACTACTCCTCCATCTTAGACAGTCGCTTCCTAGACAGATCTCTCATCCTTCTTTGCGGTTTGATACCAGGGGTGACAGGTAGCCTAGCGGTTAAGAGCGTTGGAATAGTAACCAAAAGGTTGCTGGTTCAAATAATCTGCCGTTCTGCCCATGAGCAAAGCAGTTAACCAACCCACCTACAACAGCTGCTCCCTGGGCACCGATGACATGGATGTTGATTAAGGCAGCAACTCGCACCTCGCTGGGTTGGGTTAATAGTGCAAGACACATTTTGATATTCAGTTTTGCAGCTGACTTTCTCCAATGGGATCACTCCTTTATTTGGAATCACTTAATTTGTCTGATGTGGGGTGGGATGTTGTATGAAGGAGGACATATATCCACATTATAATGCTAAAAACTGATTGACATATCTTGGCATGGTTACAGTATACAGCATGCATCTGGTGTGCAGAGGTTACAGAGGTTGTCAGTTACTGTCACATTCTGTCCCACTTCTTCCCTCTGCAACATTTACTGTATCAACAAACAAGAGGATATATGTACAGAGTCAGAGAGAGAGTGTGTTTCTTTGACTGGTGCCTGTTCCTCTTTTAAAGAGGTCCACTTAAGCACTAATAACACCAATAGATAACTGTCTCTCTATGAGCCGGGTTTGGAGAGGAGCCACCAGCGGCAACAGTGCAGCTCTTTAAGCTAACTCGACTACTCCCGCCCAGACAGACAGTGGATGAGTCTGGGGAGAGACAGTGATGTACTGTGTGGGACCGTGTCTTACGCAGAGGGTAGGTTGTTAGTGCCAGTAGTCATTGTCATGTTGTATGGACAATGACATGCTCTGTCTGGACTGATTCTATGTTCCATCTAGAGAGGATCTACTCTGGTGTGCAGGCTTTTGTTCCAGCTCTCACATACCTGATTCAACTCAAATCTGGTGTGTGTTTGTGCTGGGCTGGAACAAAAGCCTGCACAGAATGCGACCCACCTGGACCAGATGTTCCCCATCCCTTTCCTTAAGTTATGCCTTGGCATGTGCTCTAAGCTCTATTTATCCTTTCTGGACATAGGGGGATCTGTGGTCACCCACTGGTTAAATCAACGTTGTTTCCACGTCATTTTAATGAAATGACGTTGAACCAACGTGGAATAAACATTGAATTGACATCTGTGCCCAGTGGGGAATGTTTTTCTTCTGTTCTTTGAAGATCAACCACTGGAATAGTGAGCAACTTGGAAAGAGTGCTAGGTCAACAGGTTATGCAAATTCAAAACCTGAATAATGGGTCACCAGAAGTATTCTTGAAAAAACAATAACAGAAAGCCTATGGATATGTTTTCAATGGAACAGTCTCAACCTACAAAATAGTTCCCTATTCTTTTTGTCCAGGTAGACTAAAGATAGATAAATGAAATGTGTTGGGTATGATCAGTTGTACTGGCACAAGTGTATACATTCTTTTGTAAGTGTGCTCTTCAAGTATTTGTGGACAATGTTGAGGCTGAGTATTAGGTTACTCCTCTATAAACAGTTTAATCTCAACCTGCCCTCTCCTCCCTGTCCCACCATGCACTGCATCCTGTCACAGACAGAAGATAAGCTAGTTTATCTGGCTGTGTCTGGGGATCCCTCCCACCCTTACATCCAATCACATTGCAAGGTTGTTATTACTGGTACACTTTGAAGGTAGATTTTGAATGCACTAATAAAAGGCAGCATTCATTTTAAAAGCTCTAGAGGGAATCGTCCTGACAAGCAAATTAATATGAATGAAGGGTCCAGGTTTGATTTGTAATGATAGATTCACTTACGTGAGAATATGAAGAGACTGTGTGTGTGGGTGTGAGAGAGAGAGAAAGTACGAAAGAGAGGTGAGAGAGAGATGTGGGGCTAAGATTCAGAGATTTTAACCTGATTAAGGCTGTTATTATACCCTTGATCAATTCCTCCAAGACCTGTGAGTGGTTCTAGACAACATGGACACATGCACTCAAAAACACACTCACACAGGATATACAGTACCAGTCAAAAGTTTGTACACACCTACTTATTCCAGGGTTTTTCTTTATTTTTACTATGAGAGATATCAAAATTATGAAATTACACATATGGAATCATGTAGTAACCAAAAAAGTGTTAAGCAAATATATATATATATATTTAGATTCTTCAAAGTAGCCACCCTTTGCCTTGACAACAGCTTTGCACACTCTTGGCATTCTCTCAACCAGCTTCATGAACAATGCTTTTCCAACGGTCTTGAATGAGTTTCCACATATGCTGAGAACTTGTTGGCTGCTTTTCCTTCACACTGCAGTCCAACTCATCCCAAACCATCTCAATTGGGTTGAGGTCGGGGGATTGTGGAGGCCAGGTCATCTAATGCAGCACTCCATCACTCTCCTTCTTGGTCAACTAGCCCTTACACAGCCTGGGAGGTGTGTTGGGTCATTGTCCTGTTGAAAATCAAATGATAGTCCCAGTAAGCGCAAACCAGATGGGATGGTGTATCGCTGCAGAATGCTGTGGTAGCCATGCTGGTTAAGTGTGCCTTGAATTCTGAATAAATCACTGACAGTGTCACCAGCAAAGCACCCCCACACCATCACACCTCCTCCTCCATGCTTCACGGTGGGAACCACACGTGGAGATCATCCGTTCACCTACTCTGTGTCTCACAAAGACACGGCTGTTGGAACCAAAAATCTCAAATTTGGACTCATCAGACCAAAGGACAGGTTTCCACCGGTCCAATGTCCATTGCTCGTGTTTCTTGGCCCAAGCAAGTCTCATCTTCTTATTGCTGTCCTTTAGTAGTGGTTTCTTTGCAGCAATTCGACCATGAAGGCCTGATTCACGCAGTCTCATCTGAACAATTGATGTTGAGATGTGTCTGTAACTTGAACTCTGAAGCATTTATTTGGGATGCAATCTGAGGCAGGTAACTCTGGGTCTTCCTTTCCTCTGGCGGTCCTCATGAGAGCCAGTTTCATCATAGCGCTTGATGGATTTTGTGACTGCACTTTAAGAAACTTTCAAAGTTCTTGAAATGTTCCGTATTGACTGGCCTTCATGTCTTAAGGTAATGTCACAACACAACTGATTGGCTCAAACACATTAAGGAAAGAAATTCCAGAAACTAACTTTTAACACAGCACACCTGTTAATTGAAATGCATTCCAGGTGACCACCTCATGAAGCTAGTTGAGAGAATGCCAAGAGTGTGCAAAGCTGTCATCAAGGCAAAGGGTGGTTACTTTAACACTTTTTTGGTTACTACATGATTCCATGTGTTATTTCATAGTTTTGACGTCTTCACTATTATTCTATAATGTAGAAAATAGAAAAAAATTAAGAAAAACCCTGGAATGAGTAGGTGTGTCCAAAATTTTGACTGTTACTGTACATGTTGCATAGATGCATACGTTCCACTACAGATGCATGCTGCATCCATCATTATACCTAGTCATAGTAAATGTGCTTCCTAAACATGCCTGTTGTTCTCTCTCTTCGTCTCTGTTTCTATACCCACCCTTCTTCTCTGTGGGGGCAGATTCTGTATGATAGTCCTAAGGCGCGGCGGGAGGTAGAGCTGCATTGGAGAGTGTCGGGGGGCCCATACATCGTTCACATCCTCAGCCTTTATGAGAACATGCACCAGGGGAAGAAATGCCTGCTTATCATCATGGAGTGGTGAGGACCATAGAGACTACATAGACCAGAATGCATTTGTGTAATGAATGCTCTTAGCTTTTCTAGCATGTCAGACTTTAAAACCGTAACTAATGAGTAGGGCCAGGATTTTTTCCTGGTTAGGTCACGTGGTCAGGAAAAACTCCTGGCCAAATGAAAGTTTACATAAACATCAAATATGTCCCAGTTCTCTTTCTTGGTCATTATGCTTAGAATTTGTTGATTGGGCTCAGTAATTGCCCAGTAATTACTAAGGGACAATGCTGGCCTTGATGGCTTTGTTCTCTTGTTGAGAAGCTCTGATCTGTGTCTCTTGTTGTTGTTCCTGGCTCAGTATGGAAGGAGGGGAGCTGTTCAGTCACATTCAGGCCAGAGGGGACCAGGCGTTCACAGAGAGAGGTGAGTTATGATGGGGAACTGTGTTGTATTATTTACAGTGCTCAATTATTTACAGTGACCCTATAGCTGTGCGCATTTTGTTAATCAGATTCATATGTCATGGCTTTTAATCAGAGGCTGCGGAGATCATGAGGGACATAGGCACGGCCATTGAGTACCTCCACCACATGGACATAGCTCACAGAGATGTCAAGGTGGGACTCTACTCTTAGACACACATCATTTACATCATTTAATTTTTCACCTGACACTCGCTGACAGGCATGTATTTACCGCTGGTGGTTTTAGTGATGTACTTATTGCTTTCTTTTTTACACCTCCCTCCACACACACACAAACACGCAATAGCCTGAAAATCTGCTCTACACCACCAAGGAGACCAATGGCGTGCTGAAACTAACTGACTTTGGCTTTGCCAAGGAGACCACCCTCCACAACTCCCTCCAGACACCCTGTTACACCCCCTACTATGTTGGTGAGTGTTGGGTCTGTTACACCCCCTACTATGTTGGTGAGTGTTGGGTCTGTTACACCCCCTACTATGTTGGTGAGTGTTGGGTCTGTTACACCCCCTACTATGTTGGTGAGTTTTGGGTCTGTTACACCCCCTACTATGTTGGTGAGTGTTGGGTCTGTTACACCCCCTACTATGTTGGTGAGTTTTGGGTCTGTTACACCCCCTACTATGTTGGGGAGTGTTGGGTCTGTTACACCCCCTACTATGTTGGTGAGTGTTGGGTCTGTTACACCCCCTACTATGTTGGTGAGTGTTGGGTCTGTTACACCCCCTACTATGTTGGTGAGTGTTGGGTCTGTTACACCCCCTACTATGTTGGTGAGTGTTGGGTCTGTTACACCCCCTACTATGTTGGTGAGTGTTGGGTGTGTTACACCCCCTACTATGTTGGTGAGTGTTGGGTGTGTTACACCCCCTACTATGTTGGTGAGTGTTGGGTCTGTTACACCCCCTACTATGTTGGTGAGTGTTGGGTCTGTTACACCCCCTACTATGTTGGTGAGTGTTGGGTCTGTTACACCCCCTACTATGTTGGTGAGTGTTGGGTGTGTTACACCAGTAGTGGTGTAGTATACTATCTGGATGTGAATGGTGTGTAGGCTATAAAGTATTATGGTTGACTTTTACCCATCATATTGTCCCTGTCTGTCTGCCTGGTTGTCTCTTGGTGTCTTGGTCTCTGTCTCAATGTCTGTCTATCAGCCCCTGAGGTGCTTGGTCCAGAGAAGTATGACAAGTCGTGTGACATGTGGTCTCTGGGCGTGATCATGTACATCCTGTGAGTACCTAGTGTGTCTGTGTGCTATAAGTGTGTCAGTGAGTGTGTGAGAATCAAGTCACAGGCCTCTCATTCACTCTCACTCCCCCTAATGTTCACCCCTGGGCCTCATTTACACCCTCATTTCTCTCTACGACCTCTCTTTTAACACTCTCAGATTCTCATGGTCCACTTGCTTTCTCCCTCCTTGTATATAGTATGAATGACTGTTCAATGAGTGTCCAGTTGGAGTGCATACAGTAGCTGTAGTTGCTCTATTCTCATGTTGAAGTGTGTGCTGTGTCCCCAGGCTGTGTGGGTTCCCTCCGTTCTACTCTAACACTGGCCAGGCGATCTCTCCAGGGATGAAGCAGAGGATCAGGATGGGCCAGTACAAGTTCCCCAACCCTGAGTGGGCGGAAGTGTCGGAGGAAGGTCAGACTAGAGACAGAATACTGTGGGTGGTCTATAGTAGAGGTTGGCCGATTAATTAGGGCCGATTTCAAGTTTTCATAACAATCGAAATCAGTATTTCTGGACACCCATTTGGCCGTTTTTTTATTATTCTTTTTTTACACCTTTATTTAATCTTTATTTAACTAGGCAAGTCAGTTAAGAACACATTCTTATTTTCAATGACGGCCTAGGAACGGTGGGTTAACTGCCTCGTTCAGGGGCAGAACGACAGATTTTTACCTTGTCAGCTCGGGGGATTCAATCTTGCAACCTTACAGTTAACTAGTCCAACGCTCTAACCACCTGATTACATTGCACTCTACGAGGAGCCTGCCTGTTACGCGAATGCAGAAGAAGCCAAGGTAAGTTGCTAGCTCGCATTAAACTTATCTTAGAAAAAACAATCAATCAATCATAATCACTAGTTAACTACACATGGTTGGTGATATAACTAGTTTATCTAGCGTGTCCTGCGTTGCATATAATCGATGCGGTGCGTATCGTTGCTCCAATGTGTACCTAACCATAAACATCAATGCCTTTCTTAAAATCAATACACAGAAGTATATATTTTTAAACCTGCATATTTAGCTAAAAGAAATCCAGGTTTGCAGGCAATATTAACCAGGTGAAATTGTGTCAATTCTCTTGCGTTCATTGCACGCAGAGTCAGTGTATATGCAACAGTTTGGGCCGCCTAATTTGCCAGAATTTTACGTAATTATGACATAACATTGAAGGTTGTGCAATGTAACAGGAATATTTAGACTTATGGATGCCACCCGTTAGATAAAATACGGAACGGTTCCGTATTTCACTGAAAGAATAAACGCCTTGTTTTAAAGATGATAGTTTCCGGATTCGACCATATTAATGACCTAAGACTCGTATTTCTGTGTGTTATTATGTTATAACTAATTCTATGATTTGATAGAGCAGTCTGAGCGGTGGTAGGCAGCAGCAGGCTCGTAATCATTCATTCAAACAGCACTTTCCTGCATTTTGCCAGAAGCTCTTCGCTGTGCTTCAAGCCTATCAACTCCCGAGATTAGGCTGGTGTAACCGATGTGAAATGGCTAGCTAGTTAGCGGGGTACGCGCTAATAGCGTTTCAAACGTCACTCGCTGAGACTTGGAATAGTTATTCCCCTTGCTCTGCATGGGTAACGCTGCTTCGAGGGAGGCTGTTGTCGTTGTGTTCCTGGTTCAAGCCCAGGTAGGAGCGAGGAAAGGGATGGAAGCTATACTGTTACACTGGCAATTCTAAAGTGCCTATAAGAACATCCAATAGTCAAAGGTTAATGAAATACACATGGTATAGAGAGAAATAGTCCTATAATTCCTATAAAAACTACAACCTAAAACTTCTTACCTGGGAATATTGAAGACTCATGTTAAAAGGAACCACCAGCTTTCATATGTTCTCATGTTCTGAGCAAGGAACTTAAACGTTAGCTTTCTTACATGGCACATATTGCACTTTTACTTTCTTCTCCAACACTTTGTTTTTGCATTATTTAAACCAAATTTAACATGTTTCATTATTTATTTGAGGCTAAATAGATTTTATTGATGTATTATATTAAGTTAAAATAAGTGTTCATTCAGTATTGTTGTAATTGTCATTATTACAAATCAAAAAATAAATAAATAAAATTGGCCGATTAATCGGTATCGGCCTTTTTTTGGTCCTCTAATAATCGGTATCGGTGTTGAAAAATCATAATCGGTCGACCTCTAGTCTATAGTAGAGGGAGATGCTTCACTGCAAGACAAACTATGTTCTGCTAAGTTCCAAATATTTGACAGATTTTTCTACGGTTGTGATTTGTAGGTCCTTTGACAAGCATCTTGACTAGTTTACCTGATCATGTTTTATTTACTATGCTTGTTGACCTATGACCTTTACCTCTGTAGCCAAACAGCTGATCAACCAGCTGCTGAAGACAGACCCTAATGAGAGGATGACCATCGGGCAGTTCATGAACCACCCTTGGATCAATGTGAGTATTACTACGGCATGTCTGAGCGCTGTGGATAATATGACTCTCATTTACATTGTGTGTGTGTGTGTTGACATTACAGCAGTCGATGGTGATCCCTCCGACTCCTCTGCACACGTCCCGTGTTCTGACAGAGGACAGAGAACTGTGGGACGATGTCAAGGTGAGACTGGAGAGCTGTAAAACACAGACACTGTGGTAATAAGAAACACTGCATATCAATGGGCCAATTTCATCTAACACTAAGAAGCCATTAGGGGGTGGTAAACACTCTATTTATAAGACCCACACTGCAACTATCTACAGCGCCTTCAGAAAGTATTCACACCCCTTGACTTTTTCCACATTTCGTGTTAAACTGAATTTAAAATGGGTTATATTTCGATTTTGTGTCACTGGCATACACACAATACCTCCTAATGTCAAAGTGAATTTCATGTTTTTATACATTTTTACAAATTAATTTAAAATGAAAAGCTGAAATGTCTTTGGTCAATAACTACTCAAGCCTTTATGGCAAGCCTAAATATGTTCAGGAATAAACAAGTCACAAAACAAGTTGCATGGACTCAATCTGTGTGCAATAATAGTGTTTAACATGATTTTTGAATGACTCATCTCTGTACTCCACACATACAATTATCTGTAATGTCCCTCAGTCGAGCAGTAAATTTAAACAGATTTAACCACAAAGACCAGAGTGGTTTTCCAATGTCTCGCAAATAAGGTCACCTATTGGTAGATGGGAAAAGGAAAAAAAATGAATATCCCTTCAAGCATGGTGAATTTATTAATTAAACTTTGGATGGTGTATCAATACACCCAGTCACTACAAAGAGAGGCATCCTTCCTAACTCAGTTGCCAGAGAGTCAGGCAGAGTTTTATGGCTGTGATAGAAAACTTAGGATGGATCAACAACATTGTAGTTACTCCACAATACTAACCTAAATGACAGAGGAAAAAGAAGGCCTGTACAAATATTCCAAAACATGCATCCGGTTTGGAATAAGGCACGAAAATAAAACTGCAAGAAATGTGGCAAAGAAATTAACTTTATGTTCTGAATACAACGTTTTATGTTTGGAGAAAATCCAACACATCACTGACTACCACTCTTCATATTTTCAAGCATGAGGTTGACTGCATCATTGTATGGGTATGCTTGTCATCGGCAAATACTAAGGATGTTTTTTAGGATGAAAATAAATGAAAACGGACCCTAACCCTAACCCAGGCTAAATCCTAGAGGAAAACCTGGGTCAGTCTGCTGGGAGACAAATTCATCTTACAACAGGACAACCTAAAACACAAGGCCAAATATACACTGGAGTTGCTTACCAAGATGACATTGAATGTTCCTGAGTGGCCTATTTACAGTTGACTTAAATCGGCTTGAAAATGGCTGTCTAGCAATGATCAACAACCAACTTAACAGAGCTTGAAGAATTTTTAAAAGAATAAATGTGCAAATATTGTACAATCCAGGTGTTCAAAGCTCTTAAAGCTGTAATCGTTGCCAAAGGTGATTCTAACATGTATTGACTCAGGGATGTGAATACTTATGTACAGTAAATTATATATTTCTGTATTTCAATTTCAATACATTTGCAAAGATTTCTAAAAACATGTTTTCACTTAGTCATTATGTGGTATTGTGTGTAGAAGGGTGAAACAAAATATTTAATCAATTTTGAATTCAGGCTGTAACACAACAAAATGTGGAATAAGTCAAGGGGTATGCATCATTTCTGAAGGCACAGTATCTGTACTGTCTGCCTACAGGAAGAGATGACCAGTGCCCTGGCCACCATGCGTGTAGACTACGACCAGGTGAAGATCAAAGACCTGGACACGTCAAACAACCCGCTGCTCAATAAGAGACGCAATAGACCTGGTGCTGGGGCGACTGAGGGAGAGGGGGGAGGAGGGGGAGGTGGTGGGGGAGGAGGGGGTGAAGGAGTAGTCGGAGCAATGGTTTGTAACAGCCAGTGAGAGACTGAGGGAAGGGAGAGAGAGGGGATGTTATATTAAGGACATTATTTGGACCAATATTCACCAGGGCCCTGATCACGAGTTGTTTCGGGAATTAATCAGATCTTGTGGTCAGGAAAACTATTCTCGTTATTGGTCAAAATAAGTGTTTAATTGGACCACGCCAAGATTGAGATGGCAGCAATTTGCCCTCTGTTGGCAGTAATCAGAAAGATAAGGCTTTTATCTCTGTCCTTTACTTATTTTGTCACCAGCACATATGACTTTCCAGCTCAGTTAATCAGACTGATCTATAATATAATTGCTTTTGTTTTGTAGATGTCATGTTTATTTACTGCTATTATTTTCATTAAATAAATGTTTGTTTCTAAGGAAGTTTGTATTACTTTGTTGTTTGGGTCGGAATGTGTCATGTATGAAGTTGTGGTCTCACATGGAGTACAGTACCGTCCCTTAGTACTTCCTCATGCACATTTCTGTATGTGTATGCATGACTGTTTAAGTGACTGATGCGTGTGAGAGAGAATTTTTTTTTGTATTTTGTTGTTTATTCGAAATTACCAACTTTTCAAATACTTGTAGTCGAATATAGAGAATCAATTAAAAAGGTAACTATTTCCTTTGATATTCAAATATTTGAATGCAAGTAAAAAAATATATATATATATTTGATGAAGAACCAAAAACTAGAAGTTAGTTTAGTCTAAATATAATTAGCACATGGTTTGGAGGGCTTTCAGATAGGAATCTTAATAGCTTAGAATTAAATACTTAATGATGGAAATTGTGTATGAGTTTCAGGCCCCTGTATTAGGGAAAACTAGGCCCTCAAAATAAGGCCTTATGAAATACGTATGGTATTATCCTGATACCGGAGCTCCGAGGTATGCTTCGAAATCGCTAAGCAGCTAACTTCGAAGCAGTGTACCGATTCATGTATCAGAGGTACGTAAACAATGACGGCCGAAGCTTTGTTTGATCACATGCTTTTTCAAACCATGCATTGCAAAATCCCACTAAATCACCGTAGTTCTGGTGCTTTCTTAGATTCCAATCTGCTTTCAAACACCGACCTCCACTGGACACCGTATTTACAAATCTAGTTAGGATTTTGTAGAAAATGTTTCATTAGGTTGATAATTTAGCAGGTAGAGTAGGGAACGTTCAGGGACGTGAGGGCATAGAAGACACTATTTGTTTTGAAACCACACTTTTCACTGTTGAAATAATTGATGTAGTATTGAATAAATTTGTCTTAAGCAACCTAAATAAATCCATAGATTATGTTTTTGAAAAAAATAGTAAACTTGAAGGCAAACATGATGTGAACCTGGTATTCCAATTGATTGAGGGCTACTACAACCAATGACTTACTGCTGTGGCAGTAAAAATAAAATATATACACAGTTGAAGTCGGAAGTTTACATACACCTTAGCCAAATACATTTAAATTCAGTATCACAATTCCTGACATTTAATCCTAGTAAAAATTCCCTGTTTTAGGTCAGTTAGGATCACCACTTTATTTTAAGAATGTGAAATGTCAGAATAATAGTAGAGAGAATGATTTATTTCAGCTTTTAATTATTTCATCACATTCCCAGTGGGTCAGAAGTTTACATACACTCAATTAGTATTTGGTAGCATTGCCTTTAAATTGTTTAACTTGGGTCAAACGTTTCAGGTAGCCTTCCACAAGCTTCCCACAATAAGTTGGGTGAATTTTGGCCCATTCCTCCTGACAGAGCTGGTGTAACTGAGTCAGGTTTGTAGGCCTCCTTGCTCGCACATGCTTTTTCAGTTCTGCCCACAAATTGTCTATAGGATTGGGGTCAGGGCTTTGTGATGGCCACTCCAATACCTTGACTTTGTTGTCCTGAAGCCATTTCGCCACAACTTTGGAAGTATGCTTGGGGTCATTGTCCATTTGGAAGACACATTTGCATCCAAGCTTTAACTTCCTGACTGATGTCTTGAGATGTTGCTTCAATATATCCACATCATTTTCCTCCCCCATGATGCCATCTATTTTGTGAAGTGCACCAGTCGCTCTTGCAGCAGGGCACCCCCACAACATGATGCTGCCACTCCCGTGCTTCACGGTTGGGATGGTGTTCTTCAGCTTGCAAGCCTCCCCCTTTTTCCTCCAAACATAACAATTGTCATTATGGCCAAACTGTTCTATTTTTGTTTCATCAGACCAGAGGACATTTCTCCAAAGAGTACAATCTTTGTGCCCATGTGCAGTTGCAAACCATAGTCTGGCTTTATGGCGGTTTTGGAGCAGTGGCTTCTGAGCGGCCTTTCAAGTTATGTCGATATAGGACTAGTTTTTACTGTGGCTATATATACTTTTGTACCGGTGTCCTCCAGCATCATCACAAGTTCCTTCGCTGTTGTTCTGGGATTGATTTGCACTTTTCGCACCAAAGTACATTTATCTCTAGGAGACAGAAAGCGTCTCCTTCCCGAGCGGTATGATGGCTGCGTGGTCCCATGGTGTTTATACTTGCGTACTATTGTTTGTACAGATGGACATGGTACCTTCAGGCGTTTATAATGGCATTTATGCGACGATAGTCCGTACATAAGCGGGACTTACCGTCAGGCTTAGGAACGAGAATACACGGGGAACTCCAGGAGCTGTTACTGGGTTTTGCCATGTAGCTGATTTATTACAGAATGACCTCACTTTTCATTACCTCCCTTTTCTTAGGGTTAACGCGGTACAGTTGCTGACGTATAGGAGCAGCGTTACCCACATCCACATCATGTTCCAAGATGGACGTACGACTTGGAACGTCCTGAAACACATTGAGAACTATTTATCAATAGGATAAGATCATTAGATTGATCGTTATCCAAATGTTCCATTTGAGAGGGTAACTTTTTCAGCATCTCTGAATTACATAAGCGTTCACACTGCTGTACTGCTGTAACGTAACATATGGCGTAACTCCAACTCGTTCTCCTTATCCTCCTCTAGGTCCCAGCCAGGCTTCAGCGCCACCGCAGCCACGCAGGAGATGGCGGGCTAGACCAGCTTACCCGAGGAGCTGTCTGGAGAGTCACGCATATAATATGCTTTCAGTATGTTACCATGACACACACCTGAAGAACACCTACGATCTGGGGTCTTTATCACATAATTGGTGTCACAGAGTTTCTTTTCCACAAGATATGGCCCAGAAAAACGTGCTGACAGATGAGCCAGGGATTGGCAACAAAACCAAAACTTGATCCCCTTGTGCAAAAGAATGGCCAACAGCCTCTTTGTCATGTAATTTCATGCGTTTGAGACGAGGAGAGAGACTTTTGGGCCAACGCACATGCGGCGCTCAGTCTCTCCCGCATCTTTTTTGACATAATCCAACACATTCTTAGGGGCACTACAGGGTGTAGGAGAGTTTTGAAGGAGCATATCCTTTTAGCGGACCCCATGGGGTGTGTCCAAATACAAGGCCAGCAGGGCTGAAACCTAAGGACTCTTGTCTTGTTTCCTTGATATCAAATAAGACAAAGGGCACCCCCTCATCCCAATCGGTACTGGTATCCATGCAATACTTGCGTAGCATCGCCTGAAGCGTCTGATGCCAGTGTTTAAGGGCCCCTTGACTCTCCGGTTGATACGGACTGGAGACCTGATGGGAAATACACAGAGTCTTTAACACATTTGAGAACAGTTTTGACATAAATTTGGTTCCCTGATCAGTTTGGATTACTTTAGGGAGTCCAACCATAGAGAATTACTTCACTAGTGCCTTCACCACAGTCTTAGCCGTTATAGTATGGAGAGGGATAGCCTCTGGGTATCGAGTGGCACTGCACATTGTTAGTAAGAACTGGTTACCTGACCGGGTTTTCGGCAACAGACCTACACAATCAATTATCACTCTTTCAAACGGATCCCCCACCACAGGAATCGAGCAGAGCTGCGCACGAGGAACTGTTTGAGTCGCTTTCCCAGTGAGTTGACATACATGACATGTTTTACAAAATTGGACAATGTCAGACTTCAAACCTGGCCAGAAAAAAAATGATGAAGGACTCGGTCATAAGTCTTCGTGATCCCCAAATGTCTGGACCACGCCTGGTCATGGACGAGTGACAGCACCTGCTGTCAGAACGGTGTAGGAACAACCACTTCAAACACTTCACTCCAGTTACTAACTGTTATGAGCTGCCCAGCTGCCCTTTCAAAACGAGGCACACCAGCGTACTCATCTGCCAACACTGCTGCCTGGGCCAATGTCGCCACTTTCTGTTCATTTCAATGAACTACAACTCTCAGGCAGGTTGCTTTTAAAATCATCCAACAGCATCAACTCCCGAATATCAAAGGTGTTAGCGTAACGGCCCGAACACCAGCGATTGAACAGAAACTTTTTGTCCCTAGCAAACTCAACAAAAGTACGGTGAGAGGGTTTGTGGTTCCTGAAGCGCTGCCTTTAAGCTTCAGGCACCAACTCATAAGCCCGCAAAACGGTTGTTTTAACTATATCATACTGTAAACTTGTCTTCTAGGGAGAAAGCGGCTAATACTTCCTGGGCTTTTCCAGACAATTTAGGTTGCAACAGGAGTGGCCAAACCTCGAGTGGCCAATGCAGCGGCCACATACTCAAACGCAGAGAAATATGAATCAACTTCCGAAATGGAGGGACTAACGCAATATTCTTACTCACTTCGAAGTAGGCTTGATGATGGGTAGGTTGTGGAGTCGCACTGGAGCCAGCGTCTAGCTCCAGTTGTCGGATCCTCACCTCCTTGTCGGCTTCTATTGCCATTTTCCTAATTTCTAAATCAAACTCCAGCTGGATAAACACGCTCTATATTTTAGCTCTATTTCCAAACAAGCCAGCATCACCTTTAGCCTAGCGGTCCCGTCTGAACAACCCTAAACCGAAGATAAAGGGTTGAATCGGGGCAAATGGAGAGGGGGTACGAGCAACACCTTCCTCCGACTTGGCATCGGAAGGTCTATCCGCCTCCCTCATCTTTCAACAAGAAAATTCATTTTCTCACTAAACCCTCCCTGACTAGCACCAACAGCTCATCCTTTAGGGCTTCCTCAGGAACGAAGAATCCATAATGGTAAGGTCTGGTGCAAAGGTCTACTTTGCGAAACCCCACCAACCGAGGGCACTTCAATAAAAATGGGAGATGGCTGAGGCAGCCATGGTACACAGCAGCCTAGTGAACACACGTAAATTAAGTCACCCAAACTCACAACCACACCTCAATCACAGAGATCAGAGCAGCGGTGTCCTGTGGATTTAATAATCCCGGATAAACCCCCCATTATGTTACGTACGCCCCCTTGGCGGAGGGAACGCAATACCCTGCTACAACTCAACTCCCCGTGGAGTGAAAAAGGTATGTGATCGTAGGTGCAGGGGAAGGACAACGGAGGCAGAACAAAAATTACCGTTTACAGTGAATGTATTATTCCTAACACATTAATGTGGGGAAAAGAGGCTGGACAGAACCAAAGAAAAGAAAGTTAAATAGTCCCCTCCTACCTACCCAATACTTACCTAATCTTTTAGCACCTCCTGGCGCACTAACCAAAATAGAGGGGGTGGTCCTCCCAGGTCTTGCCTAGTGTGCATAGACAGTAAATACTACAGGTTATGTATGCCCGCAGGCCTCTTGCCTAAACACTCCAAATGTGCATTCCCCGTCCCCCCCAGGAACAAATACAACAGAATAATTACTAACTGAAAGTGAACAATTTCAATAATCAAAAACACTAAGCCCTATTGGCATACACGTACAGCAGGAGTAGCAGCTACAAACTACTTCAACAAAACTTTCACGGACTAACAACCAACACAGGACATCAAAGACGCTAGCTCCTCCTGACCAAGGAACACTGGCTTTTATCCAGCTGTAGAAGGAGTTGGTAATTGAAGACAGTTGTTTCCCCTGACGAGAGGGAGGGTTCAGAGCGCCAATCATCGATGGGGCCGACCAATCAGCTGCTTGAAGAATACAGGATTTCATTTCCTGAAATACACACACACATACATACAAACCCACAACAACACAGAAACTGGGGAACATAACATAGTTTTCTTATGTCTTTACCAGTCACCATGAGCTTGCATGTTCCTTAAAAAACAATAGGCTTTGTTGTAAAGGGTGTGGATGTTTTTCTTTTGTAAATTACTGATGACTCATTTTAACCACAATTCTCTAATCTCCTTTAACATACCAGAGAGCTGAGTTGCTATGGGAACAGGAACTGTATGTTCCATTTTGTTACTCTGCATCTGCCCCTACTGCCACACCTTCCCTGCAAATGTAAGTGACATGCTCCAAGTTCTCCCCTTATCAAACACAATACTATAATCCTGTTTCAACCCTGATGGTCAAAGCAACAAAACTGTTTATGGAACAGCTTTTAGGGGCATATTAACCATTCTGCTATTAAAAAGGCTTTGGCCAATAGCATGGTGCTGAAACGTCTTTGTTCTGGTCCTTGACGGCCTCCCACACTGGGTGTGTGTGTTCGTGCAGTATTGCCAGGTGAGCCTGAACTTTGCAGCTGAGGCAGAGAGGTTCTGTACAGCCTTGGAGACAGATCCAACAAGCCTCAGATTTGGAAAGCAACACACACACACACGTCACATCACATTTACAATATAATTAGTTCTCTCAGCTTCAGGCAGGCCAGTCCTCTTCTCTTTCTCCCCTCATCTCCTCTTCCCCGATCTCGCTGTCTCACGTCACTCTTTTTCATTTTCTCCCCGGAACACTTTATTTTACTCTTTATCTCTTGCTGTCTCTCTTCCTCTCCTTCTCTTTCTCAAACAGAGCTAGTGGGCAGACTCAGCTGAACCATACTGACAGTGTGGACTCTGCCTCAGGCTGTCTGTGAACAGGAACAGAGCAGATCTGAGATCAGCACTCCATCTCCAGATGTGTCAGAACGAGAAATATATAGGCCTACATCAGCACACTGGAGCTCAGACAGACCCAGATAATTCACTATTAGATAAATTTTATGATGCTGCATTAGAATGGAAGAAAATATAAATGGCTGTCTGGCTGATTTAATCTTGTCTCTTCTCCAGACAGTAGTCCCAGGTGGGAGTGGGCCCAGAGCAAGGCCTCAGTGTGAGTACAGCACCTGCACCACTATTGTTTTAACACAACCATTAACATTATGATACTGCATTATGATCACATTTATATCTCTGTTATATCACAGTTATCAATGCTATTGTATTGTAACATCCTCATCTGTGTGCAGTCTAGTGAGCTGGACCCTGCTCTGAGGAAGCTGCTCAGGAAGGCGGGGCTAAACGAGGAGGTATGAAGGACAGACACACCCTCCTCCTAGAGGGGCACACCCTGAGATGATCAGAAAGAGCATCAGCTTCCGATCAGTGAGAGAATATGACTGTGGCATGTCAATGACAGTTGTAGACCATTTCCAATACATGGTGAATTTGATGTGTGGTTAGTACAATGGCGTGTGTGTGTGTGCACGTATGATAGGTGGGCTCACCTTCTGCTGTAGTCTGACCTGATCTGTATCTCTCTCTATTTCATCTCATCCACAGTCTGTGACGCAGTGGTGACCCGTCATTCAAGGCAGAGCCCCACCTGTTAAGCTTTTTGTTGCCTGTTTTTCATGTTATTTTGGCATTAATACATGTCACATATGTTTGCAAACAATGTAAAAAAAATCATTGAGTTAATAAAGCTACAAACAAACTTGGTCTCTTTTTTGCAGGTGTTTCAGCCTGGCTCTGTGCTTTCTGTGATGGTGGGGCAACCAGCGGAAAATATAGAGCTTAGGGGTTGGTAATGTTCTCTAGTTGCGCCGTGATTGGCTCACTCATGGGGACACGTCACCGCAAAAATCTACGGGTAGAGCTCAAATTCAAGCCCCTTGGGTGCTGCCATAGAGTTACATTAGAAGTGCCCATCCAAGAAGGCTCAAGGTCATTGGCCACAGATAAAATGACATCAAATCACATATCTACAGTAACTTTGATTGGACTGATCATGTCAACATCATACTTTCAAAATCTAAGCCAGCAGTCATCATCATGAATCAACAATCTACTTGAAAATTATTTTCAATCCTTGCCACATGAAGAGAAATTATAGGTAAAACGTATCGGTGCTCTTCGGCCATTGGACATAAACTTTACACCAGTCGGGAATCGCAAATTCAACAATGAGGGGTTTGCAAGGAATCAGTGGCTAACTGCAAGCATTGCAAAGCAATCACTAGCCTGCTATTCAGTGGAGTGGGTGTGTGGTCCAAGTCTGGGTTTAACGGTCTCTTTTCCAAGCTTAAAAGGACAAACATTACAACATTGACCATGCCGTCAATGCAGCATGATTTCTGCTCGCTCGAATCAACTGGGAACTGAGAAATCTCAGACTTCAGTGAGTTCAAAACAACTGGTTTCTCTGGGAAAAAACGAGCTCCGACTGGGAAAATACTTTTTGAACGGTCATCCAACTCGGAATTGCAAGTCAGGAACTCAGGCCTCTTTCTAGAGCTCCAACCTGAAGATCACTGACATCATGATTCAACCCTGTTTTTTAATGAGTTCCCAGCTGTCTTGAAAGCACCATAAATCCAGAGAATGCCAAACTTTGATGACAACATTTGCAGACGAAGGACTGCACCACCGCCTTCCAGTTCAAGTGAGCACAGCACAAGGGCCAAAGAATGTATTGTATGCTGCTGCATAAATGATCTAATATGCCAGGAGATATGTATACTGTAGCTAAGAAAGTAATACTAAGTATGTTGTGTAGTAAGCTGTTAGTAGCCCATGTGCCTCAACCTAATAATTTGGTCTCTTTTCCCTTCATAATTTCGCCTACTGTTCTGACTTGGTGGTGCACATGTAGCCTATAGCAAGTTTAAGAGAAATGTAATCATCGAATATTGTAAGAGCTTTCATTGTCTGCTTTTATGCCCCCTTTATTAATCCTATGGTTCTGACTTGGTGTACAGGGAGAATACTGTAAGAACGGCCCATGATCTGAATTCTGTCACTGTACATTTCAAAAGTGCTAAACAAAGTTATATTGACTACGTCCGTCCTAGCTCACTCATTAATGTCTTAATCGAAATTACGGATTGCCTCTTATTTTGGGCTCCCGAGTGGCGCAGAAGTCTAAGGCACTGCATCTCAGTGCAAGAGGCGTCACTACAGTCCCTGGTACGAATCCAGGCTGTATCACATCCGGCAGTGATTGGGAGTCCCATAGGGCGGCGCACAATTGGCCCAGTGTTGTCCGGGTTTGGCCGGGGTAAGCCCTCATTGTAAATAAGAATTTGTTCTTAAGACTTGCCTAGTTAAAGGTTAAATAAAATAAATATATAAATACAAATTATCCGCTCGTTGTCACCTTATGCCATACTTTGTACATCTCAATTGTCAGTAGAAACCACATTTGTTTGCCTCCCTAGTGGCGCAGCGGTCTAAGGCACTGTATTGCTACAGACCCGGGTATGATCCCGGGAGTGTCGCAGCCGGCCGCGACCGGGAGACCCATGAGGCGGCGCACAATTGGCCCAGTGTAGTCCGTGTTAGGGGAGGATTTGGCCGGCCGGGATGTCCTTGTCCCATCGCGCTCTAGCGACTCTTGTGGCGGGCCGGGCGCATGCTGACACGGTCGCCAGTTGTATGGTGTTTCCTCCGACACATCCGTGTTAAGCGAGCAGTGTGTCAAGAAGCAGTGCGGCTTGGCAGGGTCATGTTTTGGAGGACGCATGGCTCTTGTACGGGAGTTGCAGTGATGGGACAAGACTGTAACTACCAATTGGATAACACGAAATTGGGGAGAAAAAAAGGCGGGGGAAAAAACACATTTGTTTAAGCAGGTCAGCCATATCAGCTGTTTTTTTTAAAGGCAGTAAATGAGTCTGAATGAACTGTTTCGCTGCCAGACAAGGCTCTGCTGATAGCCAGGTGTAGCGGTGGTAAGGTGTTGGGACTCTGCTGTTTGAACAGCTTAATGTAGGCCCTAACAGTTTGTGGGCACCGTTTCTCACCGTTATAGTGTTGTTTAGTATTGTCACTTTGCTGGCATGCATCCCCCCAAAAGCTGAGGGAGTTTGCCCCACCAAGATTTACATGCTAAAATCGCCACTGGTTTTGTCAGGTCAGTCATGTTCTGCCACTCATCATCATGTCTGTCCTCTCTGCAGACGACACCATAGTCAGAGCTGGATTCTTGCAGTGGGGTGCAGCTGTAGAGATCCCAGCTGAGAGGAGAAATATCTTGCTTTCACGAGCATGTTGTTTGAATTCAGAGCATTCTCTTCTTTTATTGAATTCTGCTTTTGAAAAAAGTTTGCATCATGATTCATTCTAAGATGTATTGTGGAAGTATTGGTATTGTATTGAAGATTGCAATGCACAATCAAGCCCTTTCTAAAATTAAATATGTGAAATCCTTTCCATTGAACTATGACTAAAATGTCCCATGAATTGTGTGTATATGTGTGAGAAAGAGAGAGATGTTATGAGTTTATGAACGTTCTCATTCTTGCTGACCTCATCACAACTCAACACAACACATGTGGTGACCCCTGATCTCATTGCCACATAGGCTGTCATCTTTTGATTAATGTGAACCCAACCATATTTAAACAAAAAAGGACATTTGTATTTTCAAAGATTAGTCATTACTGCTAGTGAAAAAATCAATTTAGCTAGTGGTCACATAACCCCGTGCCTGTTGTAGCGCATCTGCGCTGTCTGAAATCCTCTCCGTCCTGTTGGACAGGACTTGCATGCCTCTCCAAATGTCACTCCATTCATTGCCATCAAGCACCGCGGAGAGACGCACACAACGAAACAACGCTGGCAACGAGCAGCTCTCCTTCAAACCTGGACTATGAGGGGTTCCTGCCGACCACGAGCCACGCAAGACTGGACAGGTAGGGTTTCAACACCGATGGAGTTGTAACATGTATAATTTCATGATGGATGCGATGAGGGAGTTTCAACGAGGACATACTGCCTAGTGCGTCGGCGAGCTAGCGCGCGGCGGAGGAAGTAAACAAGGTTGTCATGTAGGCTAGGTCCACATACAACAACAGAGCCATATTGACTCTTCAAATAATAATAAAGCGATGTCAACAGATTTTATTTTTTTAGAAGCAACAGACGAATATTATCAGCGTTCGCAAAGACCGCTGTTCATAGTGCCCCTCTGGTAGCATCGCAATCTGTCTAGCTAGTGAACCGTCAACTGTCAGTGACTATTGGTTGGTTAGTCAATGTTAGTACCTGTTGCGTTTTTATTAGTGGAATCGTAGTGATGACAGCTGTTAGTCAAAATGTATCTTGCTAACGTTAGCTAGTTTATTTCATTATTAAATATGCGTTTAAATATTGTGCAATAAATGCTATGTGAGATGCAATGTTTTGGGAAATTAAATACATTGCGCATATTTTTTATCCACAAATAGCCTATCACGCAGTGCCCTGAATAGCGTATTAAACTCAACGATGAAGGACGTTTCTGACGACTCCACCAACAGTGGAGAAGAGAATCATGCTATGTGAAATCTAGCTCCTACTACATCGATTCGCCCAAGTTCAATATGAACGAAACATGGGAATTATGAAACACCTACCTTGTGCCTATGTTTGTCCCCAGTAGTTGCATGCTTTTCTTTGTTTGCTGAAATCCATACTTTTTCAGTGAACAAATACAACCTCTGAGTGTTTGCTCAGCGCAAATGTGCATGTGCCGATTGAATCTCAACAAGGAAACAGTCAGTGGTTGTATTTGATTAACGTTTATTGAAAAGTATGGTTTTAGCAAATAAAGCCACACAACTACAGAGGACAAACATCGGTACAAAGTAGACGTTTCATTTAAACTTTTTTTTTTTTCAAGTATTGACCTTGGCGAATCGATGTGGTTGGAGCTAGATTACACAAAACTTGGTCTCTGCGCCACTCCGTTTTTTAAAATATATATATTTGTACGACGCTGGGCCAATTGTGCGCCGCCCTGTCCTTCACCATGGAGTGGTTTAGTTTGCTAAGCCCTGAACTGACATCTGCAGGACTGGAGAAGTAGGGTGTGTGAATGTGTACGATAATAGTGTTTATGTAGGGGAGGCTTTACCCTTGGGAACGTATTATCTAATCTAAGTTCTTTAAAATGGTATTTACACGTGGCCTTGTATTTTAAAGCCCAATCCTTTTCATATAATGCTATGATTCTTAGGCCTATACAGTATATCACAAAAGTGAGTACACCCCTCACATTTTTGTAAATATTTGAGTATATCTTTTCATGTGACAACACTGAAGAAATTACACTTTGCTACAATGTAAAGTAGTGAGTGTACAGCTTGTATAACAGTGTACATTTGCTGTCCCCTCAAAATAACAACACACAGCCATTAATGTCTAAACCGCTGGCAACAAAAGTGAGTACACCCCTAAGTGAAAATGTCCAAATTGGGCCCAAAGTGTCAATATTTTGTGTGGCCACTATCATTTTCCAGCACTGCCTTAACCCTCTTGGGCATGGAGTTCACCAGAGCTTCACAGGTTGCCACTGGAGTCCTCTTCCACTCCTCCATGACAACATCACGGAGCTGGTGAATGTTAGAGACCTTGCACTCCTCCACCTTCCGTTTGAGGATGCCCCACAGATGCTCAATAGGGTTTAGGTCTGGAGACATGCTTGGCCAGTCCATCACCTTTACCCTCAGCTTCTTTAGCAAGGCAGTGGTCGTCTTGGAGGTGTGTTTGAGGTCGTTATCATGTTGGAATACTGCCCTGCGGCCCAGTCTCCGAAGGGAGGGGATCATGCTCTGCTTCAGTATGTCACTGTACATGTTGGCAATCATGGTTCCCTCAATGAACTGTAGCTCCCCAGTGCCGGCAGCAGTCATGCAGCCCCAGACCATGACACTCCCACCACCATGCTTGACTGTAGGCAAGACACACTTGTCTTTGTACTCCTCACCTGGTTGCCGCCACACACGCTTGACACCATCTGAACCAAATAAGTTTATCTTGGTCTCATCAGACCACATGACATGGTTCCAGTAATCCATGTCCTTAGTCTGCTTGTCTTCAGCAAACTGTTTGCAGACTTTCTTGTGCATCATCTTTAGAAGAGGCTTCCTTCTGGGACGACAGCCATGGTGACCAATTTGATGCAGTGTATGGCGTATGGTCTGAGCACTGACAGGCTGACCCCCCACCCCTTCAACCTCTGCAGCAATGCTGGCAGCACTCATACGTCTATTTCTCAAAGACAACCTCTGGATATGACGCTGAGCACATGCACTCAACTTCTTTGGTCGACCATGGCGAGGCCTGTTCTGAGTGGAACCTGCCCAGTTAAACCGCTGTATGGTCTTGGCCACCGTGCTGCAGCTCAGTTTCAGGGTCTTGTCAATCTTCTTATAGCCCAGGCCATCTTTATGTAGAGCAACAATTCTTTTTTTTCAGATCCTCAGAGAGTTCTTTGCCATGAGGTGCCATGTTGAACTTCCAGTGACCAGTCAGTATGAGGGAGTGTGAGAGCGATGACACCAAATTTAACACACCTGCTCTCCATTCACACCTGAGACCTTGTAACACTAACGAGTCACATGACACCGGGGAGGGAAAATGGCTAATTGGGCCCAATTTGGACATTTTCACTTAGGGGTGTACTCACTTTTGTTGCAAGCGGTTTAGACATTAATGGCTGTGTGTTGAGTTATTTTGAGGGGACAGCAAATTTACACTGTTATACAAGCTGTACACTCACTACTTTACATTGTAGCAAAGTGTAATTTCTTCAGTGTTGTCACATGAAAAGATATACTCAAATATTTACAAAAATGTGAGGGGTGTACTCACTTTTGTGATATACTGTATATTGAACCATGTGTCACCATAAACCTCATGTCAGATGCAAGCATTTCATTGCTGAGTACTGCACATTGCCTAACCCATTCATAGATGCCTTGACGATAGTATCTTCTGGCAGGGAGAGTTTTGTTAAGAGCCCGGTTTTGGAAATAAATGCAATGTATCTTTCCAGTCATTGAGAAATAATCATTAAAAAAGGGTTAAATTACTACACATTTTTAGGGCTAGGTTTCCCACACAGCCATATTCCCATGAGACGTAGCTACCTGTGCTAATTAGCTATCTGTTTCTCCGAAGAACTGTGTGCAAATAGAAGACGGAGGCCACAAACGTGTTGTTATAAATAAATATGTTGTCGGCTGCAACTGTAAAACCTCTTTAAACAGTGTACACTAAGTTTGTATTTTGCATTCGTGAAATTACTTTGATGTGATAAGGGCTTTATGTTTCTAGAACAGTAACGCAATTGAGAATCGATTCACGTTTAGATGGAGTTTTTGGTTGTTTTGGCTGCCAGAGCCAATTGGCCTCTCAACAGAACACGTAAGGTCCTTGGACTATAAGGAGTAAAGTTAGGCTCCTTTAGGCTATGTGTATCCCAATAACGGACTAACTTCTGTTCTGTGGGATTCTGAAAGCCTTGGTGAACTGTAGTCTGTCTGTGGCATGAGAGAAAACAGCAGTCTTTGTTAATACTTATACAGCTACAGACTCAGTTTAATTTACTGACACTGTTAGAAGAGCCATTTCAGGTCTGTTTCTTCCATATGTGGGACTGTCAGATTTCGCTTCCAGAAGGTTTGGCTGTTTCTCTATGAACTATCAATGCTTTGTCCCATATTAAGGGTGCAGCATGAACATGACCACGAATATAGCCTACATTTAAATTTCAGACTGGCCACATGCTGTATGTAGGCTGGAGTGTGAGTGCACAAGCTGCTTTTTCACTGAGTGTCCTTCAATGGTAAAAAGCATTACAATGTTGGCAGTTGAATAGGTATACTTTCTTCTGCTGTTGTCTGACTACACAGTATACCATTTCTATCTCCACATTTAAACAGCTGATGCTGTATGTTATCCCATGACTCAGTCATTACGACACTGCACTATTATGCAAGACCCCTGTTCTGGCATCAAAACAAGCTCAGAACTTCCATTAACCAGATTGGTGCACATTCAACAAATCTGATCTAACAAAGTGGATGTTTGTCAAATCCGTCATGATTTATGTGTTGTAACAAGTGCAGAATGTTGTTATTTAAGTCCGATTTAGATATAGTTGGCTGTTTATCGCTACATAACATGTAGAAGTTGTCCCTTTTCAGGTTTAGAAGAAGTGACTGCTAAATGCTAACTCCCGTTCGTATAAGCTGGTCAGTAATTTTTAACTGTAATGCAGTTTATTGGTAACAATGACATGAACATGTGTTGGGGTTGACATCCATACAAGCATTATACTCATTATAGATTTTTATCTCAACATAGTGTGAAATACACATAAACAATGAAATGTAGGCACAATTTGCTGGGGGGCAACGAGGAGCCTCGGGATCTTTCCCTCACGGCCCTTTCTCCCATGCATTTCCATGGCAATTCCATTGTTTTGGTCTAGTTCGAATTGACCTCTTTACCGCATCTATATGGAACCTGAATGCTTCTAATGAGGACATTAGCAGCAGGAGCATCATCATCACCACCCTCTATTCTTCAGAATTGATCCAAGTCAGGCTGGACCACGTGACTGACTTTTTCAACCTCTCCCTGACCATGTCTGGAATGTCTGCATGTTTCAAGCAGACCACCATAGTCCCTGTGCCCAAGAACCCCAAGGTAACCTGACTAAATTACTATCGCCCCGTAGCACTCACAGCTGCACACAGCAAATTCTCCAGTGTTAAATCATCCCCGACAGTGTTAAATTTAACACTGGGCAACTGTCTATACAGGTCCATGATAATGAGTGTTAAATTAACACTGTGCTTAGTGCTGATGGGGTTACACATTAACAGAAATGTTCCCTCGTCTTTTTCCGGTACTGAGCAAATTTCAGGTTTAATGAGTGCAAACTTGAACATTGTGAAAATTCTGTGCAACTTCCAGCATGTGTTTACTGTGAACTGAGGCTGTACCCGCTTTAAGTTAGTTTCAGACGGTGGTCAAGTAGGCTCTGTGTCTATTTGATCATAATGTAGGCCTACCAGAGTGGCCTGCCATCAAAAACAATGGATAAAATGCATCCCATAACATTTTAACATGGAAATAGATGTTCTATCATTCAGCCGACAATAGCAGCCAATGTGTGTTGTTCAATGTATGCTTAAATTCCTTGACTTATGAAAAAAACATGCAGGGCTTGACATTAACCTGTTTATCCACTTGTCCTTCAGACAATGAGGTGACTGAAAATGTTGTGTTTGATGCAACAACAAAAAACTTTACAAAATAAAATGCATTATTATTCCCATACAATTATTACAGAGAATCAGACAAATTATCCAACCCCTGCCTATTGGCTACTTAGCTATTCAAGCCTATATCAAAATGCAACACTGCCCCTTTTAAGACAATTTTTTTTACTTTTTACCTGAATAGCTTTTCAAAGATGTCTATAAATGTACAGGTTTTGTGCTCTTGTAGGAAGCAATCACTCCCCCATTGCTGACTACAAATGATCTATAACTGGGCTAATAACTCACTAACTAGCAAAGATATGAACAAATGTGCACACGTGGCTACATGCAGCTCTCGCTTTGATCTCAAAACAAGCACTTCTTGGTTATGCCGCGCCAATCTGTGTAGAGTATGGCTGAGTCCTGCATGTCAATGCAATAGAATCCTACTCTGATGCATTCTGCCTACAACAAAGTCTCTTGCATAGTTAGTTTTGCATAAGAAGTCTTGCATAGTTCGTTTTGTTTCGGTATGTTGCATTGAAAGTGGCTAATACTTTGTTGATTCAATCACAATTTGATCACAATTCCCACAATTCCCTTTTTTGCCTTCTATTTTTTTTCTGAATCTATGGCATTATTTAGGATGCTTAAAACAGAAGCTTATACTATACTAAATAAAACTAATTATTTGAACTACAGTGCAGAAAGTGTGGTTTCACATAAAACAATTTTCTAAATAGTGTCTTTTTAATGGGATTTACCCTCGCATCCCTGAATGTTCCATAGTTCCACACTCTACCTGCTAAACTACCCGTCAGGTAAAACTTCATAGAAAATCCTAACTAGATTTGTAAGTATGGTGTCTAGTAGAGGTCGGTGTGTGAAAGCAGCTTGGAATTGAAGAAAGCATCGGAACCACTGCAAAATCAGTGGGATCTCGCATTTTGTAACACACGGTTTGAAAAGGCATGTGATCAAACAAAGCTTTGGATGTCATTGATGACGTACCTCTGATAAAGTGACATGCATTGGCACACTGCTTCAAAGTTAGCCTCTTAGCGATTTCAACGCATACCTTGGAGCTCCAGTATCAAACGTAACATCACTACTAGGAAGTGTATATAGTTTACACCAACGGTGTTATGCAATAACATCTTGTATATTATTTTTAACTCCAGGAAGTGTGTATAGTTTGCACCAACGGTGTTATGCAATAACACCTCATATATATATATATATATATAGTATTTTGAACCAACACATAAAGGTCCTTATCTCTTGACAAGATCACTCAGTGTTAGGTTATGGACATTACAATAGTATTTATAAATCGTTATGTAAGCAAGTTATATACTTCAGCACTAGTAGTAGTCATTCTTAATGTTGATTTACATAACCATAGACCATTTAAACTGGTACAACACTTCCACTCACGGGTGGCCAAAAATATGTCCCCACCAAGCCACGCCCCCAATATAATTTCCCAGTGCCTTTTCAAGTGAATTCTAGAGTTACCACCCACCCATGACTGTATGTGTTAGTGACAGTGAAATGATTGTTAAATTCGTTCAGTTTCAGTCCTGTGCAGTTCACCAAGTGAGTTCCTACTGTAGACGAATGTTATCATTAAAATAAAACTGTTTGACAATACATATGTCGTTGAGGCCTTACTTTGATGGATGAGTTTTACCTTGACACAGTGGTGCTAGGAACATCATGGTTTACAGGCCACATCAGGCCTGCAGGGCACATTATGCTGGTTTGCAAAGTGATGTGTAATTCCAATTGGAATCCATCCAGAGTTAGGACATCCAACTGTTGGAACTTTTCATCAGCAAGCTGCATTCAGAATGACTGACATTGATAAAGGAGACTACCTAAACCATTTAAACTGGATCAACCATTTCAGTAACAGGTGCAATAAATGTAACTAGCTGATTGGATTAATTTAGAAAACATTCTGTTATTTATGCTTGTGTAGCATGAGATTAATCAATCAATCAATGTACATGCGAAAACACAGATATTTAAAAAAAATCAAAAAAAATCTAACTTCAGTAGAGCATGCTGGGAAATATAATAATGATGGGTGTGGTTTTGAAGGGAATATTTTACTCTCCACAGAGTATAACTGACACAATCACTCTTTCACACACAGCACTGGTTATTATTAACAATAACATTGCGGTACTTTTACACCACTGAGTGTTAATTTAAACCCTGAATCGACACTAGAAATGTTACACTGAAAAATCAACACTCTGTAACACTGGCCAATTTGCTGTGTAGCCATGAAATGCTTTGAAAGAATGGTCATGGCTCACATCAAAACCATCATCCCAGACACCCTGGACCCACTCCAATTCGCATACTGCCCCAACAGATCCAATCTCTATTGCACTCCACACTGCCCTGTCCAACCTGGATAAAAGGAACACCTACGGTGCCTTCTGAAAGTATTCAGACTCTTTGAATTTTCCACATTTTGTTAGGTTACAGGCTTATTCTAAAATTGATGACAGTATTCCCCCCTGATCAATTTACACACAATACCCCATAATGACAAAGCAAACATCGTATTTTTTTTATTTTTTTTGTAAAAATAAAAAAAATACTGAAATATCACATTTTACATAAGTATTCAGACCCTTTACTCAGTACTTTGTTGAAGCACCTTTGGCAGCTATTACAGCCTCGATTCTTCTTGGGTATGACGCTACAAGCTTGGCACACCTGTATTTGGGGAGTTTCTCCCATTCTTCTCTGCAGATCCTCTCAAGCTCTGTCAGGTTGGATGGGGAGCATCACTGCACAGATATTTTCAGGTCTCTCCAGAGATGTTCGATTGGGTTCAAGTTCGGGCTGTGGCTGTGCCACCCAAGGACATTGAGACTTGTCCCGAAGCCACCCCTGCGATGTCTTGACTGTGTGCTTAGGGTCGTTGTCCTGTTGGAAGGTGAACCTTCGCCCTAGTCTGAGGTCCTGAGTGCTCTGGAGCAGGTTTTCATCAAGGATCTCTGTACTTTGCTTTGTTCATCATTCCCTTGATCCTGACTAGTCTCCCAGTCCCTGCTGCTGAAAAACATCCCCACAGCATGAAGCTGCCACAACCATGCTTCACTGTAGGGATGGTGCCATGTTTCCTCCAAAAATGACGCTTGGCATTCAGGCCAAAGAGTTCAGTCTTGGTTTCATCAGACCAGAGAATCTTGTTTCTCATGGTCTGAGAGTATTTTTAGGTGCCTTTTGACAAACTCCAAGCGGGCTGTCATGTGCCTTTTTACTGAGGAGTGGCTTCCGTCTGGCCACTACAATAAAGGCCTGATTTATTGTAGTGCTGCAGAGATGGTTGTCCTTCTGGAAGGTTCTCCCATCTCCACAGAGGAACTCTAGAGCTCTATCAGACTGACCATTGGGTTCTTGGTCACCTCCCTGACCAAGGCCCTTCTCTCCCGATTGCTCAGTTTGGCTGGGTGGCCAGCTCTAGGAAGAGTCTTGGAGGTTCCAAACTTCTTCCATTAAAGAATGATGGAGGCCACTGTGTTCTTGGGGATTTCAATGCTGCAGAAATGTTTTGGTACCCTTCCCCAGATCTGTCCCTCGACACAATCCTTTCTCTGAGTTCTATGGACAATTCCTTAGACCTCATGGCCTGGTTTTTGCTCTGACATTGACTCAACTGTGGGACCTTATATAGACAGGTGTGTGCCTTTCCAAATCATGTCCAATCAATTGAATTTACCACCATGTTTCTACAACCAATCAAGTTGTAGAAACATCTCAAGGATGATCAATGGAATGGATGAACCTGAGTTCAATTTTGAGTCTTATAGCAAAGGGTCTGAATACTTATGTAAATAAGGTATTTCTGTTTTTATTTTTGCCAACATTCCAAAAAACTTGTTTTCACTTAGTCTTTATGGGGTATTGTGTGTAGATTAGATTTTTGTATTTAATCCATTTCCACAAAATGTGGAAAAAGTAAAGATGTCTGAATACTTTCCGAAGGCACTGTATGTGAGAATGTTGTTCATTGACTACAGCTCAGCGTTCAACAACATAGTACCCTCCAAGCTCATCACTAAGCTTAGGACCCTGGGACTGAACTCCTCCCTCTGCAACTGGATCCTGGACTTCTTGACGGGCCGCCCCCAGGTGATGAGGGTAGGCTACAACGCATCCACCACACTGACCCTCAACATGGAGGCCCCTCAGCAAGCACCCCTAAGTCCCCTCTACTCCATGTTCACCCATGACTGCGTGGCCGAGCACGACTCCAACACCATCATTAAGTTTGCTAAAGTTGACACGACGGTGGTAGGCGTGATCAGTGACGATGAGACAGCCTATAGGGAGGAGGTCAGTGACTTGGCCGTGTGGTGCCAGGACAAAAACCTTTACATCAATATCAACAACAACAAAAAATAAACTGATTATGGACTACAGGAAACGGAGGGCCAAGCACACCCCCATCCACATCAACAGGGCTTTAGAGGAGCGGATCGAGAGCTTCAAGTTCCTTGGCGTCCACATCATTAAGGAATTGACATGGGGCACACACACCAACACAGTTGTGAAGAAGGCACGACAATGTCTCTTCCTCTCAAGAGGCTGAACAGATTTGGCATGGGCCCACAGATCCTCAATAAGTTCTTCAGCTGCACCATTGAGAGCATCTTGACTGGCGGCATCATCGCTTGGTTTGGCAACTGCTTGGCTTCCGACTGCAAGGCACTACAGAGGTTAGTGCAACAGGACCCAGAACAGCTTCAAGCCATAAGATTGCTAAATAGCTACCCGGACCATCTGAATTGACCACCCCTTTGCAGTAACTCTTTTTACTCATCACATATGGTGCTGCTACTGCTTTTTATCTATCCTGTTGCCAACTGACTTTACCCTTACCCATATGTACATATCTACCTTAATAACATTGTACCCCTGCACATCGACTCGGTACTGGTAACTGGTAACCTGTGTATATAGCCAAGTTATTACTCATTGTGTATTTATTCCCTGCGTCATTATCTTTCTATAATTTTTCTCTCTGCTTTTTTCGAAGGGCCCGTAAGTAAGCATGTCACTGTTAGTCTACACCTGTTGTTTACGAAGCATGTGACAATTTTATTTTATTTGACCTGACCTGAAGTGGGCCACGTTTAGTTTCTAAACTTTGTGTAACGTTGCAGATAGAAATGCCATGAATAGAGCCGACATGGTTCCTTGTTTGTTTTACATTAGGCTTCATAGCGTATATCTGTCGGAACTTTCCTAAACATTGTGTCCTGCTAAAAGCTCCCCCCCGGAGAATTCTAGGGCCCAGGCCATATGGGCAGAAACATCTCCTGGCTCTACTTATGACCCAATGTCAATCCACAGAGTCTGGTTTTATTCTTTATATGATGGTGAAGTGCCTTTCACAGTGGTGTTTGAAATCACAAAACGCTACAGAGAAGTATAGACGTAATAGAAAGCAGATTAGTGACCACAAGCAGCAACCAGACCACATAGAGAGAGGAAATCTAGTTGTAAACATTTGCTATTTCGACATCAGTCAATTAGAGAATGTTTTTGACATTGACATTGTTTTTAGACATTGTGGGCCACCACATTGTTCTCACCGTCTCAGATGTAGAGCCAAAGAACCATCTGAATGTCTCAGACACTAAATAGCCTAGCTACTGAGGTCAGAGTGAAAGAGAGGCTATTTACCCCCTCATCCCATTGTTTTTTAGGTTATGTCAGTGTGTGTTAGAAACAGGTGGACCCCTAATCTTTTATGTCAGGTATAGACAGAAGGGGGTGTTTTGGAGATCTGTCATAGGGACAGGACAGGACTGGTAGGATCACAGGGTGTTTATCTAGAGCAAGCAGCAATAAGATTGGTCACTGAAATGCACCAGCCTGACCACCCTCTCTACAAGGTACTCTACCACAGAGAAGGGAGTCCTGCGAAACCAGAAACAACTGTCCAGTGTCAACGCAAGGACAAATACGCTGACAAATTCTACCATAGCCACTGCCATCTGTCACGTTCCTGACCTTATTTCCTTTGTTTTGTCTTTGTTTAGTTGGTCAGGACGTGAGCTGGGTGGGCATTCTATGTTATGTGTTTCTATGTTGGGTTCATTTTCAATTAGCCTGATATGGTTCTCAATCAGGGGCAGGTGTTTTACATTTCCTCTGATTGAGAACCATATTAAGGTAGGCTGTTCTCACTGTTTGTTTGTGGGTGATTGTTCCTGTGTCAGTGTTTGTGCCACACGGGACTGTTTTCGTTCGTTCGTTCATTTCATTCGTGTGTTCCTTCCCGTTCGTGCGTTCATGTTATATGTTCACAAGTTCAGGTCTGTTAAAGTCGTTTATTATTTTGTAGTTTGTTCAAGTGTATTTTCGTCTTCGTTATTATTATTAAAATTATTATGTATTCAACCCACGCTGTGTTTTGGTCCGATCCTTGCTCCTCTTCAGACGACACCATCAGACTTTTTAATAACAAAATGTCACTTTTTAAACTGTTCTTCTAAGCTAGGACCTTTTTTAATTGAATGTAGTATATTTAAGTATTGTCTAAATGTGACTGTGCATTCTGCATATTCAGTCTGCAAGCATGAATGATATAAATGAAATCAAATCTCTCTACGCCAACACCCTGCCTTCTCCTTCCATCCTTATCTTCATTCTCTGCCTAATAAATCCTCAAAAGTAAAAAAAATTCTCACACCGTCTGCTCTCTCTGCCTCTCTCTCCCTCCCTCTATCTACACTGCCTCTCCATCTGCCTCCCTCTATGCTGCCTATATCTCTTCTCTGCCTCTATCTGTGTGAAAGTTCAACCCCAAGCTCTCAATCCCATTAAAGGCTCCAGGGAGAGATTTATCTGTGTGTGCTACTGTGTGTCTGTGTGCATGTTCATCCTTCTAGGGGAGAGTGGGATAAGTTCAGACATTTTTTACATTCAGCATCACTACGTCAAGGGAAAGATCTCTAAATATATTTTAGGATGTTGTGTATCCCTGTAAATAATCAGAATTCATGTAAACATAACAGTTTTGAAAAACCATTCCAGGTGAAGCTGGTTGAGTGCGCCAGACGTGTGCAAAGCTATCATTAAGGCAAATGGTGGCTACTTTGAATAATCTCAAATATAAAATATATTTTGATTGAACACTTTATGGTTACTACATGATTCCATACGTCATTTCATAGTTTTGATGTCTTCACTGTTATTCTACAATGTAGAAAATAGTACAAATAAAGAAAAACCCTTAAATAAGTAGGTGTCCAAACTTTTGACTGGTACTGTAGATCTCTCTGTTAAATATCAAAATCACCTTTATTCACCAAGATCGTTTGCACATACCTGAACTTTACTTGGCAATATGGTGCTGCTAGTAACAAACAACATTTAGAGACGGACAGCTAGAGTTTAAACAAAGTTTACATACAATCATACAACTCTACCTAGTTGTAAGAGGATGAGCAGTGGATATACAAATATACAGTGGGTTTACAGTTGATATACTGTAAAATTGCACATCCACTGTATCAGTCTGAATATATCTAAATGCAGAGTTACCACTATCACTTACCTTCCATTTCTTGACCAGTTGTCTGGGACAGTGATGTTTCGATGTGCCAATTTGTATGCAAGTTCTCTGCATTTGAGACTACTAAACCCATAAAACTGGTCCACGAGATTCTTGATGTTTAGCAAGCTCAGACTCTGTCATCAGATAAGACCTTGTGTGCCTCTGCTACTCTATCATAGCCTCTCTTTCACACAGGTAAATGTTCATTTAATTTTTTGTCAATGTACCTCTTCAGTGTCATTCAGTCTATTTTTGTCATCCCTTGCTGCTGCTCAAATGGACTTCGTCCGTTCGCGCACTTCCTTGGCTGCACTATCTTGAGTTCATATATATGACATATTGCCAAAAATACTATGCATATTATGGATGAAACGGACAAAATGTTAACATCATTTGTATGGTGGCCATTGGCTCAACTTACCCCAAGGCAAACATTTTGACTATAAATAAAATAAAACTATAATATTGTCCCACAAAGCTACAAGGGTGTACTTTCATGCTAGGTTTAGGACCTCATATTGTAGCTTATAAAGACCCCAACTGATGTGTAAAACAATCTACTTTGGTTTAGATACAAACATCATAAAACCTATAACACAAATTGAATTTGATTTTGTGAAAATCAGTTTGTTGGACTTAACTTGCTTACCACTTTTTCTATGTGGTTTATTCCTTCAAAGACTCCATGAAATGATGACCTCTTCCTAAATATTTGCTCACATGATTCATTTTGTGTATTGGTTCCTAGAAACAAGGGGTGTCTCAACTTACCCCACTCTCTCCTATGTTGTGTGTCTGTGTGCATGCTCATGTTCATGAATCCATGTTTGTCTGTGTAGGTTCATCCAGATGAGAATGTCTTGGCTTCCTAAAAGCAATAGCCTACACTACAATATGAACATAGGACGAATGACAGAGGGGGCTTGCATTGAATGTATTTTATTACAAACGCAACATATTATGCTATAAGCCTTTGTCATTGATGAAATAGGCCTATTTCATTTTCTATCGTTGATACTAGTCTAATGATAGACAGACCAAGAAGTAATTATTTGGACTACATATATTTAACTGATTACAGGGTGTGCACCAGCAAGAAACAATATTAGTTAGGTCAGAGAGAGGCTGATGCCATTGTTTGTATATGTGTGTGTTTGGTTTGTGTTAAGGCTCGCAAAGCAGAGCTGCGTTTTATTGTTAGGGCCCAGGAAAAACTCCTGATCCTACTGCAGAGCTATGTCGAAGTGGAGCGTAGAACCAACCATTGCAGTGAATTGAAGCCTGATTTATGCTAGTATCTTCCGCCATAAATTGTCGTTGCACTGTCAGCCCATCCCCTGATCCCATTGTAGCTGGATGAGAGTTGATGAGGTGGGTGGTGATTGTTGTTGTGACAGAGTAATAAGTCACTGATATTTCGCAAGGACCAGGAGGAGCTTTAAAGGCGGTGTCTGTTCTGTCTGTGGGGTGGCTGGATCATTTCTAAAAGCTTGGACTGTAGCCAGTAACTTTCCATTGCTGTCTGTGTTGATGCAGGTCACTGTGCATGATGAATACAGAGTTCCCTTGATTATCACAGATTCTTTTTTTTACTTTGTTGCTAAAATTAGATAATCGCGTCCTGGTTCCTGCATTTGACTGTTTCTCTCCTACATTAGGCCTGGTATGTGATTATTCCCGAATTACCTTTGATCTGTCTGGTTTGGCAACTCTGGTAGTAGCACACTTTTGACTGTACCCAGAGGACAGCTTTGGTATTGCAGTTTAACTGATGTCCAGCCCAGAAAGACAATTCCCATAGACGGCCCCATAGGGCTCCAACGTTCTGTGCCCCTCTTCCTGTGGTTATGGTTCCGAAACTGATAAGCCACTTTTAGCATGCACATTTCAACAACACGATGGTTGTGGTTCCAAACATTGAATAGGTACTTTTAAATATTTTAAATCTCTTTTTAAGGTCCAGTGCAGTCAAAAACGTGATTTTCCTGTGTTTATATATGTTTCCACACTATGAGGTTGGAATAATACCGTTAAATTGTTAAAATGATGATAATGCCCTTTTGGTGTAAGAGCTGTTTGAAAAGACTGCCTGAAATTTCAGCCTGTTTTGGTGGGAGTTTTGGCCTTGCATGGTGACATCACCATGCGGTAAATTAGTTAAAAGACCAATAAGAAAGAGTTCTAAATCTCTCTGCCAATAACAGCTAATTTTCAGTTTTCCTCTCCCCACTCAAACACTCCCAGACAGTCCTAGCTAAATTATGTTTATTGTACTTTTACCCTTTTATCTCCCCAATTTCATGATATCCAATTGGTAGTTAGTCTTGTCTCATCGCTGCAACTCCCCTACAGACTGGAGAGGCGACGGTTGAGAGCAATGTGTCCTCCAAAACACAACCCTGCCAAGCCGCACTGCTTCTTGACATACTGCTCGCTTAACCCGGACGCCAGCTGCACCAAGTAAGCTTGCAGGCGCCCGGCCCGCCACAAGGAGTCGCTAGAGAATTTGGACAAGAAAATCCCGGCCGGCCAAACTCTCCCCTAACGTGGACGACGCTGGGCCAATTGTGCGCCGCATCATGGGTTTCCTGGTCACAGCCGGCTGTGGCACAGCCCGAAATTGAACTCGGGTCTGTAGTGACGCCTCCAGTGCCTTAGACCGCTGCGCCACTCGGGAGCCTAGCTAAATTCTTGCTTGAGAAACTGCTCTTGGCTAAGAAGACATTTTTATTTGTTTCATTTTGGCCATTTTTAATTGAAAACATTCATAGTAAAGTACTTAATTGTTACCCAGAAATTATTTGATATTGAGATAAAAACAGCTGCATTGGACCTTAAAAAAAATAAAAAAATAAAAAATAAAAAAGATATATGAAGAAAAAGGTCAATGGTACAAGGCTGTGTACATACCAGAGTTAGGGGGCAAACAAACGACTCCTCCTATACAGCATGGCGGTCTATCTCAGACATCACATGACCACTGGACTCATTCATTGGAAAGCATTGGGCCAAAACACCGCGTTGGCCAGCTCTATATACTGTAGAACAAGATAAATAATAATGAGGAATATAAGCCATGAAGGCAGCTGTCTAAGCCCTGTAGAACTAGATAATGGTTATATTTAAGCAAAACGGCCCGAGGGGGGTGTGGTATATTGCCAATGTGGAGTGCCTGGATACAGCCCTTAGCTGTGGTATATTGGCCATATACCACAAACCCCTGAGGTGCCTTATTGCTATTATTTACTGGTTACCAACATAATTAGAACAATAAACAAGTAATTTAGTGTCATACCCAATGTTCCCTCTAAGCTTTGCGGGTGCACAGCTCGTCCAGGACTGCCGTGCAGAAGAAATACCAGCCTGCGCAGACGCACGAGATTGAACTTCAATCAACTTTACTCAAGTTTGACCCGTTAATTTACACTATCAACGTTTTATTCTAATGTGAGAATTGTTTGGATCAATGCAACATACCAAAACAAATATAACTATGCAATAATTAGTCTGTGATTTTATTTTGGGCAGAGCGCATTGGACAATTCTATTGCAATGACAGGCATGAGCGATCTCGAGTAGATACACTTGTTTTGAGACCAAAGCCGCATGTTGCCAAGTGTGCACATTTGTTCATATTATTTGCTAGTTAGTGAGTTATTAGCCCAATTATAGCCAATTTCCCTAAGCAACCCCTTTATTTGTCAAGTTTTCATCCAATATGTTGTGAATACAATATTGTAAATGATGAAAGTATTGTTGGTAAGATAGGAATGTTATTTTAGGAGTCATGAGAACTTCTAATCATATCCTTTGCACATTAAGTAGCTATGCCTGAGTGAGGTCAGAGAGCTAGTCAGCATGACGGAACGCCCCTTTTGACCAGGAGTGCATAAAGGCTTGGAAGAGGACTCAACCTTTAGACCAGGAAATGTGAGGCGAGAGCTACATGTTTTAAATGGTTGAAACTCTAAACCTCAACACGAGGTGAAGAAATAAACTCCCCTTCCAGAGACACGAAGAGCTGCAGCTCATGTCCATCGTGGTCTGAATCCTGAATACCAAAACAAGGAGGAAGAGGTGAGGTGGTCTTAAGTCAGAGAAAAGCGAATCTAAGTGAGACTATTCTACTACGCTCATCACCAATGGGAACCGTCGACATGGCTGGTTATATTCCAGAGTGAACAACAGAAGACGGGAAAGGGGAGACCCCTTTCGGACAGTTGGAGCCATACAGCTGGAAGGCCAACAACCTTTTGAAGTAGGGCTGTTCCGACAGATAAAACACACACGTAAATGCATTCATGATTTCTTATTCCAAGCGCTTGGCGGTTCTTGCGCAAACTATATGATTAATGTTACTGTGAGAATAATTCTGAAATGTCTCAATGATAAGTGTGCCTTTCTCTCTCTCTCCCCTCTCTCCATCTACTATTTATTTTGATTTTACCATGATGTCAAGCAAAGAAGCACTGAGTATAGGCCTTGAAATACATCCACAGGTACACCTCCAATTGACTCAAATTATGTCAATTGGCCTATCAGAAGCTTCTTAAGCATTGACATCATTTTATGGAATTTTACAAGCTGTTTAAAGGCACAGTCAATTTAGTGTATGTAAGCTTCTGACCTACTGGAATTGAGATTAAGTGAAATAATCTGTCTGTTAACAATTGTTGAAAAAATTACTTGTGTCATGCACAAAGTAGATGTCCTAACCGACTTGCCAAAACTATAGTTTATTAACAATACATTTGTGGAGTGGTTGAAAAACGAGTTTTAATGACTCCAACCTAAGTGTATGTAAACTTCCAACTTCAACAGTAGATTTGTGATGAGTAATGCAAGATACCTAAACATCATTATTAAAGTGGCATTAATGAAGTGACTAGTGATCCATTTGTTAGAGTGGCCAATGATTTCAAGTCTATGTAGGCAGCAGCCTCTCTGTGTTAGTGATGGCTGTTTAACAGTCTGATGGCCTTGAGATTGAAAAATAGCTTCTGTCTCGGTCCCAGCTTTGATGCACCTGTACCCACCCCGCTACCATCGCCTTCTGGATGGTAGCAGAGTGATCAGACAGTGGCTCGGGTGGTTGTTGTCCTTGATGATCTTTTTGGCCTTCCTGTGACATCGGGTGCTGTAGGTAGTTTGACCCCGCTGATGCGTTGTGCAGACCGCACCACCCTCTGGAGAGCCCTGCGGTTGTGGGCGGTGCAGTTGTTGTACCAGGCGGTGATACAGCTCGACAGGATGCTCTCAGTTGTGCATTTGTAAATGTTTGTGAGGGTTTTAGGTGACAGACAAATTTCTTCAGCCTCCTGAGGTTGAAGAGGCGGTGTTGCGCCTTCACAATACTGTGTGGGTGGACCGTTTCAGTTTGTCCGTGATGTGTATGCCGAGGAACTTAAAACGTTCCACCTTTTCCACTGCTGTCCTGTCGATGTGGATAGGGGGGTGCTCCCTCTGAAGTCCACGATCATCTCCTTTTGTTTTGTTGAGTTAGAGGTTGTTTTCCTGACACAACACTCCGAGTGCCCTCACCTCCTCCCTATAGGATGTCTCGTCATTGTTGGTGATCAAGCCTATTACTGTTGTTGTCATTGATAGAAATACCAGTCGATGTAAATACATTAGACTGGTCATGCTTATCGGTCTATAGGTTAATTTGCATAATTTTGTGGAATTAAATTGATGCGTGTGTATATTCATTATGTATCTTATTTATCACATGCGTACAGCATGCAGATAGAGCGCCTAGGAGTGGAGAATCTGTCAGACAGCGTGAGAGCAGCTGCTGCAGCATCCCAAACAGCATGCATAGGAAACGGAAGGCAGGCTTCATCAGTGGGTCACACACCACTTTGCAATGAGCTGGAGGCAGTATGCATTTTGAAAACATTTACTTAATTGTTTGAAAGCTGAACGTTTGAATTAATATATATTATGAGGCATGACTTACCTTGCTTCAAAGTAGCCTAGCCAAAATGACTATATCTGTGGAGGCAATTCTTTTCTATTAACTTTCTTTCATTGTCCAGTAGCCAAAGGCACAATCATAGTCATATTAGCAACCCATGCTAGTTGTTGCATATTAGATCTCCCCTTTTTCTAAATGTTATTTAGAAAAATGAAACAGCCCACATGTGTGGCGCGCTTTTGACAACTGTGTTCCTGCTAATTGCATTATGGAACGAACATTTGCACATAACCTACTGCCTTGTGCACATTGCTGCGCTTATAATGGGAAGAAATAATAGTTTAGCAACATTTTAAGCTAAACGTTTTGATCTGTTGCATCAGACTCATCACTTTATAACACTTTTTATGTAGCCTAGGCCTGCTAGGTGTATTATTTTGTGATCTCTCGTCCCACAACTGTCCCAGTCTGTTTGGAATTGGCCAGTTCTTTCTTGACAAGCTGACCAATAGAATAGGTCAACTTTTATACTATAGGGGATAGTAGATTGACAGGCTAGTGATTTTGCTGTTCGTTACTCATCTTGTTGGCTGAGGAAAAGTAAATGTGGACAGTTATTCTAACGTGTTCAAAGTGCGCATCAGAATTATGTAAGAAGGACCGCACATTGTTGCGATCCCCGACTTGCATGTTCTATTATTATAAATGACCATAATCTAAATGTGATTTCTGTTGTTCTGACCACTGTGAGTGTATGCCCTAATCAGGTTATGCACCCAATGCATATGGTTCCGGTAAATTTCTCAAATGTCCAGTAAAAAAGAAATGCTGGCAGGTCAAATGTCTGGTGCCACATTTTCCTTACAGAAACCCTGATTCTGCATCACTATGAACATTTTAAAATGTTATTGGGCATACTACAATTATAGTTCATACCGGTATGGTCATGAGAAACTTATCAAATAAGGCACCATTGAGTTGTTTGGCGGCCATATTGGAAAAAGGCTTCTGTGGGGTTAATACGTGAATCTTGTGATGGCCCTGTACAAATCTTTTTAAAGCCCTGTTCTAGCTTTTTGTGTGAAATGTGGTGCAATCCAAAAACATAGCTGTAAATACATTTCTACATGTAATTCAATGGCTAGGCCTTTAACATTCTATGGACAATGGCACAATATGGGCTATTTTTAAACAATAGTTGTAGCTGGTGCTTTCAAAGTTGGTTATATTATATACAATTTAAAGTAATTTTATGAACTTTTTCAGAACCACTTGTCAAACAAAGATTAAAATGTATAAGGCTTTCCTTTTTTAAGCAATTTACACAGGTTATTCTGATTTGTATGCTAAAGGTCAAAAGTCAAGGTTCTGTTGACCTGAACATTCCAAAAATGTGTCCGATTTGATAGCTGTGAATCTAAGCCTTCAAATGATATATGATTAAAGAGTATACTTGTAAATTTACAACAAGTTATTTCTCATTGTTTGTCATAGGGTAAAATCTGTTATGGGGAATAACTTGGATTAAACCGAGAAAGCTACCATTGCTGCACTGCTATCACACATTTTCCAACTCTAGGGACATGGCTCAGTTGGTAGAGCATGGCACTTGCAACACCAGGGTTATGAGTTTGATTCCCACAGGGGACCAGTATGAATAAATATGAAAATGTATGTACTCACTACTATAAGTTGCTCAGGATAAGAGCATCTGCTAAATGACTAAAATGTAAATGTAATAGACCTTCAAGAAAATCACTGACATCATGAGCCTGACCGCCCTGGCTCATGGACTAATAGACATATACATCATTGACATGCACACACAAAGAAGTCAGCTCAGAGAGGCCGAGCTCCATTGGCAGCAGATTTGAATTTAGAATGGAAAATGAATTTGTTTTATGCAACAAATGTCAGTATCACAAATGTATATCGCATCTACCGAAATCACACTGATTCATTCCTCTAATCAAACCGAATCGTTTCAAACTAAAACATATAGTTTCTGGATCGGAGCCCATTTATCTAGATATGTATTAAATTGTCTTGTCTTACCAATGTATTAGACATACCAAGGTATTAGAAATACATAAACACAATAATATTGAAATAAAGAGCCTGTCAACTACTAATATTTAAATGTAGTTTAGCAGAAAGGATTTGCCTTCTATAAATTTGGTTTGTTTTGTAAGTTTAAGAAATATTGCCTAGTGCCTTGTCATTTTGTTACCAAAAACCCACATCTTAAGATGTTTTCTAATATCTCTCCCTCATGAGGAGGGTTGATAATGAAAGTTCACAGAAGTAATAAGTAAAGGTAGACCTACCACTTGTTTTTACTGATAACAATTTTGATTTATTAAGTGATTTAACTATTTATACTATTTATAAGTATAACTATTTATAACCAAATCGGTAACGGAAGGACTGAGGAATCACTAACAGAATGACTGCGGTTGGCTACAATGGGAAATCATAGTAGGCACAAACCACAAGTTGTCACCTGCTACTGTTTTCCCTTCCACTGGCATACTGTTATGGTCAGCTCATAATGTTTTCTTTCTTATTCTGTCATCTGGTGGTCAAAGAAAGTGTGAAACCAGTCTGGACAACCCCTCCCTCTCTCTCCCTCTTCTCTATCTAACTGACAACAGCCCCCTCTCTTTCCATTCACTGTAACCAGCATCCTCACCCACTGAGCACCAACCGAAACCAGACATCCATGGACGATGAGAAACAGATTACATTACATTTCGCCCTGGCCTTGATTTCAACGTCCACAGATGTCGTTTTTTTGTTCCAGACTAGCCTTGATTTGGTCCAAACATAGACTTCTAAGATTGGTTCAGATTTGGACCGGACCAAATCTGAACCAATCATAGACGGCTATAAGTACAGTGGAGCACAGTACAGTGGAGCACAGTACAGTAGAGCAGAGTTCAGTTCAGTACAGAGTACAGTAAAGCACACTAGAGCAGAGTCCAGTATTGTACTGTACTGATTTTTAACAGAGTTTTTGGGAGATATGAACGTCATCTTGTTACCAACTGTTGCATCTGTGCTGTTCTATATTGTGGAGCTCCGCCCCATAGTGGTTTACGCCGCTGCCTAGGCAGCGAATAGCCTCAGTGAAAATGATGCACACACCTGCAGCCAATAGTAGAACAGGTGTCCCTATATAAGGGTACACTTCCCCTCAATCAGCCTCCCATTATCTTTAGCGACAGGTCTGGACTGAAGAAATAAAGATATAATTCATGCCTTTGACAAGCTTCTTCTGTTGGCACTCCAATATGTCCCATAAACATCACAAATGGTCCTTTTGTTCGATTAATTCCGTCTATATATATTCAAAATGTCCATTTATTTGGCGCGTTTGATCCAGAAAAACACCGGTTCCAACTTGCACAACGTGACTACAAAATATCTCAAAAGTTACCTGTAAGCTTTGTCCAAACATTTCAAACTACTTTTGTAATACAACTTTAGGTATTTTTTAACGTAAATAATCGATAAAATTGAAGACGGGATGATCTGTGTTCAATACCGGAGGAAAACAATGTGTAGCATGCTTTCTGGTCACGCGCCTCTAACAAACAGTACACTTCATTGTAGCCTCATTCTGAACATGGCTACTTCTTCATTTCTCAAAGGAAAAACCTCAACCAATTTCTAAAGACTGTTGACATCCAGTGGAAGCGGTAGAAACAGCAGGAAGGTCCCTTAGAAATCTGGATTGAAAAAAACCCATTGAAAAGAGTGACCTCAAAAACATTAAAAAAAATATGAATGGTTTGTCCTCGGGGTGCCTGCCAAATAAGTTCTGTTATAGTCACAGACATGATTCAAACAGTTTTAGAAACTTCAGAGTGCTTTTCTATCCAATACTAATAATACTATGCATATATTAGCATCTGGGACTGAGTAGGAGGCAGTTTAATCTGGGCACGCTTTTCATCCAAACGTGAAAATGCTGCCCCCTATCCTAGAGAAGTTAATAAAGAATGTGTTCCATCTGACTTTGTCACATGAGAACCTCTTCCATAACAAAACTGAGACCGCTCAAGTTCCTTCTCTCTCTATCTCTCTTCCTCTCACCACTCTGCGTGTAGCACAGCCCACTATGAGTGTGTAGTTGAGCACACACAGAAGGACGTTGTGAGCTGATTGTCCTCACAGTGGCAGACCACATGTAACAACACCTGCACAGGATCGGTACATCCGAACATCACACCTGCAGGACAGGTACATGATGGCAACAACAACTGCCCGAGTTACACCAAGAACGCACAATCCCTCCATCAGTGCTCAGACTGTCCGCAATGTGCTGAGAGGCTGGACTGAGGGCTTGTAGGCCTGTTGTAAGGCAGGTCCCCACCAGACATCACCGGCAACAACGTCGCCTATGGGCACAAACCCACCATCGCTGGACCAGACAGGACTGGCAAAAAGTGCTCTTCACTGACGAGTCACGGTTTTGTCTCACCAGGGTTGATGGTCAGATTTTCATTTATCGTCGAAGGAATGAGCGTTACACCGAGGCCTGTACTCTGGTGCGGGATCGATTTGGAGATGGAGAGTTCCGTCATGGTCTGGGGCGGTGTGTCACAGCATCGTCGGACTGAGCTTGTTGTCATTGCAGGCAATTTCAATGCAGTGCGTTACAGGGAAGACATCCTCCTCCCTCATGTGGTACCCTTCCTGCAGGCTCATCCTGACATGACTCTCCAGCATGACAATGCCACCAGCCATACTGCTTGTTCTGTGTGTGATTTCCTGCAATACAGGAATGTCAGTGTTCTGCCATAGCCAGCAAAGACCCCGGATCTCAATCCCATTGAGCACGTCTGGGACCTGTTGGATCGGAGGGTGAGGGCTCGGGCCATTCCCCCCAGAAATGTCCGGGAACTTGCCGGTTGCTGTGGTGGAGATTGGAGTAACATCTCATAGCAAGAACTGGCAAATCTGGTGCAGTCCATGAGGAGGAGATGCACTGCAGTACTTAACTTCTCTAGGGTAGGTGAGACGCTAACGCCCCACCAGGCCAACATCCGGTGAAACTGCAGAGAGCTAACATTTTAAATACACCATTCGTTGTATTAAACATTCCTGTAAATACATGTATCTTACATAATTTAAAAGATGAACGTCTTATTAATCCAGCCGCTGTGTCAGATTTCAAAAAGGTTTACTGCAAAAGCAAACATGCGATTTTCTGAGGACGGCGCCCCACACACACAAGTATTACTAGCATTTTCCAACCAAGCATTAGCGTCACGAAAGTCAGAAATAACAATAAAATAAATTGCTTACCATTGAAGATCATCCTCTGGTGGCAATGCCAAGTGTCCTAACTGAAAGAGATTTGCGTCTGTTCAAATCTGGCATCAGGACAAAATGTGATTCAGAGTCACCGAATATATTTTAAGTAAACTCAAACGATAAATGGTAAATGCAATTTTCGTATATACGGGTTCATTGTATCTCCGCGCAGGGTAGATCAGAGAACTGTGGAATGTATTCAACTAGTAGTTTTTATACTATGACAATTTATTTCCAACTCTTCCAGTTGGCCTATCATAGTAGAGGCTTAGCATGGTTAATACTCTTGCTCCGCCTTTGGGGGCACCCGAACTTGTCCAATCCCCTTGGCGCTTTTCTTTGTCCACATCTGGTTGCTGGGTAGAGTAGCTCCGTCTTGTGTCTCCCCTTAATTTTTCACTCCATCAATTCCTAATATGGTACGGAACAGTCTCTCAACCACCCTGGTTGGCCTATAGTGATGCACCCCTCCCCTCTCCAGACTGTCCACAGCTTTTATGGCCTGTGTTGGTCAGTCCTTACACACCTACACACACACCCCCCTCTGTATTGTGTGTGTGTGTGTGTGTAACAAAACAATATTCATCTTCAAACAATATGCTAACAGGCTATAGTGCATAAACATAAATCCTAACATAACTACACAGTGAATGTTCGTTTTGTTTGATAAAATAAATTTTTATAGCCTAACACGAAACATTTGTAAACCGGTTGCGTCGTGATTTCCGTCTCATTCAACTTTGGACGACGCGTTCGTGGTAATTACACACACTAAACAAACATTTATCCAGTCATGGTTGGTTTCATTGCAATCCTCTGGTTGTTACTAACACAACCATACATGATGGCTCTTTTCCCGGGACGTATTGACTGAAACAAACCGATTTGAAGACACCAATCAATGACCTCATTGCGCACCAATGGTAGGACCGGTCTATTGTTGATTGACTGTATTTTGGCCCAATGACCACTGATCATCTTGAAATCTAGCTTGGAAGATAGTCAATGAGCTGAGGTAAACAGCAATATGTAATGGTTATACGTTTGAAGACCAGCCTTTGTCGTAAACTCTGGCGTAAAAGAGGTTAATTCGCCATTGCAAATCCTACTTGACGGAGCCACGAGTGTTACGCATAGCAGTACATATTCAATAGCATTTTCAATAAGTTTATATATTTCAATTATGGCGAATAAATCAGGAAAAGCTAAAACAAAGTCTAGGTATACAGATTTAACCCAAATTATAGAGGAAATTGATAGAGACAGCCCCCCATCTCACAGCTAGCCTTCAGGGAGCTGCTCATCCAGGAGCTTGCTAGCTACAGCAAGTCCACTGCAGCACCTTCTGCTCTGTCAACCAGTGGTGTTCACCTGCCCAGATTAATCTCTGCAGGCATGAATGTGCCTCAGGGCAAAAAGTGCACAGTGGGAAGGCGACGTTGTGCCCTTTGTCACAGGAAATGCCCCATCACCTGCACCACCTGTTCAGTAAGCCTCTGCTTTACAGCAGAAAGAGACTGCTATGGGCCATGGCACCAGAACTGAGGGCTGAGGGTCTTCACAATATTTATCTATTTATTTATTTATAAAATATACAATATTGTAAATAGAAAATGTGTAAATAGTTACCCTTGTTATTTGTTTGTTTATTATTATTATTATATATCTTTTTTTCCCATAAATATATATTTATTTTTGGGGGGTGTGTTAGAATAGCATTTATGTATTTTGTATATAGTTATTTCCTTCAAAATGTATCACTGTACCAATTCGGCCACTTGGGTACATTTGTGTGGGACACCTGGGTGACTTCATGCTCAATGTCATGTAGCTCGCTCATTTTTGAAGTTATCTGTCTAAAACTTTGCTCAGCTATTGTTGCCATCTTATGTTCTTCATTCAAATCATCCACAGCATCCTATCTGTATGTTTGGCTGTTCTTGGTTATTTGAAAGATGATGCAGCAACAATAAAAAACAGAAAACATATGTTTATTTCCTTGTATTTTCTTCTACCAGATCTATTGTGTTATATTCTCCTACATTCAATTCACATTTCCACAAAATTCAGAGTGTTTTGATACCAAGAATATGCATATCCTTGCTTCTGGGCCTGAGCTACAGGCAGTTAGATTAGGGTATGTCTTTAGGCGGAAATTGAGAAGAAGGGGGGGTACCCCAAAGAAGTTAATGCAGCTGGTGGCCACACCAGATACTGACTGTTACTTTTGATTTTGACCCCCCCCCCCCCCCCCCTTTGTTCAGGAACACATTATTACATTTCTGTTAGTCACATGTCTGTGGAACTTGTTCAGTTTGTCTCAGTTGTTGAATCTTGTTGTGTATATATTTGTATGAACATATGTTAAGTTTGCTGAAAATAAACGCAGTTGACAGTGAGAGGATGTTTCTTTTTTTGCTGAGTTTATAAGCATAGACCTAAAGGACGCATACTTTCATGTGCCAATACATCGGCGTCACAGGAAGTTTCTGCGTTTTGCCTTTTCAAGGGGTGGCGTACGAGTATGCGAGGATGCCATTTGGGTACGCCCTGGCACCTCACACCTTTTCCAAATGCATGGAGGCGGCATTGGAACCGTTGCGTCGTCAAGGGAGAAGGCTATTAGCCTACCTAGACAACCTACTGGTTTTGGCCCCGTCAGCAGAGCTGGTAATGGCACACACGACACAGACAGTGATTCATCTCACACGTTCGCTGTGAATTGGGAAAGTTCGGGGGGGGGGAGGAGAGACTTCATCGCTTGTGCCCGGTGCATGCCTTGGCGTGTTACGTGCAGCGCACGGCGATACTTAGGTCATCGCCTGAGCTGTTTGTGTGTCACGGTGCTAGTACACTGGGTAGACCACTTTCGAAACAGCGACTGTGTCATTGGCTTTGTGAAGGCATTGAGACGGCTTATGAGGCAGCAGGGCGACCAATACCTCAAGGCGTAAGAGCCCACTCCACTCGTGGAGTAGTGGCTTCTACGGCCCTTTTCAGAGGAACTGGGGTAGAGGATATTTGTGATATTTGTTTTCACAGTGTGTTACAGTTGCAGCCATTGTTGGGCCCAACCTTTCTTTAAGTGGGAAGTGTTAGGCTCGGCAGGGAGTACATTTTGGACCGTTTTGCTCCGACATAAACCACTAGGAGCAGAGCTCCCCTATGGGGCGGAGCTCCACGATATAGAACGATAGTTACCGGAGTTGTAACTCCAGTTCTACGAGTAGAGCGAAGCCCCGTAGGACTTAAGGCCCTGCCGACCCCCAGTCTCGCTGAAGATCATTTTTCGGGAGGCTGATTGAGGGGAAGCGTCCTCTTTTATATAGGGATACCTGTACTCCTATTGGCTGCAGGTGTGTGCATAATTCTCTCATGCTATTTGCTGCCTAGGCAGCGGGGTAAACCACTAGGAGCAGAGCTCCCCTATCGGGGCTCTGCTCCACCCATAGAACTGGAGTTACAACTCCGGTAACTGGGGCGGCAGGTAGCCTAGTGGTTAGAGCGATGGACTACAAGATCGAATCCCCGAGCTGACAAGGTAAAAATCGGACATTCTGCCTCTGAACAAGGCAGTTAACCCACTGTTCCTAGGCCGTCAGTGAAAATAAGAATTTATTCTTAACTGACTTGCCTAGTTAAATAAAGGTTAAAATAAATAAATAAAAAATGTAAACTATCGTTCTTCAACACACATTAGATTATAAAACCAGATGCCTAGGACTTGTTAAAGTAATATGAAGAGCCTCTGTTGTTCTATCCCTATTCTGAATGACATTGGATGCAGCATATTACTGCAGGTCTATTAGATAGATCTACAGTGCATTCGGAAAGTATTCAGACCCCTTCTCTTATTCTAAAATGGATTACATAAATAAAAATGATCAGCAATCTACACACAATACCCCATAATGACAAAGCAATAACAGGTTTTTGGAAATGTTTGCTAATTATTTTTTTTTAGACATACCTTATTTACGTAAGTATTCAGATCCTTTGCTGTGAGACTCTAAATTGAGCTCAGGTGCATTCTGTTTCCATTGATCATCTTCGAGATGTTTCTACAACTTGATTGGAGTCAGAGTTATTCCAGTAAATTCAGAGTTCCTCCAGAGTTCCTTGGTGGAGATGGGAGAACCTTCCAGAAGGATAACCATCTCTGGAAGCCACTCCTCAGTAAAAGGCACATGACAGCCTGCTTGGAGTTTGCCAAAATGCACCTAAAGGACTCTCCGACCATGAGAAACAAGATTCTCTGGTCTGATGAAACCAAGATCGAACTCTTTGGCTTGAATGCCAAGCGTCACATCTGGAGGAAACCTGGCAACATCCCTACAGTGAAGCGTGGTGGCAGCATCATGCTGTGGGGATGTTTTTCAGCGGCAGGGACTAGGAGACTAGTCAGGATCGAGGGAAAGATAAATGGAGTACAGAGATCCTTGATGAAAATCTGCTCCAGAGCGCTCAGGGCCTCAGACTGGGGCGAAGGTTCACCTTCCAACAGGACAATGACCCTAAGCACACAGCCAAGACAACGCAGGAGTGGCTTCAGGACAAGTCTCTGAATGTCCTTGAGTGGCCCAGCCAGAGCCCGGACTTCAACCCGACCGAACATCTCTGGAGAGACCTGAAAATAACTGTGCAGCGATGCTCCCCATCCAGCCTGACTGAGCTTGAGAGGATCTACAGAGAAGAATGGGAGAAACTCCCCAAATTCAGGTGTGCCAAGCTTGTAGCGTCATACCCAAGAAGACTCGTGGCTGTAATCGCTGCCAAAGGTGCTTCGATAAAGTACTGAGTAAAGGGTCTGAATAGTTATGTAAGTGTGATATTTCCATGGGGGAGGGGTTATATACATTTCTAAAAACCTTTTTTTGCTTTGTCATTATGGAGTATTGTGTGTTGATTTGAAGGGAAAAAACTTTTTTGTTGCTGCTTGACCAGTACCTAAAACACACACAAGGCCCCTTCTGGTTTCCCAAAGTAACACACACACACACACACTAGCATAAGCAAAAACAATACAACATGGATGAGAATATATTAGCCACAGAAATTGCGACAGAGGAAGTTCTCTACGGCCTTGGGCAGTGTTTGTGCCTTGGACAGTGCCCCTGTTATCTGTCTTTTGAGCCCCCCCCTCGCCCACACCCACACTTTTCCCTTCCAGTCTCTAAAGTGCCCATTTTTTAAAACAACTGCAAACGTTTTATATTTTATACTGTTTTTGTTGTTATGAACCCACTGCCCTCAAGTCTATTACATTTGCGTTAAATATGTCCCATTTAATTAGCCATTAAGATGTGGCTAGGGATGTTATGGTGACCGTATTACCGCCACACCGGTAGTCACGAGTAATGACCGCAGTTAAATTACACGGAACTCAAGTCACGGTAACTAGGCTAATCCCAAACTGTGCTCTGATGCCACTGGTGGTCATTAGTAGCCTACCAAACTTGCTAATGGCTGGTACTCAGCACTCTATTGTCCCTCTAATCACTCTAACATCAATGCAAATTAAATCGAAAATCAAATCAAACACTTCACGAGAGCCCTTGCATTCAGAGTTTGAGCAGAATAGGATCCATCGCCTGTTGCACAGCGAGAACCAGCTCCTCATAGCTGGTTGATGCATGGAATGAAATAAGTGTTCCTATAAGCCCATGTTGCACTACATTTCTATAGGCTATCCTATACAACTGCGTAAGGAAAGTTGATGGCATCTATTAAAAAGAGGAGGATCCCTTTAGCTTTCTATAGGCTAGGCCTACTATATTTATTTCTCAACTTTCCTAATATTAAGCACATTGCTTCGCTTTTCAACCGCAATACCCTACCTGGCTGGTATGAAAATGAACCTCGGGAAAAGCGTCCTCCATTTGCTATTCAAGCGCATATGGATTACATCTTTTTTTCCCTCCTGCCCCTGTTCCGACAGTGCATGATAATACACGGCAGGTAGCGTTGGGCCAGTAACTGGGCACTTAAAAGCGTTGGGCCAGTAACTGAAAGGTTGCTGATTTGAAAACTCATTCTGTCAAGATGAAAAAATCTGCCATTCTGCCCTGTTAACTGATAGCAGAATTCACTCATTTGAAGGTGTCCACATACTTTGCTTTCACATACTGTTTTCGACTCTCTCTCCCTCTCATATATATATATATATTCCAACAGATGCATATATGTATTCCCAGTCATGTGAAATCCATAGATTAGGGCCTAATTTATTTATTTAAATTGAATGATTTCCTTATATACACTATAAAAAAAATTATTGTTGCGTTTATATTTTTGTTCAGTGTAAATTAGCTTTAAAACAGCAACATTTTCTCTCAGCTCCATGGCAAAATGTGTAGAATTGCAGAAAATGTGCATTAAAATGCAAATATGTCTCTCAGCTCCACATAGAAATATGTAGAATTGCAGGATATTGGCTTAAAAATGCAAGAATTTCTCTACACCGCCAAGATGGGGGCATCTAATAGTTTTCTCTCAAATTCAACCGGGACGACCATGCCCCTTTTGATCCAGAAAATACTTTATGATCATTACCGAAATTAAGGTTATCATTACCAAAACGGACCTAAAAATTGTGATAATTAGATGCCCTTAGCTGATTTACTTACTTAATCCTATTAAATGATCAACGACATAGGCTAATAAATATCCTAATGCATGGCTGGCTACTACTGCCTGCATTTATTCCAAACACAGATTTAGATGAAGGTAGGCTAATTTGCTTGCCCCATATATTGTTTCACTTTCGATAGGAGCAAAACATGTCTTCCCCACAACATTTTTTATTTTTATTTTCTAATGATCTGTCGCTCGGTAAACATGCCTGTGCGAGAATAAATAATAATAATAGCAAGCAAGCATGGGCTTGGATAACGACAGACGTCAGCAATGGAATAATTATATGGACAAAGTAGGCCAACTACACAAGACAGACTCAAACAACCATATACCCTCAGCAAAGTTGACAGGAAATAACTAGATTGAACAATAATGACTAGCTACGGATACTGATTCGTACACGATGTTTGGAGAAGGGGAGACTTGTACCCTGAGACAAGTGACTGTCTCGGTATTTGTTTGATGAAATTAGAGCCGAGGGAGAGCGGCTTGTAATTCAATCGTTGCAGCAGGCTCAACCGATACCCCGCTCGTTTCTTTACAGACAGAAGAACTAGCCAATAATTGTTTAGAGCACACAGTGCTTCTTCCCAATTGTAGTGAGAGATTCGTGCTGCAAGTGATTATTTTTTTTAAAGTACTTTGTCATTAGCGTATTAAGAAAATTCTCCATATTCGTTACGATACTTGTTTTTGTCCAAGTATTCGGCACACCCCTAAAAATCAGAACCCATGCAGTGAACACGCCATCCCGACGACTGTGTAAGCCTTACGGTTGGACGATGCTTTTCCCCTTTTCACCAGTGATTGGTTAAACTCACATCAACGTTCTGTGCTCATCTGCGTTGCATGCGAACAGCGGAACACTCGTTTAAAAAAATTATTTGTTACCATTCCCCTACCTTTGCCGAGTGCGCCCCTCTTTTTAGCATAATGTCAGATGCACTGTTGAGGACACCCTGTTCTACTATATGACGGTACAGGCACAGCTGCACATTGTTAAGATGTTGCATGCTGTAGCTACATTGTTATAGTGAATGGGGGATAAAAGCATTTTAGAAACAGGTTATATATATTCTCTCCAAACTCTGGCAGTATTTGAAGCATTAATAGTCTTCCTATATAATATTACTTTTTGTTATTGTAATGTATCATTTACGCTTAGGCCTGTAGGCTAAACTAGGGAAGTCGTTGTCATTGGCATCCCCTTTTTCAAGTGAGCCCTGTACAAGAAAAGCATAACACACACACTTGGATGCTCTGAGTTAATAGCAGATCACTTTAATAGGAATGTTAATAAACAGAAAATTGCCTAAATAACAGTGTTTTGTTGTTCAACATAATTGAATGGTCGTGAATGTAGCCTACTAGCCTGGTCCCAGATCTATTTGTGCACTTGCCTACTCCATTGCTTGCCTACGCCATTGCTGTTCTTGTCAAGCCAAACATGTTTGGCATGACAATGAACTGGTATAATAGCACACTCAGGCTATAAAATAGCACACTCGGGCTATGAGCACAATGTCACTCAATCTCAAAGTTGGACTCATCAGACCAAAGGACAAATTTCCACCGGTCTAATGTCCATAGCTCATGTTTCTTGGCCCAAGCAAGTCTCTTCTTGTTGTTGATGTCCTTTTAGTAGTGGTTTCTTTGCAGCAATTCGACCATGAAGGCCTTATTCACACAGTCTCCTCTGAACAGTTGATGTTGAGATGTGTCTGTTACTTGAATTCTGTGAAGCATTTATCTGAGGCTGGTAACTCTAATGAACTTATCCTCTGCAGCAGAGGTAACTCTGGGTCGTCCATTCCTGTGGCAGTCCTCATGAGAGCTAGTTTCATCATTGCGCTTGATGGTTTTTGCGACTGCACATGAAGAGACTTTCAAAGTTCTTGAAATGTTCCGTATTGATTGACCTTAATTTCTTAAAGTAATGATGGGCTGTAGTTTCGCTTTGCTTATTTGAGCTGTTCTTGACATAATATGGACGTGGTCTTTACCAAATAGGGCTATCTTCTGTATACCCCCCCCCCCCCACACACACACACACATTGTCACGACACAACTGATTGGCTCAAACACATTAAGAAGGAAAGAAATTCCACAAATTTAGTTTTAAGGCACACCTGTTATGCATTCCAGGTGACTACCTCATGAAGCTGGTTGCGGGAATGACAAGAGTGTGCAAAGCTGTCATCAAGGAAAAGGGTGGCTAAATATAAACTATATTTTGATTTTTTTAACACTTTTTTGGTTACTACATGATTCCATATGTGTTATTTCATAGATTTGATGTCTTCACTATTATTCTACAATGTAGAAAATAGTAAACATAGAAAAACCCTTGAATGAGTAGGTGTTTTAATATGTTTGACCGGTAGTGTGTGTGTGTGTGTGGATAGATAGACAGATATGATTGTATTATCTCCATTACTATGTTACTTGGTGTCAATGGGGGATTGAGTGGGTACACAGCCCCTCCCAATGTTTTTAGAAAGTCCATAGTTTTAAGAAATGCCACAAGGGGGCGCTATGTTCCCTCTGCTCTGAAAGTGAGTACTGGCAATTTGGGAAAACTAGCTACAATATAGCAATATGATTCAATATTCTGTCCATTAGTAGAACTTTGTCAGCTCGGCCAATAAAACAACGACACACTGGTTAAAAGCTGTTTTTTATCCTATTGCTACAATTAAAAACACAGACCGACTGTTAGTGGCATAATAAACGTGTTTTAATTAACTTTTAATCGATTCTGATTCAATGACAATTTCTGTGTAGGGAAACTCATAATAATCTAGTTTGTCCAGGAAGATAGTGGATAAAGCTGTCCGACTGCTATAACTAACCTGTGAATCTATGCTATGAATCTGTATGATGTGCTGTTGCAAAATACAGTTATGTACTGTGTGTGGTATGTTTATCTTGGATTATTTTCATCCAGGTTATTTTGATGCAGAGGAAGGGAGTTTGTTCTGAACAGTTTGTTCGAATTGCTGAACAGAATGAATTGTACACCTCCCACTCTTTGACCACTGCGTTTATCTTCAGATCCCCATGCAGTGAACACGCCCTCCCGACCAATGTTTCGGCCCTATCATTGGACGATGCATTTTCCGTTTTCACCTGTGATTGGTTAAATTCACATGAACATTCACTGCCCATGTACGTTGCATGTGAACAGCGGAAGACGTATTTTTCTCAAACTAGTGCGTTATCTTAACCTTTCCCCTTCATTTTGCAGAGTGCGCCACTCTTTTCAGCATAATGTGATGTCAGATGCACTGTTGAGGCCGCACTGTTCTATTATATTACGATACAGGCACAATAAAACAACACACTGGTTAGAAGCTGTTTTATCCTATTGCTAGAGTTCAAAGCACATAACGACTGTTAGTGGCATAATAAACGTATTTTAATTCACTTTTAATCAACTGTTTCAATTACAATTTCTGTGTAGGGAAACTTATCACCAGTGGTGGAAAAAGTACCCAATTGTTGAGTAAAAGTAAAGATACCTTCATAAAAAATTACTCAAGTGAAAGTCACCCAGTAAAATACTACTTGATTAAAAGTAATAGGGTTTTATTTAACCAGACAAGTCAGTTAATAACAAATTCTTATTTACAATGACGGCTACACCCGGCCAAACCCTAATCCGGACGACGCTGGGACAGTTGTGCACTCTATGGGACTCCCAATCACAGCCGGTTGTGATACAGCCTGGAATCGAACCATTGTCTGTAGTGATGCCTCTAGCACTGATATACAGTGCCTTAGACCGCTGCGCCACTCTGGAGTTTTACATTTACTTAAGTATGAAAAGCAAATTGAATTGCTAAAATATACTTTTGTATCAAAAGTAAACGTATAAATCCTTATATTCCTTATATTAAACAAACCAGATGGCACTATTGTTACGGATAGCCAGGGGCACACTCACACCTCATTTACAAACTAGCATTTGTCTTTGGTGAGTCTGCCAGATCAGAGGCAGTAAGGATGAGCAGGCATGTTCTCTTGATGAGTGCAAGAATTTAACAATTTTTCTGTCCTGCTAATAAGCATTCAAAATGTAACAAGTACTTTTAGGTGTCAGGGAAAATGTAAGGAGTAAAAAGTACATACTTTTACTCCACTACATTCCTAAATCAAATTAAAGGTTGTCAAAAATATAAACAGTAAAGTACAGATACCCCAAAAAACGACTTAAGTAGTACTTTAAAGTATTTTTACTTAAGTACTTTACACTACTGCTTATCACCCCGTTTGGCCAGGTAGCTGTCCGACTGCTGTTAACTAACGTGAATATATGCCATGAATTGATGCCATGAATGAATGAAGCGTGTTGTGTTGTGTTGTTTATCGTCAGATCCCATGCAGTGAACACGCCCTCCTGACCAATGTGTCGGCCTTACCATTGGATGATGCATTTCCTCTTTTTCACCTGTGATTGGTTAAATTCACATCAACATTCTCTGTCCATGTGCGTTGCATGCGAACAGCTGAAGACTCGTTTCTTATCTTTCCCCTACTTTAGTTTAGTGCTCCCCTCTTTTTGGGGCACTGTTCTACGATATTACGGTACATGCACAGTTTGGTTGTTAGATTGTAGCATGCAGTAGCTATATTGTTATAACGTGAACATGCATTTTGAAGCATTTTAAAAACAAACGGGCTATGTATATTTTCTCCAAACTCTGACAGTATTTGAAGCAATAATAGTCTTCCTATATAACATGGCATGTTATTATGTTAATGTTGCATTTAAGCCTAGGCCTGTAGACTGAAACAGGGAAGTCATTGACACTGGCATCCCTTTTCAAGTAAGCCCCATACAATAAAGTCAGACCTCTCACACACAGATGCTCTGAGTTAATGGCAGGTCATTTTCATAGAAACGCAAATAAACGGAAAATGGCCTAAATTACAGCGTTTTGCTCAACTTTATTGAATGATCATAAATGTAGCCTACACCATCCAATGCGCACAGCGTAGTGACATTACGGTAATGATGTAGGTTTTATGTTCCTCAGCCAATATGATATAATTCCCTCGCAGCTCTGTTGCTCAAACTAGCTGCCATCAAGTAGAATACCGCTTCTGTCGCTTAAAACGGGACAGGTGCAGCGACCAGGATGACTTCCAACGAATACCATATAATGGCAACATCACCCTGTGAGCTTACTCAGAACCCGCTGAAGAAAATATGGATGCCATGGAAAAACGGGCTCTTTGTACACATTTTACAAAGAAGGGGTAAGTTGCCTTGGTGAAACACCGGCTTGTGCCAACAGCGCATGGGCGCAGCGGAAGGGTATGCTCGATTTGGCCAAATACAGAATATTTTAAACAAATGTAGATATGTTGTACTTCATCGAAGTTCGAGATTCCCAGGTTCTACACAGTGGCGTTGCGCAGCATGACAAGGTCAGGATTTTCTTCAAGCGACTAGCCTAATATTGAATAATTTCGATTTCGTCTTAAATTATTCCACTTTTAAAAATATTTTTATTTAGGTATTTCTATTTTAAAATGTTTATTCATGCCAATATTGCAATTACGCATAGGCTATATGAAATGCTAGAGAAATGGCCTATGATATCGAAATGGTATGGAAGCGCTCAGAATTGAATTAGACCAGGCAGATGACTCGCACATGACAACGCGTCCGTTTGCCCGTGATCGCAAAACCGATCAACCCAACCATGCCGATGTAGAGTACAACAAGGTTATTCTATTGTTTAACTAAACATGTTTAAAGGGAAACTGAACGCTAAAACTAACATCTCTAGTGGAAATTGCATATGTGGCATCGGTATTAGTCAAACATGTATTCCAGTGGCAAAATTGACTAAAACGTGTAAGTAGGATAACTTTGGTCATAAAGTCAAGTCTATTCCAAAACAGAGTTTTGTGAGATGTGTGTAACTGAGGTTGTCACAAATTACATGAGGGTTGGTTTGGATTACAATTATGCACTTGCCCACTAAAGTCCAAAACTTGTGTTCTAGAATATTGGACCATTGGCTTTAATACTTTTCGATTTTCGAATTATCAGCGTGGCTCAATCAAAACTGTCAACACGTTCAAATGGACGCAGTGCACTGGTTGGGAATTCTGGCTAGGTGCGCATTAGGGCTGTTAGTCCCGTGGATGGTGGTCTCAGAGCGCTACGAAGCTATGTCACAATGGGATGCCAGACTATAGCGTCTCTGTATCTGCGGACTCAGACCCTTTACAATCCTCTGTTAACTGAATTCTATCACATTACCAAACATGTACGGTATGCAATGTTCTAGAATATTGGACCATTGGCATTCATACTTTTCAAATTCTCAGCACAGCTCAGGCAATTTCTCAAACTGTTGACATGTTAAAATTAACAGAGTACATGTACTGGAGACATGTTGGTGGGGAATCTTGGGGAGGTAGGCGCTCAGGCTGTAGCCTACGTCCCCCACGGATGAGGGTCTCAGAGCAGTTTAGCTAGTGTCACAGGGATGCCGGACTATCGCGTCCTAGCATCTGTGGACTATGATTTACGATTAGTGCCTAGGGCGAATTGTCATGATTGATGGCTGATAACGCTCTATCCACTCATAGCAGCAGGACCTGAGACAAACCTGCCCATTACTCCGAGCCTCTGATTTATTTACAGTACCAGTCAAAAGTTTGCACATCTACTCATTCAAGGGTTTTTCTTTATTTTACTATTTTCTACATTGTAAAATAATAGTGAAGACATCAAAACTATGAAATAACACATTTGGATTCATGTAGTAACCAAAAAAAGTGTTAAACAATTCAAAATATATTTTTGATTTTAGATTCTTTAAAGTAGCCACCCTTTGCCTTGATGACAGCTTTGCACACTTGGCATTGTCTCAACCAGCTTCACCTGGAATGCTTTTCCAACAGTCTTGAAGGAGTTCCCACATTTGCTGCGCACTTGTTGGCTGCTTTTCCTTCACTCTGCGGTCCAACTCATCCCAAACCATCTCAATTGGGTTAAGGTCGAGGGATTGTGGAGGCCAGGTCATCTGATGCAGCACTCCATCACGCTCCTTCTTGGTCAAATACACAGCCTAGAGGTCTGTTGGATCATTGTCCTTTTGAAAAACAAATGATAGTACCACTAAGCTCAAACCAGATGGGATGACGTATCACTGCAGAGTGCTGTGGTAACCATGCTGGTTAAGTGTGCCTTGAATTCTAAATAAATCACTGACAGTGTCACCAGCAAAGCACCATCACACCTCCTCCATGCTTCACTGTGGGAAACGCATGCGGAGATCATCCGTTCAACTATGCGTCTCAAAGACACAGCGGTTAGAACCAAAAATCTCACATTTGGACTCATCAGACCAAAGGACAGATTTCCACCGGTCTAATGTCCATACTCGTGTTTCTTGGCCCAAGCAAGTCTCTTCTTCTTATTGCTGTCCTTTAGTAGTGGTTTGTTGCAGCAATCCAACCATGAATGCCTGATTTCACACAGTCTCTGAACAGTTGATGTTGAGATGTGTCTGTTACTTGAACTCTAAAGCATTTATTTGGGCTCCAATCTGAGGCTGGTAACTCTAATCAACTTATCCTCTGCAGCAGAGGTAACTCTGAGTCTTCCTTTCCTGTGGCGGTCCTCATGAGAGCCAGTTTCATCATAGCGCTTGATGTTTTTTGTGACTGCACTTGAAGAAACTTTCAAAGTTCTAGAAATTTTCTGGATTGACTGACCTTGTCTTAAATTAATGATGGACTGTCATTTGTCTTTGCTTTTTTGAGATGTTCTTGCCATAATATGGACTTGGTCTTTTACCAAAATAGTGAAGAGGCAACTCCGGGATGCTGGCCTTCTAGGCATATTTCCTCTGTCCAGTGTCTGTTCTTTTGCCCATCTTAATCTTTTCTTTTTATTGGCCAGTCTGAGATATGGCTTTTTCTTTGTAACTCTGCCTAGAAGGCCAGCATCCCGGAGTCACCTCTTCACTGTTGACGTTGACTGGTGTTTTGCGGGTACTACACTGCTCAAAAAAATAAAGGGAACACTTAAACAACACAATGTAACTCCAAGTCAATCACACTTCTGTGAAATCAAACTGTCCACTTAGGAAGCAACACTGATTGACAATACATTTCACATGCTGTTGTGCAAATGGAATAGACAACAGGTGGAAATTATAGGCAATTAGCAAGACACCCCCAATAAAGGAGTGGTTCTGCAGGTGGTGACCCCAGACCACTTCTCAGTTCCTATGCTTCCTGGCTGATGTTTTGGTCACTTTTGAATGCTGGCGGTGCTTTCACTCTAGTGGTAGCATGAGACGGAGTCTACAACCCACACAAGTGGCTCAGGTAGTGCAGCTCATCCAGGATGGCACATCAATGCGAGCTGTGGCAAGAAGGTTTGCTGTGTCTGTCAGCGTAGTGTCCAGAGCATGGAGGCGCTACCAGGAGACAGGCTAGTACATCAGGAGACGTGGAGGAGGCCGTAGGAGGGCAACAACCCAGCAGCAGGACCGCTACCTCCGCCTTTGTGCAAGGAGGAGCACTGCCAGAGCCCTGCAAAATGACCTCCAGCAGGCCACAAATGTGCATGTGTCTGCTCAAACGGTCAGAAACAGACTCCATGAGGGTGGTATGAGGGCCCGATGTCCACAGGTGGGGGTTGTGCTTACAGCCCAACACCGTGCAGGACGTTTGGCATTTGCCAGAGAACACCAAGATTGGCAAATTCGCCACTGGCGCCCTGTGCTCTTCACAGATGAAAGCAGGTTCACACTGAGCACATGAGCACATGTGACAGACGTGACAGAGTCTGGAGACGCCGTGGAGAACGTTCTGCTGCCTGCAACATCCTCCAGCATGACCGGTTTGGCGGTGGGTCAGTCATGGTGTGGGGTGGCATTTCTTTGGGGGGCCGCACAGCCCTCCATGTGCTCGCCAGAGGTAGCCTGACTGCCATTAGGTACCGAGATGAGATCCTCAGACCCCTTGTGAGACCATATGCTGGTGCGGTTGGCCCTGGTTTCCTCCTAATGCAAGACAATGCTAGACCTCATGTGGCTGGAGTGTGTCAGCAGTTCCTGCAAGAGGAAGGCATTGATGCTATGGACTGGCCTGCCCGTTCCCCAGACCTGAATCCAATTGAGCACATCTGGGACATCATGTCTCGCTCCATCCACCAACGCCACGTTGCACCACAGACTGTCCAGGAGTTGGCGGATGCTTTAATCCAGGTCTGGGAGGAGATCCCTCAGGAGACCATCCGCCACCTCATCAGGAGCATGCCCAGGCGTTGTAGGGAGGTCATACAGGCACGTGGAGGCCACACACACTACTGAGCCTCATTTTGACTTGTTTTAAGGACATTACATCAAAGTTGGATCAGCCTGTAGTGTGGTTTTCCACTTTAATTTTGAGTGTGACTCCAAATCCAGACCTCCATGGGTTGATAAATTTGATTTCCATAGATAACTTTTGTGTGATTTTGTTGTCAGCACATTCAACTATGTAAAGAAAAAAGTATTTAATAAGAATATTTCATTCATTCAGATCTAGGATGTGTTATTTTAGTGTTCCCTTTATTTTTTTGAGCAGTGTATTTAATGAAGCTGCCAGTTGAGGACTTGTGAGGCATCTGTTTCTCAAACTAGACACTAATTTACTTGTCCTCTCGCTCAGTTGTGCACCGGGGCCTCCCACTCCTCTTTCTATTCTGGTTAGAGGCAGTTTGCGCTGTACTGTGAAGGGAGTAGTACACAGCGTTGTACAAGATCTTCAGTTTCTTGGCAATTTCTCTCGTGGAATAGCCTTCATTTCTCAGAACAAGAATAGACTGACGAGTTACAGAAGAAAGATCTTTGTTTCTGGTCATTTTGAGCCTGTAATCGAACCCACAAATGCTGATTCTCCAGATACTCAACTAGTCTAAAGAAGGCCAGTTTTAATGCTTCTTTAATCAGTACAACCATTTTCAGCTGTGCTAACATAATTGCAAAAGGGTTTTCTAATGATCAATTAGCTTTTCAAAATGATAAACTTGGATTAGCGAACACAGGAGTGATGGTTGCTGATAATGGGCCTCTGTACGCCTATGTAGATATTCCATTAAAAATCTGCCGTTTCTAGCTACAATAGTCATTTACAACATTAACTGTCTACACTATTTCAGATCAATTTTATGTTATTTTAATGGACGAAAAATTTGCTTTTCAAAAACAAGGACATTTCTAAGTGACCCAAACTGGTGTGTGTGTTTATATATGTGTATATATTCATTCACACACTTTACACCGACACTTTTACACAAAACCTGCATACAGACACAACACACACTTTCATACTTATCATATACTGCTACTACTCAGTTATTTATTTTTACTTTATTATTGTCTATCCTGTTGTCTAGTTACTTTACCCTGCCTTTATGTACATATCTACCTCAAATACCTCTTACCCCTGCACATTGGTCTGGTACTGGTACTCGCTGTATTTAGCTTAATTCTTGTGTATTGTATTCCTCTTGTGTTACTATTTTTATTTGTATTAATATTTTTTAACTCTGCGTTGTTGGGAAATGCTCGTGAGCAAGCATTTCACGGTACAGTCTATAACTGTTGTATTTGGTGCATGTGACAAATACTATTTTGATTTGAAATGAGAATTGAGACAATGTGATATATCTTACCGATTCTCTACATCTTCTTTCCAAAAACAAATCCTGTGAAATGACGTCAAAACATACTGGAGGAGTTACTGGCTAGCTTAGTTAACAAACTACCTACGTTGGTTCTGGCGCGAATGACACTTCGAAGAACCACCAAAAGCACCCTCCATTTCTGTTCGAAAATTGAGGAAGAGGTGGAGTTGGACCATTTTTCATGGCCAAAGTCTATCTTTGCTTGAGAAATACTGCATCAAACACCTTAGCTAGATAAAGTTGCGCGACTAAGACCTCCTTGGCAAAAAAGTTAATTTGATTACTTGTTTCATGTTATATTAATTCATATTTATCTTATATTAATTCGGACTATTTTGAGGAAGTGGTAGTGGCTATGTTGTTACTACGGTGAATCATGGGGAAACAACAATAACTGCCAGCGTAGGGTTTGGCGGTAGGGCCGGCAATCATTTGACTGATTTGGATTTTTTACTTTACCTTCTAAAACGGTATTTTAAATGTTTGATTTGTTACAAAGAATAATTCAGTAATGACTCCAAAAAGTTTGGCAATTTTAAGACCCTGCTAACTGCTGAGAACCACTAGCTAACTTTATAGCATAAGTCAACAAATTTAGGAAGCTTTCCAAATAGACCTTTGTAAATTGGCTGACTACCCGTAGTGGCGAAAAGAAGAGGATAATAATTATTTCCATAAAGGAAATGTTTTTGTTGTTGAAATAGAAGCATACTAAAATAAGAAGGATTACACAGTGTGTAAATAATAAATTAGTTCAGGAAATGAATACATTTTTAAAAATGCTGGAAGTGAATGCTAGAATTGAACAAATCACTATGCAAATGAAAGACATTGGTTGAGTATCCGAGTTTGATAGTACACAATAGGATTTTGATTGCAATGTTCTACAAATAGGACTACTTCACTGTCAGTTTTGTCCTCATTATTAGGAGTTCATGGCGACTCAACAAATCACAGCGCAGATTGAAGGGTACAATTCCTGCTTTTACTTCCAGGTATGGGTTTAGATGAGGATTATTAAAAAAAAAAAAATGTAAATTTACAAAATACACAAGGAAGGGGTAACATTAAAGTATTAGAACATGAAGGACAAACAATACAGCATCAAGACACTATCAAACATGTATCAGTCTTTCCGCAACAGAGCCATCCTTATGTGTGAGGGTGGATGTCCATTATAGTGATATAAAATATGTCATAGTTTCCTTTTTCATGATCACAATCTTGTGAAACCCGAACCCTCCAGGATTCTAATATGCCATAACGCTTTATAACTCAGAGTCGCTATTCACCTCATAAACAAGTAGTTCCCTGAACAACGGCCACCATGGGGGGAAACAAAGCCTAGATTTAAGTAGTTATTTCTTCTAAACCAAAACACTTTTGGTGTTCTCATACCCTTACAATGTTGTTTTCATTATTGCTTGAACAGTTGCTAAGATTATACTTGATTGAATCGTTGCAAAATACCTACTTTGGATGCAGTAGTTATTTTCTGCTGGTCGAGAGAACTCCCCCATGTTTTCCCCCACGGTGGGAAAATTATGAATACCGGCTCAGTCTATGGGATCAGCTATGCTAAGCAACAGTATTGGGCCAATGAATCTGTTTTATTTTCGAAAAGCTTCCACATGGAATCATAACTTGTCCTAACCTTTGTAATCTTCAACCAAGTTATGGGTACACTCAAAATGTCCGCCACTCCACCCATTATGCCATCCATGACTTGAAAGGGGAGGCCTGTTCTATGGATTCTATTTCTATGGCTGCGACTGTCGGTTTTCTTGTCGCAGACACATGAAAAAAGTTCAACTTTGACCATGTCGTAGCGTCCGTTGTAGCTCGCCATTACCTTGTAAATAATGGACTTTGTTGTGAGTTTATTTTCCTGAATAAAAAGTAAGATGTCAGCTATGCTCTGGTCATTATTTGAACTAGCTAGCTAGTAACAAAACACTGTTTAGAAAGTTGCTTTTAGTTGCCTGGCTTATGACATATATATTTTTAAATGGATGGGCTTATTGTTATTAAAATACAGACATTTGGACCACCAGGCTGCTGATGTCATGCAGCCTGTCGTTTTTGTGTTTATACCTTCTCATAACAATAGAATGTTCATGATGTCACTGCGACAACTGTCGACAGATATGTGGATAGACCAACTGTAAACTCGGCATGGGCACTGTGAATTGAATATCCGGATATCTGAACGGACGTTAGTATTCAAACACTTGTGAGAGATAAAAAATAATGATTATTACATTTTTGGGGGGCCTATTTTAACAATGAAAAAGCTTTGTCTAAATGTAATTAAATTGTCCATGTTACATTGTTACACACAACGATATAAAGTACCATGACTTGAAATATTGTGCATGTTTATCGTCACATTTTAGACTAAAATGAAAAGTTATTTGTAGTAGTTATCGTTTTTTTCTCAGGCCATCTCATCTCGTTATCGCCATAGTTTTAGCCAGGAAAAATGTTGTTGACAAGTATTTTTTGTCATAGTTGTTGTTGACGAAATTAACGCTGTATTCCATTCTCCCTATCACTTCATTTATCATCTGCTCTAGGCACATCTCAATAGGTGGTCTAGGTTTCCTCATGACATAGCACAAGTGGGGGAGGCCGATGACATCAGAGGGCACCATCAGACCAACTCCTTGAATGGCCTACTCCTTTAAGTTTGCAGAAAAAAATAGATTTTTCTCAACATATTTGTTTGCCCTTAACCTTAAGTGTGTGTACAGTCGTGGCCAAAAGTTTTGACAATGACAGAAATATTAATTTTCACAAAGTCTGCTGCCTCAGTTTGTATGATAGCAATTTGCATATACTCCAGAATGTTATGAAAAGTGATCAGATGAATTGCAATTAATTGCAAAGTCCCTCTTTGCCATGCAATTGAACTGAATCCCCCAAAAACATTTCCACTGCATTTCAGCCCTGCCACAAAAGGACCAGCTGACATCATGTCAGTGATTCTCTCGTTAACACAGGTGTGAGTGTTGACGAGGACAAGGCTGGAGATCACTCTGTCATGTTGATTGAGTTCGAATAACAGACTGGAAGCTTCAAAAGGAGGGTGGTGCTTGGAATCATTGTTCTTCCTATGTCAACCATGGTTACCTGCATGGAAACACGTGCCGTCATCATTGCTTTGCACAAAAAGGGCTTCACAGGCAAGGATATTGCTGCCAGTAAGATTGCACCTAAATCAACCATTTATCGCATCATCAAGAACTTCAAGGAGAGCGGTTCAAATGTTGTGAAGAAGGCTTCGGGGCGCCCAAGAAAGTCCAGCGAGCGCCAGGACCGTCTCCTAAAGTTGATTTAGCTGCGGGATCGGGGCACCACCAGTACAGAGCTTGCTCAGGAATGGCAGCAGGCAGGTGTGAGTGCATCTGCACGCACAGTGAGGCGAAGAGTTTTGGAGGATGGCCTGGTGTCAAGAAGAGCAGCGAAGAAGCCACTTCTCTCCAGGAAAACATCAGGGACAGACTGATATTCTGCAAAGGGTACAGGGATTGGACTGCTGAGGACTGGGGTAAAGTCATTTTCTCTGATGAATCCCCTTTCCGACTTTTTGGGGCATCTGGAAAAAAGCTTGTCCGGAGAAGACAAGGTGAGCGCTACCATCAGTCCTGTGTCACTCCAACAGTAAAGCATCCTGAGACCATGTGTGAGGTTGCTTCTCAGCCAAGGGAGTGGGCTCACTCACAATTTTGCCTAAGAACACAGCCATGAATAAAGAATAGTACCAACACATCCTCCGAGAGCAACTTCTCCCAACCATCCAGGAACAGTTTGGTGACGAACAATGCCTTTTCCAGCATGATGGAGCACCTTGCCATAAGGCAAAAGTGATAACTAAGTGGCTCGGGGAACAAAACATCGATATTTTGGGTCCATGGCCAGGAAACTCCCCAGACCTTAATCCCATGGAGAACTTGTGGTCAATCCTTAAGAGGCGGGTGGACAAAAAAAAAAACTTCTGACAAACTCCAAGCATTGATTATGCAAGAATGGACTGCCATCAGTCAGGATGTGGCCCAGGAGTTAATTGACAGCATGCCAGGGCAGATTGCAGAGGTCTTGAAAAAGAAGGGTCAAACCTGCAAATATTGACTCTTTGCATCACCTTCATGTAATTGTCAATAAAAGCCTTTGACACTTATGAAATGTTTGTAATTATACTTCAGTATTCCATAGTAACATCTGACAAAAATATCTAAAGACACTGAAGCAGCAAACTTTGTGGAAGTTAATATTTGTGTCATTCTCAAAACTTTTGGCCACGACTGTACATTACTGGATTTTTACATGGGATATTGTTTCTCAACAGGAAAATATAAATAGCTGGAGTGTCCATTTTTAATAGCAACAATCAATACAGTATTGTAGCATAGAAGTAAGGATGGAAAAATAGAGTGATGGCTATATATCATGAGAAGGTGATATTGAACCAATGCACTGTGGGTAGATAAAACAAAACTGCTCTTTCCATGACATAGCTTTCACCTGGTCAGTCTATGATCTCTTGATGTCACTTGTTAAATCCACTTCAGTCAGTGTATATGAAAGGGAGGAGACAGGTTAAAGGATTGTTAAACCTTGAGACAATTGAGACATGGATTGTGTATGTGTGCCATTCAAAGGGTGAATGGGCAAGACAAAAATGTAAGTGCCTTTTAATTGGGTATGGTAGTAGGTGCCACCCGCACCGGTTTGAGTGTGTCAAGAACTGCAACGCTGCTGGGTTTTTCACGCTCAATAGTTTCCTGTGTGTATCAAGAATGATCCACCACCCAAAGGACATCCAGCTAACTCGCTGTGGAAAGCTTTCGACACTTTGTAGATTCCATACCCCGATGAATTGAGACTGTTCTGAGGGCAAAAGGGGGTGCAATTCAATATTAGGAAGGTGATCCTAATGTTTTGTACTCTCAGTGTATAATTAGCACAAAGAGCCTGTGAGATGAGTTGTAGTAGAAGAAATGTGTTGTACAAGTTAGCAGCGTCCTCCACTAAGCCACAGCTTCCCCTTGGCTGCGACAGACGGCTCGCTCTCTTTGCTCTACAAGATGGTGTCCGGACGCGTATTAAAAACTCTGTGCCGTCTAGCTCATTCCACATCCAGTTTAACATCCACTCAAGTGCTCCGCTGGCCGAGACGTCCAGGTTGCGCTCCACTGTCCGTCCTCATCTTCGTCAGTGTTACAACTGCCCCCCCCCCCCCCCCCCCCAAGACGCAAATCTCGTTTTTCTTAATAAGCAGCAGAAAAGCCCAGGCAAATTCTGTGAGTTCAGCCGCCCTTTAAACATAATTTGAGCAAATATATGCACAGTGAAGGCGACGTTGAACTTATGGAAATGGCAGCACAGGAGCGCCTGTTTGTTTGTTTGGACCACCTGTCCATGGCCCAGCAGCATTGAGAAGGGACTGGTAAACGATCAATATGAGCCACTGTTATTGTTGCGCTGCAGAATAACAGGCAGCCAACTATCGTCAAAAGTCCAAAACAAAACAGTTGGGGAAAACTTACTGATTCACTCCAGAACTTCCATATGTCCCTTCACTGTGGGTTCGGGTCCCAACAGGGATTGCCCCAGACGGTTTTATGAAGAACATTTCCTTAGAGGGCATATTTCTTTAATTAATCCTTATTTTACCTGGTAAATTGACTAAGAACATATTCTCTTTTACAGCCATGACCTGGGGTAGAGTTACAGGGGGGAAGAGAGGGGATGAATGAGCCAATTGGAAGCTGGGGATGGTGGCCATGATGGTATGAGGGCCAAATTGGGAATTTAGCCAGGACACCTGGGTTAACACCCCTACTTTTCCGTTAAGTGTCATGGGATCTTTAGTGACCACAGGGAGTCAGGACACCCGTTTAACGTCCCATCCGAAAGACGGCACCCTACGTGGGGCAGTGTCCCTGTCACTACCCTGGGGCTTTGGGATCTCCTTTGACCAAAGGGAAGTGCTCCCTAAAGGCCTTCCAACACCATTTTCAGCAGCATCTGATCTCCCATCCAAGGACTGACCAGGCTTAGCTTCAAAGGCAAGCCAGCAATGGGATTCAGGGTGGTATACTGCTGCATAACTGTGTTGCAGAAGAGAGATTTTGTTTGTGTGGAGGGCAGTGTCGTTTGTGTGGTAGGTAGACAGCAGATGATTACTCTGCAGTCTTGGTTTGTCTCACCTCCTGTGGAACTCTGTCTCCTTTTCGCTGAGTCAACCAAGGGTTCAGTCAGCCACTGCTTGGAATCTGTAGTATTTTAGGTTTGACTTGTTCCGTGTCCTCACACTAAAAAAACAACACTGTCTCCCTCTGACCTATTCCAGACGCTCCCTTGTGCTGAGCTCGACTCTCTCCCTCAGGTGCAACCGCTGCAGATTTCAGAGGTGGTTGTCCCCACTTTGGCTCGTTGTATATTTGGCACAGTAATTGGAAAAATACTAGAACAAAGAACCATGCCAGGCTTGGTGTGATTTCATAGGGCCAGTGGAGGGGATTACAATTTCTTGTTTACTAAGGAGGAGGGATAGCCTGTTAGCAGCCAGAGTTTGTAGTACAGTTGCCTACATTTCCCTCTGTTTTGAAGAGGGCCACAGGATTACTTTATCAAACCAGGCCCAGTTTACCAAAAGCATCTTAAGGCTAAGTTCATCGTTTCAACATTCGTAGGAGCTCGTAATCTAATGCCTGCTTCAGACCACTCGTAGAAAAGCTAAGTACATCATTAGATGCTTTTTTTGCCCTAGGGCACTAGTGTGTCACTCTTTTTGGACTTTTGTTGATTGTTTCAATAAGGCTGTTCTGTAGTTGATCACTGTAAGTTGGTTGTTCTAGGATCATCGGATAGTATGCCTGTGTGCAGTCTGTGGATCCCTCTTAGCGTCAGGTTTATTTACCCTAGTTTAATTAGATCTGTAAATGTGTGTTACAGCTTCACCAGCCTTTGCAAAGCCATAGTCTGTTTGACTTGCTCTCTGGTATGGGAGCAATTTATTCATTTCATTTTTATTCCTAGATTCCCTTCTGTCAACAACACAATTCATGCCTACTTCTCCTCTCTCCGCTCTACATTCTCATTCTTCCTCAGTTGGCTCAAATATGTTAGGGGTTTCAATTCTCATTGTGAATGCATGTATCTGTTTGTCTGCTTTACCTTCACTCAAATGATCACCCAAAGCTACTCCATCCAGTCTACGCCTTAATTAAGGTCTGAGTTGTTCGGTTCGATTCTGCATTAATGGGGCAAGGTCCCACTTGATTCAACAATAGACTGTACCTTCCACTGATATTCACAATGTGTGTGTTCATTAAACTTTCTGTCTCTCTTCCTATTTTTCTGTATCTCCTCTTTTTCTCTCAGTATGTATGACCAACTGTCCCACCCTCATTGTGACGGTGGGCCTCCCAGCGAGAGGGAAGACCTACATCTCCAAGAAGCTGACCCGCTATCTCAACTGGATTGGTGTGCCAACCAAAGGTACCTGGTCAAGCTTTTTCTCTCTGTCTCACACACACATATACACATACACACAGGGAATAGGGTTTACCCTATAAACATGTTCATCTTGACTAAAAGTATCTATGTGTTGTTTAGAGTTCAATGTGGGTCAGTACAGGAGGGAGTGTGTGAAGATCTACAAGTCTTTTGAGTTTTTCAATCCAGACAATGAAGAGGGGCTGAAGATCAGGAGGTGAGGCTGGAGAAGGGCTGATGGATTGAAATGCATGGGACAAGTTAGGCCTAGCCCAACACTCTATTCACTTATCTCTCAGTACAGGCCAAAGTTACAGGGAATAGGCTCTTTGTTGGGCTCTACTAGGCAGATACAGTTGAAAGAGGGGGGGGGGGAATAAGTATTTATTTACATGAATTTCTACAAAATGCATTTTGACCCAGTTGCTTTATTTTAGCAAAGTTTCAATTCAGGTAATTATCATAGATCTGTACCTACATTGTCTCTAAGTAGTTTCTTGCCATCTTTCTGATTCTGTTGTGTACGTGTCCACCCATAGGCAGTGTGCACTGACGGCGCTGAATGATGTGTGCCAGTACCTGACTGTGGAGGGGGGCCAGGTGGCGGTGAGTAGAGCAGATCAGGCCCACGGTGACTTGTTTGGTTCATGATCACAGTGTGAATGAGGATGTTGCTGAATAGTGGGAAAAGGGTGCACACGCCAATAGTTATTTCTTGCTTGGTAATTACATTTACTCAATGTATTTATGTACATTAGGTACATGTATTCCAATGCCACGGCTGTCTTGAATGTTAAATTCAATATACAGGTATGTAATTAATCTAGCCTACTATGCAAAGAATAACTTGTGTTTTGGCGTGTGCACCCTTTTTCCCACTTGCTCTTCAGTCTACAAGACTTGTTTGGGTAAGCGCAGCAACTCCTATACATGTTCATGTTTTGCTTGGTGCCGCCGGGACTCCTAACCTGAATGCAATGAGGATGTTGTGACTGACTGGAGTTTGATCTTCCTTACCTCAGGTGTTTGATGCCACTAACACCACCAGGGAGAGGAGAGGGACCATCACCAGGTTTGCAGAGCAGAAGGGATTTAAGGTATGGAACCCCAGGGCCAGGCGTTAGTATCTGTAGTTGTCTATTCATTGGATTCACTAGCTTTCTTATAGTGTACAGTATATTTCACTGTAGTGTATTTTATACTAAATCTTCATTTTCAACCTCCTAGGTGTTCTTTGTGGAGTCTGTGTGTGAAGACCCTGATGTCATTGCGGAGAACATAGCGGTGCGTGACATCTCTGCTATCTTTCAGCACTGTGCGTGTGTCACTGGTTGTATAAAAGATCAGACATTATTAAGCATATTTGCTCATAAAATTCAAGACTTCTGCTTTAATAAATGATATTCCTGTGTGACAGGCCTCCTGATGAATAATTTCTACTATCTTTCTGTTGATATGCCCTGGCAAACATTCAGACAAGCAAGATGTTTTTCCTCTTTTTCTCTCGACTCATTTCTTCTTACTGTCTGTATTTCTTCTTACTGTCTGTATTTCCTCTTACTGTCTGTATTTCCTATCTGTCTGTGCAGCAAGTGAAGCTGGGTAGTCCTGACTACATAGACTGTAATACAGAGGAGGTCATCGAGGACTTCATGAAGAGAATCAAGTGCTACGAGAACGCTTACCAGCCACTGGATGATGTTCTAGACAGGTGAGCACACACACACACACACACACACTAGTGGTTTCAGAATACGCTTTGACAAGATACTGGACAAGTGAGAATGCAAACACACACTCAGAATACACATGGACAAGGTCAGCAGTCTTAACCTCACACTGCTAATAGATCTGATAGTCACTCCTACTCCATCCCCCACCCCAGGGATCTGTCCTACATTAAGATCATGGACGTGGGCCGGAGATACCTGGTGAACAGGGTGCTGGACCACATCCAGAGCCGCATTGTCTACTACCTAATGAACATCCACATCACACCACGCTCCATCTACCTGTGTCGCCATGGAGAGAGTGACCTCAACGTCAAAGGATGCATCGGAGGAGACTCAGGCCTGTCTGGCAGGGGCAAGGAGGTTTGTTGGTTTGTCCGTCTGTCTTTTCGTAATAAAAATGTATATGCAACAATCTTTCTCTCCCTTTCCTGTTGGTCAGTTTGCAAAGTGTCTGGGGAAGTTTATCCAGGAGCAGAACATTAAGAATTTGAAGGTGTGGACCAGCCAGATGAAGAGAACCATTCAGACAGCTGAGGCCGTGGCTGTGCCCTATGAGCAGTGGAATGCTCTCAACGAGATCGATGCTGTAAGTCTTGTGTGTATGCAACATTTGTTTGTATTTTGGCCTAAAATATTAATTTAATGTGTCCTTTTAATTTCAATGTGATGTCTCCTAACCCTGCTGTTAAACAGCTTGTTTTGCTTTGTCTCCCTCTCCTAGGGTGTGTGTGAAGAGATGATGTATGAGGAGATCCAGGTACATTTCCCTGTGGAGTTTTCACTTAGAGACCAGGACAAATACCGCTACCGCTACCCTAAAGGAGAGGTGAGTCCATCACAGCACAAATACTGAGTGACAAAGTGTGTGTGTTAACAGGCCTCTGATTGTCCCCTCAGTCCTATGAGGACCTGGTGCAGCGGTTGGAGCCAGTCATCATGGAGCTGGAGAGGCAGGAGAACATCCTGGTCATCTGTCACCAGGCTGTCATGCGCTGCCTGCTCGCTTACTTCCTGGATAAGAGTGCAGGTACCGTATATCTCTTAAAATACCCACCACACCCCAGTATTCCGGTTGAATTCCTACTATTCAATAGAAACTGAGCATATAGGAGAGTGAGTGTTCTGCATGTGCTGTTCATCAGTCTTGATCAGATAAGCATTGGTATATGATTTTAGTAACTCTAACACAACTCAATTGAATCCATTTAGGCTTTTACAACATTGTTCTGTTTTTGTTCTTCAGAGGAGCTGCCTTACCTGAAGTGCCCTTTGCACACTGTATTGAAGCTGACCCCTGTGGCGTATGGTGAGTACACTATTATCAATAACTGCATGAAAGTGTATTAATAAACACAGCATAGTGGTTTCAATGAGATGCTTTTATTCCAGGGGTGCAACTTTCACTGGGGACCTGACCCCCCCACACATTCTGAAATAGCATTTTTGTGTACATCTCCCCCCATAGTTTTATCATTACACTGTGATACAAAAAGTGGCATTGTGTGCTTAAGTGTTATATATTTTTATTCAGTATAAAACCAAAGTTGCGCCCCTGCTTTATTCCATGCATATTTACTCCAATGACATGTATTTATCCGTTTGATTCGGAACACCTGGATCTTTTACACTGCACCTATATTTGATGTACCTTAGTAGTGTTGATCTGTGTATTAGACCCAGTGTACTGCTGCTGCTCTCTAGTGGTCTGACGAAGGAACATGTTTTGTCTCCCATCCTGTCCATGTAGGATGTAAAGTAGAGTCTGTCTGGTTGAATGTGGAAGCTGTGAACACCCACAGGGACAGGCCGGAGGTAGGTACCCCAGACAGAAGCACCCTTACTGGGCTTGCACTCTCAAAATCCTTGTTCACACTGCAGGCCTAAATGCTCAGATACGTTTTTTTGTTTTTCAAATCAAATTTGTGTGTTTAGACAGCATTCATTTGCTGACAAGGCTACACTAGGTGTCATAGTAATGACGGGTGTGTAGGCAGATTGGTAGTGGTGCTCGTGCTTCCTATCACTGAGACGCTATGTAGCGTGCTAAGGTGACAACAATGCCTGCCGTGGATGTTTGCTTTGAATGTTCAAAATCATAGTGTAAGAACACTTTTAAAGCCTCAAGATAAGATGATCCAACTTTCAAAACTGTCCTTTTTGGCTAGCCACGGCACTCAACTAGCTAGCTAGGTAGCTGTTTAACTTTCTAGCACATTCACTCATTTTTATGTAAACAATTAAGAAGCTAGTTTGCTACCACACGCAAGCAACAAAATATATAAGAATTTATATATTTTTTTATAAACCACCTAGGTGGTTTGAAATGTGTCTTGAAATATCCGATCCTATGTACTTTTTGCCTGTTCAGACTGCAGGAAAAAGAACCGATTTCGAATCGGATATGCAAATAAATTGGATTTGAGTCACTTCAAACTGCCAATGTGAACACAGCTAAACAGAGAGAGAAAGGTTCAATTAAACTAACCTTATGTTGCCTAGTCCTGACTGCTCTCTCTCTTTTCATTGTACAGAATGTAGACATTTCACGGATGCCGGAAGAAGCCCTGTTCACAGTCCCCGCCCACCAGTGATGAGTGACAGCGCACAAAGTTTAGATTCAATCAGTTCTTCCTTAACCTGCGATAACTGACAACTGCATAGCAGTTGCATTGCTTTTATTCATGGAATGTCGGAGGTGTAACTGCGTTAGAGCTGTCAAATCAGGATACCTATTGCGGACATTTCCATTTTATGTGCCGAGTCGCATTAGTAATAATCCCATGCAGCCTTGTTACAAGTTCGAACACTGGAATGTGTTGTAATATACACCTCGATTAGGCTGATATGAATCCTCATTATTTAGGTTAATGATGTTCAATTTGAGTATCATTATTTCTATATAGCCTAGACTTTCTCGTTCTGAACTTCTAACGTGAGTGGGACGGGTGTGGCTTCCTGACAATAACCGCACGAGCAGCCGCTCAGATTAGACAGCTCTAAAGCAGTTCCACCTCCAGCACCTCCTAAACACCAGCTATGCGGGTGTTGGCTACCGCTGGTTAATGCTTGATCTGATTGAATCCAGGCCCTAGACTCCAAAGTGACATCACTCACCATGGCTACTTCATCTACTCAATCAGAAATCAATGCAAATTGCCAATAACGACGCGTAATCCCTGCCCCGGTTTCGGTAAAAAGCTGAGGGATGGGCTGGAGAAATTTAGATGCATGGGCTGACCATCCATGATATCAACATTGAGTTTTAACCATGTTTTGAGGCTATATAGTGTTTGTTTACTTTGTTTACAAACATTGGAGTAGAAGCTTAGATTTTGGGTTCTGATGGAGACATTTATACATTTCATTCTTCAAGAATCATTCATTTATAAGTCCAAAAATGTATGTAGCGACTGCTGATTTCCCATTTTAAGGTTCTTTAAAAAAAAAAAACTTGTTTAATCTTGGTTTCTTCACCTGATCTGTGTCTTTCCTTCTGTGGAAAATCGACTGTGTTTAGACAGGCATCCCAATCCTGATCTTTTTTCCACAAATTGGTCTTTTGACCAATCCATATCAGATCTTTCTCATAGCTGATCTGATTGGTCAAAAAAACAATTAGTGAAAAAATATCAGAATTAGGCTGCCTGTCTAAACGCAGACGTCTAGACAACTGGAATCCAGTTCAATGGTGATTCACCCCACTATCGGGGTATGTGTGCCCGCGAGTGTGTTTTGTATGTGTGTGAGTGTATTATGAACAATGTAAGGACAATCTGATGTGAAACCTTTTTTATATACATGACATATGGCTTTTAATCAAATTGTAAAGTGTCTTGACACTGGCTGCGTTTACACAGGCAGCCCAGTTCTGAACTTTGTCCACTAATTGGCCTTTTAACCAATCAGATCAACTCTTTTGCCAATCATTTGGCAAAGATCAGAATTGGCTGCCTGTGTAAACTAAATGTAATACTCCTTGTTCTTAGTATTTTAGTTTTTGTCCAACCTGTCTGTTAACAAGTGTTTGTTTTTTAAGCTGTTTTTTTATTTTGTGAATTTCCTATTAAACCGACTATTGCGTTTACCCGCTGCAGAAGATGTGATATTTGGAATCGGACTCTAGGTGGGGACATAAATTGTAGGTCTTTAAAAAATATATATATACATGTCTGGTATAAGACATATAAAGGACATATAAAGGTGGTTTTGCACATCTATTTTTTCAATCAAGGTCATCTTCATCTAGTTAAAATCTAAACTGATTGACTTTTTTTCATGTTGCATCAGTGATCTGCTATATCTAGAATGTGTTTGGCTCTATTGCTCAATGTCTAAAATGCTGCTGTAGTTTAGCATCTGTAGTATCATGACAAATCAATTGAAATGACTACTAATATCTGTGTAAACATAAGTAATGATCACCATAATAATCAGGTGTCAGTAATGCTGTGAATGTCATTAAATCGCTCGCTGGTTGTTTATCGTTTTCAGCATGTTCACCATGTCTTGTTTGTTCATTTTGACTTGTTTGTCAACGTGCCAATAATATGATGCATTCAATGTAAATATCTACATCATCCAAATGGAATAAATATTTTTTTGTTAAATCTCTTGCTGTAGTCTTCTGCTAAAAAAAATGTCTCGAAGTGTTTCATGTAGTTATAGTCAGAGCCATATTTATAGAGTCCTTACTCAAGCCTTGGCCTTAACTGTCCAGTGAAAGTCTCACTTTTAAAAGCACATCTTAACTCATACCCAAATAATAGTGTTTTTGATTCATCCTATACTTGTATTTGTGGCCAAAGCATAAGTGAGAGAAACACTTCAAAAACCCCACCTCAAACTTGTATCTCAAACATACGGTTTCAAAAATGCTTGCTATCTTCTCAGAGGATGCTGTCATGTTTATGGCTTGAGACATGTACTTTTTATTGACCAGTATATACGCCCACACCGTTTTGTTGTTGGGGTATGCCCACAACATTCAAACAGAAAGCTGTTTTTTAAACAGGACCAAAGCAGCTGTTTCTATCTCAATATCAAAAAAAAATGGGTAACAATTAAGTACCTCAATGTGTTTGTTTTCAATTAAAATGGTAAAAAAGATATATATAATTATAGCTTCTTAGCAAAGAGCATGTTCTCAAGCAACACATGCACTAGGACAGTCTGGAATTTGTCTGAGTGGAGAGGGGGGAAAACTGAAAATTAGCTGTTGGAACTTTCTTATTGGTCTGTTAACTAATTTACCGGCCAAAACTCCATCCCACCAAAACAGGCTGAAATTTCAGGATGTCTTTTCAAACAGCTCTTAGGGTTCTATTCAATCCGCATTATGGAAATTCAGCTTTACAGCGTAATTGAAAATAAAATGCAATGTTCCCGCTTTAGCAGAGACTGCATTGATGGTAAACACTGCTTATGTTGTCTCAATCCAAAATTACATTTACAGTACCAGTCAAAAGTTTGGACATACCTACTCATTCAGGGGGTTTTCTGAATTTTTGTACTATTTCTACATTGTAGAATAATAGTGAAGACATCAAAACTATGAAATAACACATATGGAAAAAGTGTTAAACAAATCCAAATATACAGTTGAAGTCGGAAGTTTATATGCACTTAGGTTGGAGTCGTTAAATCTCGTTTTTCAACCACTCCACACATTTCTTGTTAAAAAACTATCGTTTTGGCAAGTCGGTTAGGACATCTACTTTGTGCATGACACAAGTAAATTTTCTAACAATTGTTTACAGACAGATTATTTCACTTATAATTCACAATATCACAATTCCAGTGGGTCAGAAGTTTACATAGTCAACTTAGTGTACCTTTTAAACAGTTTGGGAAATTCCAGAAAATGTCATCATGTCTTTATAAGCTTCTGATAGGCTAATTGACATAATTTGATTCAATTGGAGGTGTACCTGTGGATGTATTTCAAGGCCTACCCTCAAACTCAGTCTCTCTTTGCTTGACATCATGGTAAAATCAAAAGAAATCAGCCAAGACCTCAGGGAAAAAAAATGTAGACCTCCACAAGACTGGTTCATCCTTGGGAGCAATTTCCAAACAACTGAAGGTACCACGTTCATCTGTACAAACAATAGTACGCAAGTATAAACACCATGGGACCACGCAGCCGTCACACCGCTCAGGAAGGAGATGCGTTCTGTCTCCTAGAGATTAACGTACTTTGGTGCGAAAAGTGCAAATCAATCCCAGAACAACAGCAAAGGCCCTTGTGAAGATGCTGGAGGAAACATGTACAAAAATATATATATCCACAGTACAACGAGTCCTACATCGACAAAACCTGAAAGGCCTCTCAGCAAGGAAGAAGCCACTGCTCCAAAACCACCATAAAAAGCCAGACTACGGTTTTCAACTGCACATGGGGACAACGATCGTACTTTTTGGATAAATGTCCTCTGGTCTGATGAAACAAATATAGAACTGTTTGGCCATAATGGCCATGGTTATGTTTGGAGGAAAAAGGGGGATGCTTGCAAGCCGAAGAGCACCATCCCACTGTGAAGCACGGGGGTGGCAGCATCATGTTGTGGGGATGCTTTGCTGCAGGAGGGACTGGTGCACTTCACAAAATAGATGGCATCATGAGGTAGGAAAATTATGTGGATATATTGAAGCAACATCTCAAGACATCAATCAGGAAGTTAAAGCTTGGTCGCAAATGGGTCTTCCAAATGGACAATGACCCCAAGCATGCTTCCAGAATTGTGGCAAAATGGCTTCAGGACAACAAAGTCAAGGTATTGGAGTGGCCATCACAAAGACCTGACCTCAATCCTATAGAACATTTGTGCGCAGAACTGAAAAAGCGTCTGTGAGCAAGGAGGCCTACAAACCTGACTCAGTTACACCAGCTCTGTCAGGAGGAATGGGCCAAAATTCACCCAACTTATTGTGGTAAGCTTGTGGAAGGCTACCCGAAACGTTTGACCCAAGTTAAACAATTTAAAGGTGATGCCACCAAATACTAATTGAGTGTATGTAAACTTCTGACCCACTGGGAATGTGATGAAAGAAATAAAATCTGAAATAAATAATTCTCTCTACTATTATTCTGACATTTCACATTCTTAAAATAAGTGGTGATCATAACTGACCTAAGACAGGGACTTTTTACTAGGATTAAATGTCAGGAATTGTAAAAACTGAGTTTAAATGTATTTGGCTAAGGTGTATGTAAACTTCCGACTTCAACTGTATTTTAAAGTAGCCACCCTTTGCCTTGACAGCTTTGCATACTCTTGGCATTCTCTCAACCAGCTTCATGTGGTAGTCACCTGGAATGCATTTCAATTAGTTTTTTTACAATCTCTTACACATTAAAAGTGTTACTTGAGGCACAAAGCATTAACTCATGTACCTAATCTTCAGACCAAGTCTGCAAAACTGCAAGCACGTTATCTGCTTTACACTCAGTTTGCATTTTTAAAACACACTTTTTGCTAAACACTAAACACAGTTCTCTACATTAGACACATCTTTCAAAACTAACAGATCCTGTGTTTCGATTGGAAAACACTGCCATTCAAAATGCTACACTCATTTACCGATTACCTATACCCAGTGCTCACGTGTGAAAACACTTATAGCTAATTTCTTCACTTCAGAGAAGTGATTGAGCGCTATAAATAGGCTTCAGGTTGGCGTTCTTGGTTTGGACAACAATGGAGGTAAATTTTGGAGAGAGTAAGAGGGGGATGAGGACAAAGAGGAGGCCTGTGGTAACATAGACGAGGGGGCATGTCAGGGCTGGATACGCCACTCCAGACGCTACTTCCCCCGCTGTTTAGCCAGAGAGAACATAGCTTGTGATGTTGATTAGGAGCTGTGGCCAGACCCACATAGGAGACCGGATGCACCCTAATAGTTTGTTTCTTTATAGTAACAAGCCTATTTCTTTATCTTGTACTGTATTTGTTTTGTCTGTTACTGTTCATCCTGAAATCTGGATGAAAATACAATGTTTTGAGAAAGAAATACATTTTATTTTTCCCCTCTTACATTTCTGTTTATAGTGTAAATATATACTGATATGCATACATACTGTATATATTTGGTGCACATACATGTACGTGTGAGTGCTATGATGAACTGCCGTGGACTCCACTGCACACTGAACATGCAAAAGACACAAGATGGTAGTGTTTTTACATTTTTCAAATCTGTGTGTAGTTGGCGTGTATAAGAGCTGATCATTTTATGGTTTGTGTGTAGAGTTTTGGTGCAAAAACACAATTTTGAGAAAAGTTAAAATTGTTTGGAATTAAGTGTTTGTTTTGCAAGAGATGTGTGACGTTTTGCATGTTGTGTGTGTGTTTTGGGGTTTTGTGTGTAAAGTCTAGAGAAAAGGAGCCATAGTTTCAGATATCATGTGTAAGCAATTGTCAAAAACTGTAACAGGTGTGCCTTGTTAAAGTTTTTTTTAAATATATATAATACCATGCTATTGTTTGAGGATAGTGCACAGCAACTGGTTTGATACATTCACCTCTGAGGCTAAATAATGTACTTACATTCAGTAATCTTGCTCTGATTTGTCATCCTGAGGGTCCCAGAGATAAAATGTAGTGTAGTTTTGTTTGAAAAAATGTAGGAACTGAGTTCTACGGTTTGACCATACTGCTGTCTCTGGCTCCACACCCACCCCGCACAGCCATCTAGATGTGTCTTTTCTGTAGAGAAGCTAATGATCCATTATATATGACATTCCTGGGACTGTGTAAACTTTGAATTTTTTATTACCATAGCATTTTGTATGTTCTCTATAGTTATGTACTTGTAAATGTATAAATTGACTAATTCGGCACATTTGGGCAAACTCCTGGCAGACTTGATGCAAAATGTTGTGTAATCAGGTAATTCTTCACTGGATCAGTCTGAAACTTTGCACACACCTGCTGCCATCTTGTGGACAAATTCTAAATTACACCTAGGCTCCTATGTTAGTGTATGTATTTCAAAGATGATGAAACAAAAAATGTTGGGTTTGTATTATCTTTTACCAGATAAAATGTGTTATATTCTCCTATATTCATTTCTAATTTCCAACAACTTCAAAGTGTTTCCTTTCAAATAGTATCAAGAATATGCATAGCCTTGCGTCAGGTCCTGAGTTACAGGCAGTTAGATTTGGGTATGTAATTTTAGGCGGGAAAAAAGGGTCCGACCTGTAAGAGGTTTTAAAAGGTGCGATTTGTAGTTTGTCCACAAAATTGTACCCACATTTCTATAGACCTTTTCAACTGTCAAAAGAATAACACATTTTATATGCACGCACATCCAAGAGGTTCCCCACATCTGGTGCTGCAGTGTCATAATTGCATTACAAAATCGTGATCTAACCAAAACTGAACAAACAAGTTATAGAGTGCCTTCGGAAAGTATTCAGACGTAACAAAATGTCAAGGGGTCTGAATACTTTCTGAAGGCACTGTATATACTGAACAAAAATATGAGAAGTGTTGGTCCCATGTTTCATGAGTTGAAATAAAAGATCCCAGAAATTTTCAATATGCAATAACAAAAATGTTCTCTCAAATTCTGTACACCAATTTGTTTACATCTCTGTTAGTGAGCATTTCTCCGTTGCCAAGGTAATCCATCCACCTGACAGGTGTGGCATATCAAGAAGTTGATTAAACAGCATGATCATGACACAAGTACACTTTGTTCTGAGGATAATAAAATGCCACTCTAAAATGTGCAGTTTTGTTACAACGCAATGCCACAGATGTCTCAAGTTTTGAGGGAGTGTGCAATTGTCATGCTGCCTGCAGGATTATCCACCAAAGTTGTTGCCAGAGAATTTAATGTTTATTTCTCTACCATAAGCCACCTCCAACGTCGTTTTAGAGAATTTGTCAGTATGTCCAACCGGCCTCACAACCGTAACCATGCCAGCCCAGGACCTTCACCTCAGGATCATCTGCGACCAGCCACCCGGACAGCTGATGAAATTGTGGGTTTGCACATCTGAAGAATTTCTGCACAATCTGTCATAAACCATCTCAGGGAAGTTTATCTGCATGTTCGTCTTCCTCACCAGGGTCTTGACCTGACTGCAGTTTGGCGTCGTAACCGAAATCAGTGGGCAAATGCTCACCTTCGATGGCCACTGGCACCCTGTAGGAGTGTGCTCTTCATGGATGAATCCCGGTTTCAACTGTTCTGGGCAGATGGCAGACAGCGTGTATGATGTCATGTGGGCGAGCAGTTTCCTGATGTCAATATTATGAACAGAGTGCCCCACGGTGGCAGTGGGGTTATGGTATGGGCAGCCATAAGCTACAGACAACGAACACAATTGCTGACCATTGTTGTGGCAATCATCGGCCGCCAACACCTTGTGTTTCAGCATGACAATGCATGGCAACATCTCGCAAGGATCTGTACACAATTCCTGGAAGCTGAAAATGTTCCAGTTCTTTCATGGCCTGCATACTCACCAGACATGTCACCCATTGAGCATGTTTGGAATGGTCTGGATTGACGTGTACGACAGCGTGTTCCAGTTCTAGCCCATATCTAGCAACTTTGCATAGCCTTTGAAGACGAGTGGGACAACCTTACACAGGCCACAATCAACAGCCTGATCAACTCTATGCAAAGGAGATGTTGCGCTGCATGAAGCAAATGGTGGTCATACCAGATACTGACTGGTTTTCTGATCCACGCCCCTACCTTTTTTTAAAAGATATCTGTGACCAACAAATGCATATCTGTATTCCCAGTCATGTGAAATCCATAGATTAGGGCCTAATGCATTTATTTCAATTGACTGATTTCCTTATATGAACTGTAACTCTTTAAAATCTTTGAAATTGTTGCATTTATATTTTTGTTCACTGTAGATACATTTATGATAAACAGGAGGAGAGACTACTTCAAGTCTCAGGTGGATGACATCACACCACAGTGGCTACTACAACTCACCTGCATCTCACCTCTGCTAGTCACACCCCTTTCACCACCTCTTACACCACAGACACTATAACTCAGCCACCGACTGTGTGATCTGAGTCAATGTAGAAGAATTAAATACCCACAAAATGAATTCTGTGGGTGCTAGATTGACTCAGTTCACACAGTGCTCTGCTGGCTGCTGAGGTTGATGCAGAGAAGGAGGTCAGTGAGTGTATCAGAGGGGTGAGTGCTAGGCTCTTTCTCAATTCATCCTTCCTCAATTCCTCTCATCGCCTCCTTCTCAAAACCATTTGGAGAAGGTCAAAGGTGAGGGACCTTGTACCTTCTCCTCCAATACAGTTGCTATACATTACAGGTGAGGAGATAGGATGCGAGGAATCAAGGAAAGACAAAGTGAGACAAAGCCCTAGTAGCCATCGTGTGGTGATGTCACCCGCCCTAAGATCTAAAGTACTGTTATCCTAGCCCAACCAAGATCATGGTTTTGGTAGGATAATGGACACTGCTTTGTGAGTATGAAGTGCTGTTGTGGACAGGGGTTGCATCCTAGGTCAGCCATACAGGAATACTTACACCTGCACAAAGAGTGTTGGGCCGGTAACCGAAACGTCGCTGGTTTGAATCCCGGAACCGGCAAGGTGGAAAAATCTGCCATTCTACCCTTGAGCAAGGCAGTTAACCCCCAACAACAACTGTTGACCGGGCGCCGTGGAATCCCCCACACCTCTCTCATTCAGAGGTGCAACTGACTAAGTATCCCCTTTCAAGGACATCAGCTTCTGCTGCAAATCTGTGCAATATCAGACAAAATGAGGGTGAGTGACAACCAAATAAAACAGACAAACAGGGAATGTTCAATGACTAAAAAATACGCTATACTCAACACTTTATTTCATGTCATACAAAGAACACCTACATAAATGGTTAGTGGGTTTAGACATCCATCTTACTCTAAAACAAGAGATGATTGAATAGTGCCCGTCTCCCGGGTGGCGCAGTGGGCTAGGGCACTGCATCGCAGTGCTAGCTGCGCCACCAGAGTCTCTGGGTTCGCGCCCAGGCTGGGCTGGGTTCGGGCCGGGCTCTGTCGCAGCCGGCCGCAACCGGGAGATCCGTGGGGCCACGCACAATTGGCATAGTGTCGTCGGAGTTAGGGAGGGTTTGGCCGGTAGGGAGGGTTTGGCCGGTAGGGATATCCTTGTCTCAGTATGTAAAAATGTAATAAAATGTATGCACTCTACTGTAAGTCGCTCTGGATAAGAGCGTCTGCTAAATGACTAAAATGTAATGTAAATGTCTAATACTTGTTAACGTGCTGCTGTGCGTTTTTTTGCTAACCTTACTTTGCTACCTGCCGACTTTACGGTTTTTAATTGCCGTTTTATATTTGTATTTTTTCCATCTAATTTTTTCATTCAACTTTTTCACCCCGGACGCTTTATCTGGACGTGGTTTCTCAGGACCTCCACCATCCGAAGCTAAGTAGTAACATTAACATTATGACTTCTAATTGCAGTCGCTGTACTCTTAATATACAGGAGAATGATTGCCTTATGGCGAGGATAGCTGTGCTGCAAGCCCAGCTTCAGACGCAATCGTTAGGCAAGGGTAATTTAAGTGTAGGAATATATATTTTACCTCTTGGTGATGTCATTCGGAAACATAATGTTAACTTTCACTGATATGCGGACGACACACAGCTGTACATGTCGATGAAACATGGTGAAGCCCCAATATTGCCCTCCCTGGAAGCCTGTGTTTCAGACATAAGGAAGTGGATGGTGGCAAATGTTCTACTTTTAAACTCGGACAAAACAGAGATGCTAGTTCTAGGTTCCTAGAAACAAAGAGATCTTCTGTTGAATCTGACAATCTTGATGGTTGTACAGTCGTCTCAAATAAAACTGTGAAGGACCTCGGCGTTACTCTGGACCCTGATCTCAATTTTGATGAACATATCAAGACTGTTTCAAGGACAGCTTTTTTCCATCTACGTAACATTGCAAAAATCAGAAACGTTCTGTCCTAAAATTATGCAGAAAAATTGCGCCATGCTTTTGCCACTTCTAGGTTAGACTACTGCAATGCTCTACTTTCCGGCTACCCGGATAAAGCACTAAATAAACTTCAGTTAGTGCTAAACACAGCTGCTAGAATCTTGACTAGAACCAAACAATGTGATCATATTACTCCAGTGCCTGCCTCTCTACACTTGCTTCCTGTTAAGGCTCGGGCTGATTAAGGTTTTACTGCTAACCTACAAAGCATTACATGGGCTTGCTCCTACCTATCTTTCCGATTTGGTCCTGCCCTACATACCTACAAGTACACTACAGTCACAAGACGCAGGCCTCCTTACTGTCCCTAGAATTTCTAAGCAAACAGCTGGAGGCAGGGCTTTCTCCTATAGAGCTCCATTTTTATGGTATGGTCTGCCTATCCATGTGAGAGACGCAGACTCGATCTCGACCTTTAAGTCTTTTTTGAAGACTCATCTCTTCAGCAGGTCCTATGATTGAGTGTAGTCTGGCACAGGAGTGTGGAGGTGAACGGAAAGGCACTGGAGCAACGAACTGCCCTTGCTGTCTCTGCCTGGCCGGTTCCCATCTCTCCACTGGGATTCTCTGCCTCAAACCCTAATACAGGGGCTGAGTCACTGGCTTACTTGTGCTCTTCCATGCCGTCCCTAGGAGGGGTGCACCACTTGAGTGGGTTGAGTCTGATGTGATCTTCCTGTCCGGGTTGGCGCTCCCCCTCCCCCACGGTTCGTGCCGTGGGTGAGATCTTCGTGGGCTATACTCGAACTTGTCTCAGGATAGTAAGTTGGTGGTTGAAGATATCCCTCTAGTGGTGTGGGGGCTGTGCTTTGGAAAAATGGGTGGGGTTATATCCTGCCTGTTTGGCCCTGTCCATCGTCGGACGGGGCCACAGTGTCTCCTGACCCCTCCTGTCTCAGCCTCCAGTATTTATGCTGCAATAGTTTGTGTCAGGGGTCTAGGGTCAGTCTGTTATATCTGGAGTATTTATTCTGTCTTTTCTGGTGTTCTGTGTGAATTTAAGTTCTCTCAACTCTCTAGAGACAGCAGGAGCGGTAGAGATACTCTGAATGATCGGCTAAGAGAAGCCAACTAACATTTACTCCTGAGGTGCTGACCTGTTGCACCCTCTACAACCACTGTGATTATTATTATTTGACCCTGCTGGTCATCTATGAACATTTGAACATCTTGGCCATGAAATATGTTAATTAGCTAGCTAACATTGTTGTTTTTAGTAGATCAAGCTAACGTTTGTGTCATTAAAAAAAAACTAATATTGGATGGCAGCATAACCTATTTCTACGTATGTAGCTAGCTACCTAGCTAACTTTACCGAGAATAGATTGTTAGCTTGATAAACAACAAGTGCTACACATTAGGGTTGAATATTTTCCTGGTATTTTACAAATGTTTCATCCCGAGAATAAATCCCTTTTCTCCCGGGTAACCCGGTATTTCCCGACAAAGCCGGAAGTGTCATTCAAAAGCATATAAATATTTCTGGATTTGATTGTAGCTTTGATCAGCATGAAAATTCTAACCTGATGCTACCTGAACCTGACGAGCCATATTAAATACATTTTATGAAGCCTACATTAACGACATTTAGTGAGCTCAAGCCCAAAAAAGCTCAAATGATTGTGCCGTTATCCAATACATGTGAAATAGGCTACTGCATATTACGCACAACAGAAAAACAGAAAAGCCCATAGATGTAGCAAGCTATATGCTCTCTTCAGTGTAGTGTTATGCTTTATGTAAAGAATCCAGAGGCGAATATCACTTTGGTTGACTTTAATGAAAGAACAAGTAACATAACACAGGAGACGGATGCACACGGACCAACTTGCCCAATCCCCTTTTATATGACGTCATGAATATACTTGCACTATAATAAAATAGTTACAATACAACCCATTGGGTAAATAGATTAGACTAGCTCCAGTAGGCTAATCTTTGAGTGTGAACTGTATTACTGTACTGTACTGTTTTATACTGTATTATATGGACTGGAATTACACACATCATTCAAACCATAACAAAGCAGGGAGAGAACATGCGATTCTGGTGCAGCACATGTGGCCTACAGTTAGAAGTAGGCCTATAGGCTAGCAAATTTGATTACATTTTTTAAATATAATAGGGCCTATTTGGATAATTAGTGGGCTGACGCATATATACCTTTCATAATATTTCCCCTAATGTTATTAGTTTACCTCTTTCTCTATTGTTGCTTCATTCCTTCCTCGCGTTCAACAGTTAAATGAAATAAGTTTTGTTGTCCTTATCTTCTTCATTCTAATGACATCCTTGAATAATATAGGACTAGAATTAGACGCAGAAGGCTTTCACTTCTCTTCACAAAGATTGAAAGAGCAAACACGCGATGACGGTAGGCGATAGCAGTTATTTATTCAGACCCATAACCATTCAAACTACCTGTGAGTTCTATTGGCTGCTGTATTTAACATTCAGCAAAAAAGAGCTTGCGTCCCTCTTCAAATAGTCTATTGGTTTAGGAAATGCTACAAAAATAATGTGCTATATATGTTATTCTAGTTGAGCTTTTCCTGCATGTGATTCCAAGAGTTAAGGAGAGGCCAGTGGAGCACAGGTGCTTGCATATTGTGCAAGAGACAGCCTATACGTTAGAAACATATTATGCATAACCCATCATTATTTTTGCTAAATATAAGGATAATACTGCATTGAATGTATTACCTGAAAGAGGTAGGCTAGGACATCTATATATAGGGCTATATATTGATCTAGTACGGGATTCTCTATTTTGGATGCAATTTGAGAGAGAGAGAGACTGCAGATGCTATTTTAAAAAATGATAGTCTTTACAATTAAAGAACAAGGTGACCCCCGAAAACCAGATGGAGATAGGTAAATTAGACACTCATTAGGTCTTTATATTACTGTAGCATAGGCTGTGCTGCAACAAATGTAGGCCTACAAGAAAAACTTTTACCATGATGAGATGATAGGTCTACATGCATTGTGAACTGCGCTCAGTACTCAGATGGGCTGTCTGTCCCCACCCTGAGCGTTGATTCATCATGTAGAGGCTGTAGAGAAGCCAGATTTAGACATTACATATCATTTAACAGTTCCAATTCACGCAATGGTATTCATATAAATAATTTATTATAATTTACCTGGTTCTCACAGTTATTTATCCAAGGAAAAGGGAGTGGTTTTGGATGGTATATCCTGGTAAATCTCCGTAACCGGGTTCCAGCCATTCAACCCTAGTACACATCCTGGCGCTGTCACTTCCTGCTGCTAACATTACTATCCATGCAGGCAAAGCAGCCCGCTGAAATGCTTCTTTGGGAAATCTATAAAAACATAGATTTTCAAAAATATATTAATCCGACCATCCCACCCGCAAATACTATGTTAAAAATGCTAATTTTGACCTTGAGAAAACTAGACCTGGGCTCTCCAAACCTGTTTCTGGAGTTTCCTTCTTGTAGGTTTTTGCTCCAACCGTAATCTAGCACACCTGATTCTAATAATTAGCTGGTTAGTAAAATTAATCAGGTTAATTAGAACTGGGGTTGGAGCGAAAACCTACAGGAGAGTAGCTCTCCAGGAACAGGGTTGGAGAGCCCTGAACTAGACTAAATTAGCTAGCTAGCTGTTGTTTACAATTACACTACTTTCCGAAAGCACTGTATATTATTTAGGCTAAGGAATGTATTTATGAATCTACCTACATAAAAAAAACAGGTTTGGAGAGCTTTCACACCCGAATTAAGTGTGTAAATGGAACTTAATTCCTTTTTTTATGCACTTTTCTCTCTGTGGGTATTCTGACCTTGAACTTAAGAATGGGCCCGATTCATACTTACATTTACATTTACATTTAAGTCATTTAGCAGACGCTCTTATCCAGAGCGACTTACAAATTGGAAAGTTCATACATATTCATCCTGGTCCCCCCGTGGGGAATGAACCCACAACCCTGGCGTTGCAAGCGCCATGCTCTACCAACTGAGCCAGCCACACGGGACCATGAAATGTACTTAGGAAATGTATGCCTTTCCTACGCACTCCTCAGTAGTTGGTATTCAGACTTACCTTAAGGGCTTTGCAGGCGTAGTTCCCTTGCACGCTGAATACATTTAATTTAATCGCTGAAAACCCTCCCACTTGCTGGCCAACAGAATTTCTTGTGCCATTTTCATTCAATAGGGTTTTCATTACATTTAACTAAAGCCATACCTTTAAATTTGGTGTAGCTATAAGTAAAATTTTCTCAACAGACTCATTAGAATATATTATTTAGGGTTAGCAAAGTATTTATGAATAATAAAAAACAGGTTTGGAGAGCTTTTACGCACTAAATATATTGATTCATCCTGAAAGTTGGCATATGCAATTGTTCAATCCATGAACTATTGGAAGGTAAGTACAATAAGGGTTGAACAGTAGTCCTATAAATCTACCCTAATAATCATGGAAATGTGATGACACCAGTGCGCGAGGTAGGCTTGGGCGATATCCACATTGTCATACTGTTCATTACATTGCCATCCTGAGATTTACCGTATTACCGGCATAGCACAACGCAAAAAAAGCCCATTGGGCCTCTAATACCAAAATCCGAACAAAATTAGCACAAATAATAGGGAAATCACACCAACGCTGTTAGCTAAATGCTAACGAGGGAAGACGAACATAGACTAATTGCAAAGAAACGCAAATACAGCTCAAAGTTATACAAGCATAGCTAGTAGCTACCGAATGTCATTTTCAGTGAGTGTGGACATTTACAAGCGAAAGTAAACAATATAAATTGTGTGAGGGATCCTGAGAGGATTCATGTGAGTAGGCAGATACTAATAGAGAGTGATGGGAAGAATATGTGCTTCAGTAAGGTAGGCATTCATAGCTATGGTTGTCAATTGTACTGCAGAAATCGATCGAAAGTCACATAAAATAGAGGTTGTGGTGGCAGCGGCAGAGAAATACTTGGGATTGCAAGGTTTTACTGCAGAACAGTTGCAGGGGGTGTTGAGCCGTAGTGTTCTGTACTCCCAGACCGTTGGTCTGGAGTAGGATTGGATAGGGTAAATCGTGGAATGGGGTGGCGTTTATTTTTTTATTAGAGAAGGCTAATAGTTGGCAGGATAATTTTTCCTTTTCCCCAATTTTACAATACTGTATCACAAAGATTTAAAAAATAATAATAATAATTTAAATGTAACCTTTATTTAACTAGGCAAGCCAGTTAAGAACACATTCTTATTTACAATGACAGCCAAACCCCTATGGGACTCCCAATCACGGCCAGTTGTGATACAGCCTGGAATCTAACCAGGGTCTGTAATGACGCCTCTTACACTGAGATGCAGTGCCTTAGGCCGCTTCGCATCTCGGGAGCCTAAATGTTGGTAGACAGTGAATAGCCTCACACTCCAGTACAGTAGGTGGAGGTGCATGTACCTTAAATTGGATGCGATCCGCCAACACAATCCTAAAGAAGAGAAATTGTGCAAATTAATAAAGTTGTGATGCAAACTTTTCTGAAGGAAGAGCAGCATGTGTACATGGTGCACAGAGAAGGGAAACAATTATAGGAGAAAAAATGGCAGCTGTAAAGATAACTCAGATTATATATTTTTTAACTTCTAAAGCACGTCAGCCATTATATCTGATGGCAAACATCTAGTAGTGAATTGAATACGACACGTGACTGGCTCAACTGTTCTGGGGAACTACGGTAAGCTTCATAATGTTAAATAATGTGACAGGTGAAATGAAGAACGCAAGCTGCTTTATTTCCTAATCTATTGCACAAGTTGACTGCAGCACAGGAGGTTGGTGGCACCTTAACTGGGGAGGACGGGCACGTGGTTATGGCTGGAGCAGAATAAATGGAAAAGGTATCATCAAACACATTATGAGCAGACCTCCCCTCAGCAGCCTCCACTGGACTGCAGGCATTAACTTAAATACATTTGAATATTTGTAGTTACTTTTTAAAAACTTCAAAGACATAGTTTTGATGGTATTAAACAATGTTTGGGCTTATTCCAAAACATGGTATACCACCAAAGCCAAGCTCCAGGTTTAAACGGCTAAGTATGGTCTGTGTTCCATAATGATTCAAATAGACTACCTATCCCAAATTGTTGCACAACTTGTAATACGTTAGTTAGCCTAATATGATCCACTACTGCTAGCGATCCTCAGGAACAACCACACAAACGTGAGAGGAAAGAAAGGTAAACTAACACAAACGTGAGAGTTATAAATGTATGTGGGTCTAACTGACGGTGGCTATCAATAGTGGCTAATATTTAACACTTCAAATTGTTTAAAAAATAAATAGTGGAAAGCAGAGGCTGCTGAGGGGAGGACGGCTCATAATAATGGCTGGAATGGCATCAACCACATGGAAACCACGTTTGTCTTCGATTCCATTACAGCCATTATTATGAGCCGTCCTCCTCACAGCAGCCTCCACTGGTGGAAGGCCCAGGCGTTTAATTAAAACATTCTAGAAATCAGAAATGCCGCTATACTGTCATGTGTGCATGGCTACAGAAGCCTATAGGTTGGATCTCAATTACATCCCTGCAAGTTATAAGAACAGCATTTCATAAACTTCACTGTGGAAAAGGTGATACGCTTCAGTTTGCTGCCAAATGACTGGTTTCACATCTCCAGTGATGATAAGGTTAAATAGATCTAAAATAATTGTCATTTACAATCCCCTTATCCAGATTAACTCATTTACCTAGCTTTTATTAATAGCTCTTATCAATTTGTAAATTACAGGGCATGGAGAATGGTGTTATTTGTCGGAAAAAAGTAATGTTTTTCCACTTGGAACTGACAGGTTACTCGACATTCATTCCTCGTGCATAAAGGTGGTGGAATTCAAGTCAGTCAGAATAAGCATATCTGTAAACACACCTCTGCCACCTCCATTTCTGCAATCTCCATCCCAAACAAATACCTGGCTGGCACATGCATGCTTAAGTTCAAGGTCAGAATGCGGTAAAATTTAAGTCCCATTTAGGAATTCCCCCCTATGTAAATAGTTAATGATTCATTCATAAAAGAATGTAGTGTAATGTCTTTTTTCCATAAATAATACACCAAAACACAAACAAACAATAAAGGGGTTTATTCATCATCACTGCCAGCACTATTATCATCACAATCATTTCCATCAATGATAGGGTCTGCTCTGTGTGTATTAAGACAAGAAACAAGTGCACCAATTCATTTTTCCTCAGGTTTGAATGTTTGTAATAACAAAAACATAGCAAAAAAAATGGTGTGCATATAATATTTATATAAAAAAAGTAAAATAAACCGTTTACATTATCAAAACACAAAATCTCTGAATTTCCCTGTGCTCATTAATATTGATTAAGGTTTCATTTTAAGGACCAACCCTGATTTTAAGCTTTGTTCTAAAAGCAGAAATTAAATGAGGCTGTGAATATTCATTATGTACAAACATCAATATTTTTGAGCACAGGGATACCTTAATGATGAAGGGCCACACCCCATTGGTCTGACGAGTCTTTACTTTTTTCTACTGCGATTGACTGGTCACACTTTTGCCCCTTCTCTCTCTGTCCTGTGATGCGCACCCTCCAAGAAACCATGTTGACAGTTGTGATCAGCGTAAGGAATGTTTGGGAATTTCCTTAGAACTGCGTAAGTCAAAAACATGGATGTCAGGTCAAATGAAAACTTCTAGGTGAAAAGACAGAAAGTAAAAGAGACAGACAGGACTCACGTTTTTGAGGAACTCCTCAGCGACGATACGGGCCCTGGCGTTGACAGACAGCTTCATCTCACTGATCTCCTTGTCAATCTCTTCCATGAAGTGGATGACAAAGTCCACCAGCTTGTGCTTGTACATCTGCTCTGTGTGGAAGTTGGTGATGAGGAAACTGATGTCATAGCCCTGCGGACAAATGGAAGGAGAGGGGGAGGAGGGGAATGATGAGTAAACAGAGACCGTTTTGCTCTTTGCACTGCAAAATGTTTTCTATGTAAATATTTTATTTGAAAGTGTGAAAATATGACCGCTTGAGTTCTCTAAGAGGGGAACAAACATTATCCTAATGTTTCAACTCAAACTGTTGGTTGCACCACCAGTCCCTCTCATTTCTCACCTCCACTGGTTTCCTCCTCAGGATGAAGAAGTTCTCTGCTCTCATCATCATGAAGCGCATGAACTTATGGCACAGGATCTTCTCAATCTCATCTGCCTTCAGGGACACAGCAAATCACACAGCAGTCAGACTTAGCACCCACCAATCACAGGCTACAGCTCTAAAAGCCAGCAATCATACACCAGGTAGTAAAAAACAACTAATCACAGTATACATTTCATGTCTATGACAAACCAGCACACAATCATCCTCACATAACAGGGGGGGAAAAGGGTACAGCTGAGCTTACATCTCTGCACTTCTGTTAGGGTAACGACAATGACGGAGGAAAAGATAGGTGTTCCCTAAATATGAATAAAGCATGAAAGTCACCAAAATCAAGCCTGTCAACTGCACAGAAGGACAAGTTAAACACGTTGGAATAAGTAGTCTCACTGACCTGCTTGACAGCGATGCTGACTCGGACTGAGTTGATGGAGCCCTCGATAAGAACCTTTTCCTTGTCATTACGACTGATGATGACTGGCTGCAGCAGCAACTCTTTACTGCTCCTGAGGGGGATAGCATACACGTGCAAGGTCAAATACCCCAAAACACACACTATCCCACACACACAGACAGACACACAGGGACTCACCGGACCTCCACCTCTGGCTTGTTGTGGCGCTCCACCACCTGAGAGGAGAAGTTCTCCAGACAGAGGGCGGCCTGCAGCGTGGCACGCACAGCGTTGAGGTACGGGCGCAGAGTTGCTGTCTGAGGGAGAAAGAGAGGAAGAGGAGAAAGAAAAATTAGAAGATGAGGGGATATCTCCCATACACTTCGCCAAATACCCCTACCACGCTTTACTTAGCTACTATAACAAAGAGGCCCCTTCCCTAAATCCAAGAGGGGGAGTGAACTGGACCGCAGCCTCTGCCTCTCTTACCACCAAATACCGCCTCACTCCACCCTACTATCCTCTAAAACTATTAGCTAAAAAGGCCATTACCCATGTTCCTACACCACCACCTCTCCTTACAAACTGAGGGCAAAAGTACTGTCAGGGATGCAGGCCTAGACCTGCAGCTAAAATTCTTGGCATACTGTGTCTTCCATAGCAATGGTTCATGGTTGGGCTCATGGTTGGGCTGACAACACGTAGCTCAGCAGTGCGTATTTGATACTGCGGTTTCTAACAGCTCAACACTGGTTTCACCATCACAGAAACTCAAACACAGTCAGTAAAAGTTCAAATAGGCCTAACAACCCAAATGCAAAACAATAATGTTGACTGTGGAACATGAGTGAAGTCACCATTAAATTGATACATCCAGGAGTCCCTCAAATGGAAAAAGAGGAAGTATATTGACCACATGAGTACAGTGCATTCGGAAAGTATTCAGACCACCTTTTTAAAAATGTTAACTAAGCAAGTTCCCCTTTGACTTTTTCCACATTTTGTTTGATTACTGCCTTACTCTAAAATAGATGAAAGCGTTTTCCCCCCCTCAATCTACACATAATGACAAAGCAAAAACAGGTTTTTAGAAATGTTTGCTATGTTTTCCATTGAATAAAGCCTATAATAGATAAGGATGGTGTGTACACATTGGCTCTGGCCTAAGGCCAGTAGAGTGCACTGCCACTACATGCATTTTCAGAATGACAATATCTAGCTACTTCAATCCAGTCTGCATCTGATTTGGGCCGAGAAAAATGTTGATTTTAAATGTTATTTGTCACATGCGACACATGATCCTCACTCATAAGCCCTTCACCAACAATGCAGTTTTTTTTTAAGTAAGAAAATATTTGCAATTGTTTTTTTATTTTTATAAACTAAAGTCAAATAAACAAGGTTATATACAGGGGGTACCGGTACTGAGTCAACATGTAGGGGTACAGGTTAGTTGAGGTAATATGTACATGTAGGTAGCGCTAAAGTGACTATGCATAGATAATAAACAGCGAGTAGGAGCAGTGTAAAAAAGAGGGTCAATGCAAATAGTCTGGGTAGCCATTTGATTAACTGTTCAGCAGTCTTATGGCTTGCAGGGTAGAAGCTGTTAAGGAGCCTTTTGGATGTAGACTTGGCGCTCCGGTACTGCGCGGTAACAGAGCGAACAGTCTGACTTGGCTGGCTAGAGTCTTTGACAATTTTTAGGGCCTTCCTCTGACACCGCCAGATATAGAGATCCTGGATGACAAGAAGCTTGGCCCCAGTGAAGTACTGGGCTGTACGCACTACTCTCTGTAGCACCTTGCGTCGGATGCCAAGCAGTTACCATACCAAGCGGTGATGCAACCAGTCAGGATGCTCTCGATGGTGCAGTTGTAGAACTTTTTGAGAATCTGAGCTCTCGAACCCGCTCCACTACAGCCCCGTTGATGTAAATGGAGGCGGACATTTCAGTGGGCAAGTCTTATTGCAACCCTACATGTGTGAAGTGCAATTAAGAGAAATATAGACTTTGGACCTACCTACTGCAAAGCAAAATAATTTAGGCAAGATGCAAGTGCATAGCTAGCTAGGTGGTGAGGACAAATGAAAGCAAATGTTGAGACAGGTCCTTGCATACCTCTTAAATACCTAGGCTGGCTGCCTGAGATTAGAGATTTCTGCTAACTAGTTAGCCTCTCCTACCAGCTTGTCTTCGATATATTTTCAACGTGGCATGGGGATCTTTACTCATGGCAATAATTTTTTTCTATACCAGCTTGATAGATGACGTAAAAGAACAGACGTGAGTTCCCTGCTTCATGGTGAAGATACAGATAGCTAGCTAATAGTTACCCGAAAATGTATGTTTATATTTATGCATACATTTGAAAGGATACTTTAGTTTACAGTATTTGGCACCAACTGCCTAACTAGCAAACTAACCTTGTATCTAGCTACATCACTGCCTAAAAACAAATTCTCACTTTTGGGTGGGGATGCTAACTGACGTTAGCTAAGCTAGCTAGCTACCAAACCAAATCTAGCAATAAACATACACATTAACGCAAGCAAGGCTCGACATACTGCTCATCGTATGACTGATGTTAAAATAATGTCGAAATGTCTTTATTTTCATTGTAAAAATGATAGCTACATTCTCTTACCATTTCTCTGTATGCGCTGGGGGAAGACGGAAGTACACTTACTACGGCTCTTCCGTGACCCTCTGCGCTCACTGGAACATACTATGTACAAAACTTCATAGGGGAGCCTATATCGTTAAAACAAAGATTTTTCTATACAATTAATTGTTTGAATGTAGCAGACAAACATATAATACTTGTATTTTATTTTTAAAAGTAATTGTTGGTGGTTTTCATTATTTGGTTACACAAGTTCCCAATTTACATAGGATGAGAACATTTTGATAATATAATTCACAAGTAGCAAAATGTTCATATAAAATAGAATTCTGGATTATTTTGGGTTCTCTCATTCTTCATATGAGAACAGTACTCAATCTAGAAATGGTTAAACTGAATGATAAGGATTTTGTCTCATTGTTCTTATCAATCTAAAACGTGTCTGACTGGTATTTTCTTCCTTATAAGGTAAAAGGATCTCTCCACTATTTTGCCAATAGGGGGGAAATTTACAAAGGTCTGTTTCCATAATCTTAGTGGGTTTTATGGTACAATAATCTGATTCTGTATTATTAACAATTTAATTTTGTGAATCTAAAAGAGCTGCAGTGTGCAAGGTTCTGCTCCAGAGCCAGATTCTGTCCCATTAGATATTTCAAATAAAATGTATTTCTATAGCTCTTTTACATCAGCTGATATATCAAAGTGCTGTACAGAAACCCAGCCTAAAACCCCAAATAGCAAGCAATGCAGGTGTAGAAGCACGGTGGCTAGGAAAAACTCCCTAGAAAGGCCAAAACCTAGGAAGAAACCTAGGGAGGAACCAGGCTATGAGGGGTGGCCAGTCCTCTTCTGGCTGTGCCGGGTGGAGATTATAACAGAACATGGCCAATATGTTCAAATGTTCATAAATGACCAGCATGGTCAAATAATAATAATCACAGTAGTTGTGGAGGGTGCAACAAGTCAGCACCTCCGGAGTAAATGTCAGTTTGCTTTTCATAGCCGATCATTGAGAGTATCTCTACCGCACCTGCTGTCTCAAGAGAGTTGAAAACAGCAGGTCTGGGACAGGTAGCACGTCCGGTGAACAGGTCAGGGTTCCATAGCCGCAGGCAGAACAGTTGAAACTGGAGCAGCAGCACGGCCAGGTGGACTGGGGACAGCAAGGAGTCATCATGCCAGGTAGTCCTGAGGCATGGTCCTAGGGTTCAGGACCTCTGAGAGAGAGAAAGAAAGAAAGAGAGAATTAGAGAGAGCATACTTAAATTCACACAGGACACCGGATAAGACAGGAGAAATACTCCAGATATAACAGACTGACCCTAGACCCCCGACACATAAACTACTGCAGCATAAATACTGGAGGCTGAGACAGGAGGGGTCAGGAGACACTGTGGCCCCATCCGATGATACCCCCGGACAGGGCCAAACAGGCAGGATATACATCCTGAGACAAGGCCGAGTATAGCCCACAAAGATCTCTCCGCCACGGCACAACCCAAGGGGGGGCGCCAACCCAGACAGGAAGACCACGTCAGCGACTCAACCCACTCAAGTGATGCACCCCTCCTAGGGACGGCATGGAAGAGCACCAGTAAGCCAGTGACTCAGCCCCTGTAATATGGTTAGAGGCAGAGAATCCCAGTGGAGAGGGGAACCGGCCAGGCAGAGACAGCAAGGGCGGTTCGTTGCTCCAGAGCCTTTCCGTTCACCTTCACACTCCTGGGCCAGACTACACTCAATTATATGATCTACTGAAGAGATGAGTCTCCAGTAAAGACTTAAAGGTTGAGACCGAGTATGCGTCTCTCACATGGGTAGGCAGACCATTCCATAAAAATGGAGCTCTATAGGAGCTAAGCTGTTTGCTTAGAAATTCTAGGGACAATTAGGAGGCCTGCATCTTGTGACCGTAGCGTACGTGTAGGTATGTATGGCAGGACCAAATCGGAAAGATAGGTAGGAGCAAGCCCATGTAATGCTTTGTAGGTTAGCAGTAAAACCTTGAAATCAGCCCTTGCCTTAAAAGGACGCCAGTGTAGAGAGGCTAGCACTGGAGTAATATGATCAATTTTTTTGGTTCTAGTCAGGATTCTAGCAGCCGTATTTAGCACTAACTGAAGTTTATTTAGTGCTTTATCCGGGTACATTAGCCGGAAAGTAGAGCATTGCAGTAGTCTAACCTAGAAGTAACAAATGCATGGATTCATTTTTCTGCTTCATTATTTGCATTTGTTGAGTGTGCAAGCCCCATGTGTAAATTGACTAAACTACATATGATCTTGAAAACGATTGTACCGTTACACACTTAAATTGCCCTGTTGTGTAATTTGCTCCTACCCTCAGGCCACCACTAAAGACATGTCATGTGAACTGACAACAGAAGAGAATGAGAGACTCTGAAGATGCAGTGTAGTAATAGAAAAGAAAAAAAATAGAATGACAAACCAAATAAATATGTAGGCTACATGTATGCACTGCGGAGGCCCGTTGGATGCCTGACAAGTTAAGATCAGAACGTTGAAAAAAATATATAAATGAATGTCTGCGTTGATGTTCATAAAACTCCACAGACCTGATCTTGCACAGTGGAACCCAGAACGATATGTGACCACTTGATTACAGCGACACCATTTTGCCGAGGACACCCAAACCAGAGTAGCCACCACAAAGCCCAAGAGCCTGAACCTTTCTGGAAGTTGCTGTAGCCCCGCGTGGGATATTTAGCCTATATTGGCTATTGGTTGAGACGCAGGGCCAGTTCTAGCTTGGTAGGCTATGTCGGGGTGGGAAAATGGAAATTGGGCCAAGTTGGAGATAATGCATTTAGGTTATAGTTTCTAAAAAATATATATATTAGAGTTTGAGATGCACTAAAAGCTAGATTTGTATGGCTGTTTTAAAACGAATTGCCTGCATACTAATAGCGTAGCATAGCAGGCCTATAGGCTAATGTTAAACCTAACACCTATTGAGATTTTAGGATGGTTAGCTGTATAGTAAAACAATTAATTAATAATAATGTACCAAAACTGAGCCACTGGGCAGGATATACACTTTCAATTAAACAAAATACAAGAAAGATTAACAGTTACCATGTGCTCCAAATCACTCAACAGTTTGCTGCGCCAAATAATTATATCCGTCTGCTAAGACAGTACTAATAAGGGCCCAGTCCATTACATTTGTAATTTTAATTATTCCCGATTTTTCAGCAGGCGCTGCAGCACCCCTTCTTCCCACAGCTATGAGACCAACCTGAAAATGAAGCTGAACAATATGGGGAGAAACTCATTGAAATTGCTTGTCTCATTGAAAAACAAATGAGTCCAACATGCATAATTAAAGAATATAAGATACTCAATAGTATTCTGACATTGGTCTAAAGAGACAGTGGAGGAAATTATCCTCACATTCAAATCTAACGCCTTAAATACAAATGTTTCTATGTTTGTCACAAAATGCAAAAAAGACAGTGTTAAGGTATTTATTTACAGAGATTGACAATGACTTCAATACCACCTTTCCTCAAATAGACCTAGTGTTTTAAACCATCAGTTTCTCAGAATTACAAATACACTTTCGCAATGTTGTCAGCCACCTCAAAAATAATGAATAGTCACGATTAGGATTTCCTGGTCATATCCGTAAGGGGAAACCTTTGGGTAAAGGTAAAAACATATTTGTTACAATGTAACATTTTGTAGCAGGGAATCTCTCGGACTGACAAGTGACAACATAGAACTGGGGGCGTTGCCTGTTATTCAAAGCAACACTACACTCATGGTCCCTCTGACAATACGCCACTGAGCCAATCATTGCCTTGCAGAGAATAAACATAGAAAACAACTTTTAGCCTATAATAATCGGTTGATTATGCATTGTATGCCAGTGAAACAAACCATGGAAGAAAAAAAAACTACAAAAGATGTATAAAAATAAAAGTCTTAAAGTTCTGTATTTGATAGCGACTAGGCTACTTCTTCCTCGGTGACTTGGCTGGTGGCTTGCTGGCCTTCTTCGGCTTCTTGTTCTTCTGTGCAGCGCTCACCTTTTTGACACCCAGCTTCTTCAGTTTAGCCGCGGGCTTCTTTGCATCTGGTGCCTTCTTCGGGCTGCTCTTCGCCTTTGGCTTAACGGTTGCCTTCTTGGTAGTCGATGCGTTGGTAGTTTTCGTGGTGGTCTTGGCTTGCTTGGACTGAGTCTTTTTCGGTACCCCTTTCGCGAACTTATCTTCATTGAGCCTGAAGGAACCGTTCGCCCCCATGCCCTTTACTTGGATCAGCGTGTTGTTGAGTACCAGTGCTCGGATGGAATACCGCAGGTAGGTTCGCCCATTCTGCTCATCAAACCAGCTTGCCTTCTTGGCTTCATTATAAATTTTTACCAAAGACGAACCGCTTCGCTCATTCAACTTTTTGACAGCGTCTAGCACAAGAACACTGTATTTGCCAGGCTTATTCTTTTTTTTCTTTTTCTTGGATGGTTTAGGCCTACTTGCCACTGGAGCCTCCTCCGCGTTTATAGTCACCTCCACCTCGCTTTTCACCATGATGTTTACTTTGAAACCAAGGTGAAGTTCTGCAATGCACTGTTATCACCGTCGGGTTTGCTGTGAATGTGGGTGTGTGGTGGATTGGCTTGCCTATATAACTACCAAACGGACGTGATTGGGAACAACAACACAGAGTGCGGAAATGGTATGTTGGAATATGTGCTTTTAGGTTTTTGTTTGGAGGTGATTTTATCGTAATTGGACAGATCATTATTTTATAACCAGCAACTTTTCTGAAGCCTAAGTGATGCATTATGTTCTGTATTGCGCTCACATCGGTCCATGTCGAAATCTCAAAGAAAACAGTGAATGAGCAGAGGGCACTCCACACTCGCAGCTCCAAATAGGAGGGGGGCACCCACTTCAGGATAAAAATACTTGAAAACGGTAAATTATTTGACAAAATACTACTTGCAAATCAACAGTGTAGAGTATGGCCATTCGAAATGGATCAATGATATCCCGATTAAATGAAATACCACTGCAACACAAAACGTTTAATTCATGTAAACTAACACAAACGCCCTCGCGTGGCAGCCTATTGACAAATCGAGATTTATTCCCTATCATGCGCGGCACCAATACTATTAAAAGGATCGGACCCTTTTTTCTCTCAAATTTTCGTCTAAAATGACATACCCAAATCTAACTGCCTATAGCTCAGGACCTGGAGCAAGGATATAAATATTGTTGATACCATTTGAAAGGAAACACTTTGAAGTTTGCGTAAATGTGAAATCAATGCAGGAGAACAACGTTTTTTTTCATCATCTTTGAAATGCAAGAGAAAGGCCATAATGTACTATTTCAGGTTAGGCGCAATTTAGATTTTGGCCACTAGATGGCAGTGTATGGGCAAAGTTTTAGACTGATTCAATGAACCATTGTATTTCTGTTCAAAATGTTGTCTCAAGACTGCCCAAATATGCCGAATTGGTTTATTAATACATTTGTTCATAACTGTGCACCCTCAAACAATAGCATGGAATTCTTCCACTGTAATAGTTACTGTAAATTGGACAGCAGAGTTATTATAACAAGAATTTAAGCTTTCTGCCCATATCAGATATGTCTATGTCCTGGGAAATTTTCTTGTTACGTCATGCTAATCACATTAGCCTATGTTAGCTCAACTGTCCCTGGGGGGGGGGGTGACACACCGATCCTGTAGAGGTTAATTGACCCTGATTATAATGTATCAGCATTCCTAACAAATCCAGTTAATGCACATAATTAGGCAAAATCATTTAAAATGTGGTTCCAATCATACAACTTGTAGAGTAGCATTAGGGAGAAAGTATCCATTAAATAATAAGCCTATAAAGATACGGTAGGGATGACTGGGGATTTTAAAATAACTTTAAAACAAGCTCTCTGTCTCTCACCCATTTTACTTTCCATTTGAGTAACAAAGTGGAGATTGCTAAGCAGTCTTCACAAGTTAATCAAATAAAACATGCTCCCTATGTAAAACGCCATGTCATTCTATCCCATCAACCTTTGCATGCAACCACTCACCAGTTTTAAAACACATGGAAATAAATCAACCATAAACAATGTTTATATTCAACCTTTTTATTATTACTTTTGAAATCCCAAGACTTACTTTCAACAAATTCATTGGCATAACACTGATTATTTTGTTAAGAGTGCAAATCCTTGGACTGTTTCTTTGTAATTGATAGAAAACTCATCCAATTGTTTCCTCATCTTTTTCTTTTTTTAACACTGTCCCTGTTATATCTACACACAATAGTAGCACACAATCTGTTAGAGTAATATTAAGCACTCTTGCCACCCTGAGCTACCAGCAGAGACAGAGAAACAGAGACAGAGAATACAGACATAAGTGGACAGATGTAAATAGGGACAGAGCTGTAATTCTAGTTTTGAAACAAGATGGCTGACAAAGGACATACAGCACATAGTAGCAGTAGTTCTAGTAGTATTAAGTAGCAAATAGTATTATTATCTTATGGAGAAAGTTCTTGTCTTTCATTGTGTTTGTGTGATCAGCTTTTCTCTTGTCATTGCCTACTTATAAATATTTCCCCTGCAACATGAGGCTACTAAACCAACCAATGCACTCCAGTCCCTACAAAGGGCGTAGTTAGCCTTCTGTTTGTATTTTTTTATAGCATCAACAGGCTTCCTAGGGGTAGTAGAGAAGTATGGTGGGAGCAGTATTGTTGTTTGTGGCTTCTTGTTGGTCTAGCCGACGTTGCTCAAATCAGAGTTTAACATTTAAACCCCCCCCCAAAAACCCAGTAAAACAGTGCAAAAAAAGTATAAGCTTCCGATGGCTTAAAACTTAGACAGCCAATAAGAACAAAAATAACGTCTAATTCAGCCGATTATTTGACAAGAGTTAGGTAGGCAATATAGAACTTCAAGTCAAAACAAATTCCTGATAAACAGAAAATACATAGGATAAGAAGTCTCAGGACAATGACAAAGATATCTTAATCATGTAAAAAAGCATCAGCCATCACTTCTAGAGTTCCCCACTGCATTCTTAGGACATGGCTCCCTCTGGTCCCCCCGATTTGAGAGGCCACAGTTAGACAGACTGGGTGGGTGGGCCAGGTTGTGGGTTCACTCATGATATGGATTCAGGAACAGGCAGGCAGGAATCTACTAATGTGTTAGAGGTGCATGTGAGGAGTTATATACTCATTGTGTGTGTAACTGGTAACTTAGTGTGATTCTGGTGGGAGGGGGATGTGACATGGGTGCAGACACCAGAGATGCAGTCCTTTCCCTAAGGGGGAGCAGGTGAGGAGAGAGAAGGGTTTTCCAGAAAGCCAGACAGAAGATAGTCCATGTTCCCCCTCAGCAGGTGCAGGCCTCTGCTGAAGTCTTTGCTCTGTCATTCCTGTCTAGCTTGATGGGCTCTGGGAATTCATTATACAGCTCCACCTCAGTCTCCTGATAAGAAGAGGGGAAAAAAGTAATGAGGATGAGAAGATGGAGAAACCAGAATCTAAGTTTTACTCTTCTACTTAAGTCCCCCCCCCCCCCCAAAAAGGTCAACAAAACCAAAACACCCATTCCCTCTCCTGGACAACCATGGCCCCACCCACCTGTTTGAGGGCGTTGCGTGCAATGGTCTGGAAGGCCTGCTCTACGTTGATGGCCTCCTTGGCACTGGTCTCAAAGTAGGGGATGTTGTTCTTACTCTGACACCATGCCTGAGCCCGCTTGGTCGTCACCTGGGTGTGGATGGAAAGACATTCACAAACATCAGATGAGATCTATGAGGAGACCAGGGTTGGGCTCAATTCCAATTGAGGGCAGTCAATTCAGGAAAAAAACTGAAATTCCAATTCAATGATTGAAAAAGGGGCATCTATTTTTAATACTTCGAAACACATACATTAGATAATACCCTGCAACTAAGAAATTATTAATCATATGTATTAAAACACCAGTAGAGATGACATTAGCAACAGTAGCATTAGGTCCAGTAACTTCCATGAGATGTTTTAACACCTATAAAATCTGTCACCCACCTGTCTGTTCTCCAGGTCGATCTTGTTGCCTAGCACCACAAAGGGGAAGTTCTCGGGGTCTCTGGGACTGGCCTGGATCAGGAACTCGTCCCTCCAGCTGTCTAGAGTCTTGAAGGTGTTGGGGGCAGTTACGTCAAACACCAGCACACAGCAGTCTGCCCCGCGGTAGAACGCCACACCCAGAGACTGGAACCTCTCTTGCCCTGCCGTGTCCCAGATCTGACCATGAGGACGGGTGGAGGGAGCGACGAAAGGAAGAGAGAGGGAAACAGTGACAGAAGGCAAGAGGATTAACTATTGTTGGGCAACATATTTTCTGAACTAAGATCTTAAACTAATCACACTCACTGTGTCATGTATTCAGCCATGTTTGGTTGCCACTTCATGAAGTTAGCATCAGTGCTACCAAAAGAGTACTTTATAAATTAACTTTTGATCAAATCACACTGATCACCCATTGGCGTGACAAGTTGTTTGCCTTTCCTTAGTATGTAAATCACAGACCGTATGTCAGACGTCCTTAAAATCTATTAGAATATTGTCGTTAATGAACTTTGGGTCGTCTTCATTTGGGCAATAGCAATTCAGTAAAGTGACTTTTTCTTGTGCCAAGTTTCCTGTTATAAAAACGCCCATTTGGGTCTGTAGCCATTTCTGTAGACTTAAAATGGAACTTTATCAATGAGACTTGATACTCCTCTGGATCTTGAGGAATAGGTGGAGGAGAATGTCAACCCATCCCAAGCTCACCTAAACCCTTCACTTTCTATTGCCAATAGGTGAGTTTCTTGCAAAAAAAATAAAATAAATGTTGGCGTTCTTTTTCAAATAAGAAAATTCCTTCATTATTTTGGCTGGTTGCACAATTCCATTGACATTCCATGACACACATGTTAATGCATTCATATCTTAAGTATTATCCACGACACGTGATATTGAGATGGGTCTTTACATATTGACTCCATACATTGTGTTGAAACACTAGAAAACAGCTACAATGAAAATAGCACTTATCAATCCTCAGGCTTCTTATTGGACATGTATTCAAGACATGAAAAATAAAACAAATCCCTCATGTTCCTTTTTCACTTCCTCCCTTTTTCACTTCCTCCCCTTTGATGCTTCCTGGATGAATCTGTCCTGTGCTGTTGCACAGGTGAGAGAGAAACCTTATTGGTGCATCCATTGTAGTCATTCCCTTTAATGCAAGTTAAATGGTCAGTGACTATGTCTCTATGCAATACAAAGAAAGTATATGTACAGTCTTGGCCAGACTTAAATGCGTTCTAGTCAACCACAAATGTCCTACTTTAAGGCGCGTTATGAAGAACAAAATTCATAATAATACAACTTATGAGTCCATTGGTAAGTCCAATATAGACTCAGCGACCAGTTAATTAGGTACACCACCCAGTTCACGAAAATGGTTCACTCCTACAGACAGTGAGTCATGTGGCCGTAGCTTGCCATATAAAGCAGGCGTCGAGGCATTTAGTTACTGTTTGATTGAACATTAGAATGGGCAAAATGAGTGACCTAAGCGACTTTGAGCATAGTATGATCGTCGGTGCCAGGCGTGCCGGTTCCAGTATCTCAAACGTCCGGCCTCCTGGGCTTTTCACGCATGACAGTGTCTAGGGTTTACCAAGAATGGTGCCACAAACAAAAAATATCCAGTCAGCAGCAGTCCTGTGGCCTAAAACAGTTAGTTGACAAGAAGTTGAAGGAGAACGGCAAGAATGGTGCAAGCCAACAGGCGTGCCACAAACAGGCAAATAACAGCGCAGAACAACAGTGGTGTGCCGAAAGGCATCTTGGAACACACAACTCGCCGGTCCTTGTCACGGATGGGCTATTGCAGCAGATGACCACACCAGGTTCCACTCCAATCAACTAAAAACAAGTAGAAGCAGCTCCAGTGGGCATGCGATCACCAACAATAGAGGAGTGAGAAAACGTTGCCTGGTCCGACGAATCCCGGTTCCTGTTCCGTCATGCTGATGGCAGAGTCAGGATTTGGCATGAGTCCATGGCCCCACCCTGCCTGGTGTCAACAGTACATGCTGGTGGTGGAGTAAAGGTGTGGGGAATGTTTTCCTGGCATACATTAAGTCCCTTGATACCAACTGCACAATGTTTCCACACCCCAAATAATTCAGTCTGTTCTGGATGCAAAGGGGGGTCCGACCTGATACTAGATGGGCGTGTCTAATAAACTGGCCACATAATGGAGAAATTGATTTATGAATTGAAAATGTGTTAAGTCAGAAACATGATCTCATGCAGATTATATATATTTTTAAATCAAATACATAAATCAGTATGTGTAATCTCCGACAATAGATGGTCTGGGTTGCTGCGTGTTCAGCTTAACCATACTCTCCAGCTGTTGGGAATGGGTGAGTGTAAATACTATGTGTCCATGCTAGTCAACTAGTATAATTAGTGTTTTTGAAGTAAATATAGTGATTATTATTAAGGAGTCCTGGCTGGTTCTGCCTCCTGAGATACATGAGACACTTCTAAAAGCCAAGTGAAAGGAATAGGTTATTCCTCCCAGGGCCTAGAACAAGAGGAAAACATAAAAAGCACTTGCCATCACTGTGTTAATTGAAAATAAAATGAATTTGACTATTTAGGCACCATTACAGTATATTAAGCCATTTCCCCCCCCAACTTTCCAAATAATTCTCCAACGAAATAAATACAAACAGATACAGGCCCATAACCACTGGAGTAGCCTACAGTTCCATTGTACTGAACACAACCACATGTGGGGAGCACTTGTTTTGACCCACTGGGGGACAGAACGGGCAGATCACTAAGAGCAGGGTGGTATAATGACTTGTAATATTAAATCAACATCAGTGCCCGAACCAAAGTGAGTGCGTCCATTTATTCACCTGATTTTCAGAATTTATCAGCTACATGTTCAGTTGACCTAGCTACATTTCTTGTACATTCCACTTTAGGATTCAGTTAATGAATACATTTCAATATAATTGTCCAACAAAGAGCTTGAAATAATAATTGAAAATGTGCATAATTGTGGGCTTTGCGCACATAGCTGCTTATTTGTCTCCCTCTTTTATAAAAGACACGTAATGATAACATGTGCCCCCTTTAATAACATTTTTCAATTCAAATATCAATTTCTCAGTTTTGAATTTGGCACCCTGCACTTTCACTGGCTGTTGTCATATCGATCCCGTTAACGGGATCCCAGCCATAAGAAAATTGATATTTTAGTAAAGAAAGGAAATGCCAAACAGATCACCTTACCTCACGGTCGCCATACTGGAAATCCAGGCCTTGACTTCTCCTGTCCTTATAATATTGTCAATTCATCTGTGTGCCTGTTTGGCACTTCTGATGTGTCTTCTCGGCCTGAAAATGTCTGTTGTGCTCCTATGTTATACTGTTAATATGGTGTCAGCCAGGCTGTGCGGTTTATATGGTGACATTATTAATAGATATTGTCGCTATGATAGTGGTCCCGTGGCCATGTTTCTGTACCTGCATTGTGACGAGCCGATCGTCCACCATCACCTCCTTGGTCAGGAAGTCAGCTCCTATTGTAGCTTTGTACTGGTTACTGAACTTCCTATTCACATACTGGTTCATCAGGGAGGTCTTCCCAACTCTGAGAGGGAGATAGAGATGAAGGGGGGGGACAATCAGGGGAGAGAGGTGTTAAAGATAGATTAATAGCTGTTATTCAACATGACTGCATTATTCCATCTATCTATTCAGTCCTAATGGTGAAAGAGAAACCATGACCGATGCCTCAAGACAAAATCAATAAAGAACAGAGAGAGACACCAGACACCATTAAAACCCCATCAGAGGTGCTCTGGTGCACTCTACTGTGGACACACACTGTCCACTGTTCTCCCCTGCAGTGCTGAGCATGCAGTGACACAATGAGAATACAGCAGCATCAGATTAGTGTGAAAGGGGGAGAAAAACTGAAATAAAAAGTAAACAGTCATAAATCAAATGGATACATACAGTGCCTTCAGAATGTATTCACACCCCTTAACTTTTTCCACATTTTGTTGCTTTACAGCCTGATTTGAAAAATTATACTTTTTTTTGTCACTGGCCTGCCTATACACAATACCCCATCATGTCAAAGTGGAATTCTGTTTTTTGACATTTTTACAAATTAATTAAAAAATGCAAAGCTGAAATGTCTTGAGTCAATTCAACCCCCTTTGTTATGGCAAGCCTAAATAAGTTCAGGAGTAAAAATGTGTTTAACAAGTCAGATAATAAGTTGCATTTTGACGACCTCATCTCTGTACACCAGACAGACATGCAGATAATTGTAAGGTCCTTCAGTCAAGCAGTGAATGTCAAACACAGACTCAACCAAAGACCAGGGAGGTTTTCCAATGCCTTGCAAAAGAATGGAACCTATTGGTAGATTAAAAAATATAAGCAGACACTGAATATCTCTTTGAGCATGGTGAAGTTATTACACTTTGGATGGTGTATCAATACACCCAGTCACTACAAAGCTACAGGGGTCCTTCCTAACGCAGTTGCCGGAGAGGAAGGAAAACGCTCAGAGATTTCACCATGAGGCCGATAGAGTTTAATGGCTGTGATAGGAGAAAACTGAGGATGGATGAACCACGTTGTAGTTACTCCACAATACTAACCTAATTGGCAGAGTGAAAAGAAGGTTGCCTGTACAGATATTCTAAAACAGTCATCCTGTTTGCAACAAGGCACTAAAGTAATACTGTAAAAAAAAAAAAACGTGTTGAAGCAATTAACCATATGTCCTGAATACAAAGTGTTACATTTGGGGAAAATCTAATACAACACATTACCAAGTACCACTGTCCATATTTTCAAGCATAGTGGTGACTGCATCATGTTATGGGTATGCTTGTAATCATTAAGTACTGGGGAGATCAGGATAGAAAATTAAACAGGATGGAGCTAAGCACAGGCAAAATCCTTGATAAAAACCTGGTTGTCTGCTTTCCAACAGACACTGGGAGACAAATTCACCTTTCAGCAGGACAATAGCCTAATTAATACACAAGGCCACATCTACACTGGAATTGCTTACCAAGAAGACAGTGAATGTTCCTAATAGGCCAAGTTAGAGTTTTGACTTAAATCTGCTTGTAGATTATTCTGACGTTTTTCGTACAATGTACCCAATGACTAATGAAAACTTGCTATGTCCTCATTGAGATTTTACAGACGTGTTCAATACGCCTTATTTATACACTTTTGTAATATTTATGAAATGCATATTGTTATATTTGGTAGCACTTATTTGTTTTTCCTTTGCCTCCAACCCCCTTCGATGTGTAGAACGGATGTGGGTGGGGCCAGTTCTACATAATGTTGCAAATTTAAAAAAAATCACAAAAGCTCTGACGAAGGCCGTGTGGCCGATACGTAAGCTTATTAAATATCGGTGATACTATCAAGAGCAGTGTGGGGTTTCCTTTTTTCTTCGACTTAAATCTGCTTGAACATCTATGGCAAGACCTGAAAATGGTTGTCTAGCAATGACCAACAACTAAAATGGACAGAATTTGAAGAATCTTGATAAGAATAAATGGGCAACTGTTGCACAATCCAGGTGTGGACAGCTCTTAGGGACTTACCCAGAAAGACTCACAGCTGTTATCACTGCCAAAGGTGATTCTAACATGTATTGACTCAGGGGGTTGAATACTTTTTTAATGAAGATAGAGGAAGAAACATTTATTTTTGACAAAACAAATAACAATTCAATCCATTTTAAATCTCACTTTGTAACCCAACAAAATGTGGAAAAAGTCAAGGGGTGTGAATTAGGCTTGGGCGGTATACCGGGGCATTTGGAAACAGCCACGGGATGTTTTTTTCAATACCATTGTAACTAATTCTTTGACGTTTTTCAATACATTTTAATATTTGTAGCTATTTAAGTAAATACCTGCAGTCAACTTGTGCAATACGTTAGGAGATAAAACAGATTACGTTCTTCATTTCCCCGGTCACATTATGAACCTTACCATAGTTTCCCAGAACAGTTGTAAATAGCACAACAGGAGAAAGCGGGAGGAGCAGGTGAGTCCAGCTGTGTATTGACAGGGGTCTTATTTTATATTGTAAGTCAGTGTTTTTTTGCTTCAACAGCGTGATCAGGCACGTGCAACTATACTGTACCTGAGAAAAGTAGCTAAACATCAGTCAGAGCGCAAGATATTTCTTATGCATCAGTCAGAGCGCAAGATATTTCTTATGCATCTAAAAAAAATCCTGTGTGAAAAATGCTGAATTCTGCGTTAAAGCGACCTCTAATTTGAACTTGCTAGTTATCCAAGTAAGTGACTGAATTAATAAGGTGACTGGGCACCATATTGTGTCACTTTCTGCCGTCTTTGACAAGTTAAAGCCATTTGGATGAGTTATTTGTACAGCTGCCACTATCTTGATTTCCTTTCATTTTTTCTCCTCTACATTCTAGGCCCGTATTCTCCTCCGAGCAGAGCAAGCAGGCCCATTGCCCTTGCGACTCCAGACTGCACACAGACACAGCGTTGTACACATGCTGCTCCAGAGTCAGTACTGTTCTTCCTTCAGACAGGCATGCGTCAAAACTTTGTTCATTTGTACAATTTCTCTCGTTCACATTCACGTGTAAAGGTCCAAACTCGCCAAAAATGACATTCAGTAGCTCCTACCTAAATATGCATAACTGAGCTGGAGTGCCTGTTTTGGCAATTTGTTTTTTTTTCGTTTGCACTCTAACATATTTAGCCAACAGCCTCCATGGTAATGCAATATTACGTGTGCTAATTTTGTTAGCATTCTGTTAATAAAAACACCCAATGTTTTTTTTCGCGTTTTTTGGTGACCCCTTGTGTACTAAACTAGTAATACCTTATATCCGGGATGAAAGGACGGCATGACGATATGAAAATCTGGATACCGGCGAACCCTAGTGTGAATACTTTCTGAAGGCACTGTAGATGTGTGGGACAACCAACCAACAGCAGTCTGGTTGGACAGGAAGACTGTAGTAAGCTGTAGTTCTAATGAATCTGGCACACCCACACTGCATTTTCTGATCAAAGTAGAAGACTAAACACTGTGGTCAAACAGAAAGAGAACACCAATACTCGGTGGCTTACCCAGAATCCCCCAGGATGATGACTTTCAGGAGCACTTTCTTCCTGGATGTCATTCTGTCGTGTCTGAGGAAAGACCACACACAAAAATCAGGGTTGTGTCCCAATAATCTCCCCTTCAAGTGTGTACTCATTCACTACTCCCTACAAATTTAAAAGCCTTTAATTGGTGTAGGCCTAGAGGGAGTTTCCTTATAAATCCTTAAAGGTTACTGAAAAAGCACACTGAGAAAATGACCTTTTCAGTATGACACTCCCGGGATACGTACCATAATGAAGAACGAATGTGGTGCCCTGAGGCAAAATTTGTTTGACACCACTGCCCTACCTAAACCCAAAAGTCATTATTGCAAGTATATTGACTTGATTTTTATCTAGATATCTTATATTCCAATAGTTTCAAACTGATCGTTGGGGTTGAAATCCATAGCTCTGCACAATGAGTGTAAGACAATGCTATAATGTGTGTGAATTAGCAATCTGTGTGTAGAGTCAGGGCTATTGCAATGGGCCAATCAGACTTGAGCTCCATTCATTCCAGTCATGCGTTCCCTAAGCTGCTGGCCAAGTCACGAGTAAGACATCATTAATTCTCTCTCTTAAAACCACACACACACACAGGAAGTGAGTCTGAGGACTAGATCATGTTTCCTGTTACAGAGGCTAGAGAATGACCCAACCATAAAACTCTACTCTTTCCCAATCACTTGCAGGGTGTCCATTCCCAGACTGCAGTTTTAATAAGTGATTGCGATTACACTAACACTACTGCCATACTCTCTCAATGGAGCCATCTAGAAGGCACACACCTGGTGCAGTGTCATTGGAGCAAACCATGTCAGCCCAGCCTAGTCCTATCATAATAAAAAAGCTACCCAATGCTATACTGAAACATTGACGACATGAGTGACCCATTCAAATCCAGTGTATTTATCATGGGAATCAACAACGTAGCAGCCAAACAAACAGTCAGATTAATAGAGCCTGACCGACTTATCAGTTGACTGATATTATCGGCTGATATTAGCCTTTTGCGAATGTATTTGTATCAGCATTTAATCCACCGAAAAGGACTGTTATGAAATGAAGAGAAAACGCTAGGGAAAAATGCAGTTTTTCATTATTGGTCCAGAAGAAAGCTCTCGTTACATGGCTATTAGCCTATCTTTCCTTAGCATGCTACAGCAAGACTGGACACCATCGTCCAAAGCAACTACACCAGTCAGAGAGTGAACTAACTGTTACCGCTTCTACTGTGAGTGCTGAGTAGATAGAAGCTTGACAGCTCAATAAAGTGACAAAAATGCACACTGGCCTTATACGGTTATATGAAGAGTCGTGGTAGGGTGTTGGGTGTCAGGACAAACAATGGATGCTCTGCCCAAATATAAAGCAAATGCTGTGCTAAGAATGTTCAACTCTGTGGTAACGTTAAAGGGATACTTTAGGATGATTGCCTTTTTATGTACTTCCCCAGAGTCAGATGAACTCCTGGATACCATTTTTATGTCTTGGTGTCCAGTATGATGGAAGTTAGAGGTAGTTTCACGAGCCAATGCTAAAAAGCATTAGCGCAATGACTGGAAGTCTATGAGTATCTGCTAGCAGATACATCTTGGGACGTCCCTACCCCAGAATGTCGGCCCAGTTACATCTCGCTCTATACTCTCCCACTGCCGGCCACTGGGTTTCCTCTCCTCACCATGGTAAGGAGTGGAAATTCTAACTGGATGCTCCAGATTTAAACATCTGAAACAGCTGGCTGCTTGTTCTATCTGTGTTATGGCTGTGTTCACTCAGGCTGCCCAATTCGGATCTTTTCCCACTAATTGATCTTTTGACCAATCACATCAGATCTTTTCACATCAAATATTTTCCAGAGATGATCTGATTGGTCAAAGGACCAATTAGTGAAAAACGATCAGAATTGGGCTGCCTGTGTAAACGCAGTCATATATGCCTAGATTGTAATGGAACTATTGTAGATCCAACACTCCAACTGATAATAAACAACATGTTTCTTGTAACAACCCCAGTCCTCGCCTTCTAATCTGCAACCCATGACACTATAAACTATATATTCTAGAAGTCGGAACACATGGGATAAAGATTTTCCCAAGCTCAGGCAGCTGCCGAAAAGTTATTTGTTTTAAAATCGCCTCATTAGCATACGATATACCACGTGCAACATATCTAACAAACAATGCGACACACACAAGATAAGTGTGGCTCTTTTTGCTGTCTGACATGCACTAATGTACCCACCACCTGATTCACACACATGCAAGGACGGACACACGCCCGCACACAATCTCTCCATTTCTTTGACCCATCCCCTCTCTTTCTCTTAAAACATCGTCCGATTAGTTATCTGTAAGGTCCAGAACATCATACATTTGCGACTCGGTTGTTGCCGGACACGACGCCCATGGTTCGTCCCCGACCTATTGCTAAATTAGTCTGCAAGAGAAGCCGCCCCACTGACGGTCACACATTTCTCACATTTCCCCTGTTGCGTCGGTAAACAAAAGCTTAGTAAGAAATAACGACCTTCATATGTTGCTGTCTTAGCTAGCTAATGTTACATCATATAACTTACCTTCAACTTCCAACACACCAGAACGCTGTTTTCCGACTTGCTGTCTCAGGACAGCCTATTCTTACTGGATTTGAATAAATGTATCAGGCAAAATAGCTAGCAAGCTAGCCAGATAAAATGTTAATGTTTAGACTTGGTGGCCGTAGCTTGTGTTGCTTATCGCTCTGATATCCAGCTTCCCGATGAGTATTTTCAGACTCTCTCCACAGTAATTTAAATACAAATATCTAGCTATAGTTTCAATTCCGGCTTTGTTGGCTTGTGCCTTTTGCTCTGGGTTCTTTCCTAGACTGATTTTTTCCTCCCCTCTTTCACTTCCTCCAAAACAACTATTGCGTCATTGCTCTAAAACGTTTCACGCACAAACAGGATACACCACGCCCACTTTAATAACTGCATCAGGGATACATCTTTAGCAAGGTTGCAAATACCTTGGCTTTGACTGTACCCAATATGGACAAAGATAGAAGCAATGATGACATGTTTACTCCACGACTGTCCAGATGTAAATTCATACACTTTTGGAAGTTCTCCAAATTACAATACCACATTTCATCTGATATAACATGCCAGTCTAAACAGCACCATTAGCAGTAGGAGATAAGCAGATAACAGCCAAAAATAAGTTTTGGGAAGAAACATTTTATTTTAGAAAGAAAAACAGCATACCTGGCATGACTGTCTATTCTCCAAAAAACATTGACCACGTGTTTGATGTTACGCAAAAGCAGACTGGCTCCAAACATACCACACATTTGCCAACTGTATTCTATCTCTATAGGCCATATCCTAATATCTGGTGATTATTCCATTTATTTGATGACGACAGATATTATGGAAAGTAAACCACTAGAGGGCAGTCTTCGTTCATTTCAGACAGAAGCTCTGATTACTTGCGAACTGGTCATGATGAGATGGCGTTATTGAGCAGGCCAAAAACAATCTCCCTTACGGATTTTCTTGTAGGCCTATTGCGACAACTGGATTACGCATCATTACTATTTTGAGATAAACATCAGTTATCGTCATCACCACAGATGTTGAGGAGCTATCTATTCTCTGTTGTCTCTGTCTGTAGCTGAATTATTTGTATAATGTATCTCATGTGTAAAATATATTATTTTTATTAAATTCAAGCGCCACGATAGAAGTCTCAGATTCCTACCCACTGTTCCGTGTCTGGTTTTTGATCTAGAATGCAGCTGCTCTATACTTCATCATCAAAGTGCTGTTGTGTTCAATATCACCCTGATATTTCCTGAGATCCAGGGCTGCCTGAAGCCATTCGGTCCTCCATTATTGTCTGTGCATTCAAAGAAGGGACGCTGGTACAGGACCAATGGACTTTTCGCCATTACTGACTGACAACACGTACTGGAATGTGGATGTGGCTGAAGTGTGCCAATTGTCTGACAGTGAAAGGCCAAAGGGGAATGGTGGTCAGTCCACTGGAAGTGTCTTTGCCCCTTGGCTGTGGGCATTCTGTTAGAGTGTGTCCTTTTGGCACATCCTAATGAGTATGGATGACCCTAGTGTTTATGGAGGAATTCCTGACTGTTCTCCCCTTTTCCCCTTTTGAGTGTCTGTCTAGTCTTTATGACCTGGTAGGAACGCAGTTGATAAACACACACGCCAATAAACCAAAAGGATTGGGTGAGAAACGTGGGGGTATACAAGAGAGGGTAGTGTTTGAAAATATTTGTCTTTTTGTAGGAAAAAGCGTCACAAATATACACATTTTGTCACACAGACACACACTGACAGGAGAGAGTTAGAGGTGGGCACTGACTGTCAGAGGGAAAGTAAAAGAGGAATAGAGTGAAAGAAAGAGAGAGAGAGAAGAAGAGAGTGAGAAAAGGAGAGAAGGAGGGGAGGAACATGTGACTTGAGCATGAGAGGAGAGTAAAGAAAGGGAAAGTGATTGAACTCTAGAACAAGCTCAATCACTTTCCCTTTCTTTACTCTCCTCTCATGCTCAAGTCACATGTTCCTACCCCTCCCCTCCTTCTCTCCTTTTCTCACTCTCTCTTCTCTCTCTCTCTTTCTTTGCACTGGTTTATGTGTGTGTGAGAGAGAAAGAGAGAGAGAGAGAGAGAAAGAGAGAGAGAGAGAGAGAGAGAGAGAGAGAGAGAGAGAGAGAGAGAGAGAGAGAGAGAGAGAGAGAGAGAGAGAGAGAGAGAGAGAGAGAGAGAGAGAGAGAGAGAGAGAGAGAGAGAGAGAGAGAGAGAGAGAGAGAGAGAGAGAGAGAGAGAGAGAGAAAAAAGAGAAAAAAGAGAGAGAGGGTATGGGTCAAAGAGATGGATAGATTGTGTGAAGGCGTGTGTCCATGCGTGCGTGTGTGTGAATCAGGGGGTGGGTGCATTAGTGCATGTCAGACAGCAAAGAGAGCCGCAGTTATCTAGGAATCTGAGTCAAAGGAACCTCACTAACAGAGACAGGGAGAGAGAGAGAGAGAGAGAGGGGGGGGGAGAGTGAGCAAGCGAGAGAGTGCAAGAGAAACAGAGGGAGAGAGAAATAGGAAAGAGAGAAGTGGAGAGGATGAAAGAGGCATGCAGATAGAAACACAGACAGAGAAGAAGAAGTTGAAGTTAACACAGAAATAGAAGAAGGTTATGGGAAAAGTGTGGAGGGACACCATCGAAGGCTTCAAACAAAGCATCAAGCGGAGCAGAAACCCATCAAGAACACCAAAAAATATACAAAAGAAGAGCGTCACTAAAGACGTGTCGGCACCCAAGTCCAAGAGGCTGGCAAGGCAGAACAGCTTTAAGGTGAAAACCGGTGTCAGGGGGGACAGTAAACGGAAATACACAGAGGTGTAGTGTCTGAGAGACTGGATTCTGCCCCGAATTCTGCAGCTTTTCAAATTCTTTTAGGAGTCTTCCCATGTTTCCATTAGGCTCTCTCGGCGTGCTCCCCCTGCTGTCCCTGTGTGTAGGGGCCATGTTGTCCCCCCCGGATGCACCTCCCGCCTGTCCCCACTGCAAGGACAGTCTGGTGGCCGCTCCACTTGCGAGGACAGGGTCAGGGGGGTGTGAGGGACGCCCCGGGATGGCAGGCTGCAGGGTGGCGGTCGCCCCCCTGGCTGCCTCCGACCCCCCGCTGAGGGTGGAACACAGACATGAAGTTCGACAGGTTCAGCCCGAGGTGAGTGACATCACGCACCAGGTCAATCTGAAGTCATTTCCTGTGCTTTTCCCAGTAGAATGAGTGAGGTATTGATATAACTGACTCCGGTATTGTACACGCCAAACAATGATCATTCTGAGCTGGGTGGCACAGAGGAAGGCCTGGACAATGTTTGTTCTGTAGGGGTGATTAGATACTGCCGGGGTAGAGTCTCTCAGTCTGACACGCCATGTGCCTCTGGTTTGACAGGGGGTAAAGTTTAAGCTGTTGAAAAAGTGACTATGGACATAACATCACTCAGCCAATTGAAATGGAATCGAGCCCAACTCTGTAGCATAGTGGTATAGATAGTGACTGGTGCCTTTAGCAATAGTGTTATGGTATGTGGATAGGGGGCAACAAGTCCCTACTCTCGGGATTAGGGGCACCACATGACAGATGCTTTCCAGGGATAACAATCAAAGAGGGAGTCAAATTAGGCCTGGGTTTATAAATGTCCTCATCATATGGCTCTGCTGAGCTCATGCAATGACAGGTGTTCCACTGACATGGCTAGGAGTGATTGAAGTGTAACTGAGTGATTGAGTCTGTGGCAGTGATCTACTTTGCATGCCTTAGTGTCGGTTTGTGTGTGTGTGATATGACTGTCAATGATGGTGCGTGCTTGTGTGTGTGTGTGTGTGTTTGTGTGAGAGAGAGAGGGAGAGAGAGAGAGCAGTGGGACTATTGTGTATGTGTGTGATGTGAATACTGCTGTATGTGTCTGTCAATCCTGGTGTGTATAACATGCATATGTTATGACTGTAATGCTAAAGTGTTGTCTCTGCAGTCCAGGGATGTGTCGGAGCGTCTGGTCCAGTTGCAGCGCTGTATGAATTCCCTCCAGGAGCCAGGGGTCCCCAGGGGCCGTGTAGGCCAGGGAGGGGACACGCTGGGGGCCATTCTGGCTCTGATGGCTGCAGTACTGACAGAGTGTGACCTACACTGTCACAGCCAAACCCTCAGGGCTATGGCCAGGCGACTGGGTGAGGGGCATGGCAAACACACACACACACACACTAGTGATGTGCAGTTTTGCAAACGATTCGTTCTTTTTGAACAACTCTTTTTACTGACTTGAGAGTCATGATTCGTTTATCTGAGTGAATCATACATTTTTGTCTTCGTTTGACCTGCTAGCCGCAATGAGTCCTACTACAGCAGGATTAATACACACTCCTCCGGCTCAGCGGCTCCCATTGAGATAGCGTCTGTAACAACATGGGCAGCGCCAGTGAGGCTACAACCCAAAGGAATCCCCACCCAGTATACTACTTTGACTACATTAAAATGGCGGAAGCATGGTGGAAGCCTTCAATGGCGCTGAACATGCTAAAACGACATTTTGGCCACTAGAGACCTCTATCATTCTTTATGGCGGCTCCAGAGATGTGCTCTGACCAACAACTGTCTGTCATATGTGTAAGAACCGACGCTGGAGTAGAGAAGCAGGTACGGAGAGAGAACATTTAATATAGCACAGACATGGATCAGGACAGGACTAGCGTCAGAACCGGGTAACACAACGATATACGACAATTAATGCTGAAGCGGGGAAGAGAGCTGGGGAACAGACAGATATAAGGGAGGTAATAACACAGATGATTGAGTCCAGGTGAGTCCAATGAATCGCTGATGCGTGTGACGAGGGAAGCAGGCGTGCGTAATTATGGTGGCAGGAGTGCGTAGTGCTGGGCAGCAGGGAGAGCGGGAGCAGGCGTGACAATATGTGTGCAAGAAAATAGATCCTGAGAATAGAGAAGAAAAATATGTTTGGGCTGTTGCAGTTCTAACGCCATTGTGTTTATCACCCTCACGGCAGTCAAGCAATGCATTTCACCAAGAGTCCTTTACAATGTAGTCCGGTTGCGGCCGCTATCAGACCTCATTTCAAATGTATCAACAAATAATCTTATTTGTATACCTAGCAATCAACACATGTACATTGTTTAAAGCACATGTTTAAACGTCTCAGTCACAAACGATGCTTCCAATAAGCCCCTTATGGTAAACAACTTTTGAACGAGAGGCTTGTAGACTCATGTCTTTCGAGTTTTCAGTTCATCGTTCGCCGGTGGGGGGTCCTGCGTGCTCTGGGCATTACTGACTCAAATTAACAAAAACACACACTGATCTTCTCTCTTTCTGTGTCCTCCAGTTCATTCTCTTGATCTCTCTCCACACAAACACTCACATCTGCACACAATGATGGTGTCTCTCCTATCTCTTAAGAGGACCACACAAACACTACACACACACACACACACACACACACACACACACACACACACACACACACACACACACACACACACACACACTAAACAGAGCCTTAGTAAGGCCTGCTCTGTGTCGGTCAGAGGTGAGTGCACAGGAATGCAAGGTTATGTGTGGTATGAGTAGGGCAGATAGATAGCTCACTGCTATCTCACAACCACCATATAACTTCTACAGCAGATCAGAAGGATGAGTCCTCGATCTCACACACAACTTATTCTTTGTCGATGTGTTTAGAGGGGGCAGCGGTTGGGAGAGAGGGAGAGAAAGACCTGATACTACTGTTGAGGAGCATCACACAACACCCTCCAACAGGTGAGAGTGGTGTGTGTGTGTGTGTGTGTGTGTGTGTGTGTGTGTGTGTGTGTGTGTGTGTGTGTGTGTGTGTGTGTGTGTGTGTGTGTGTGTGTGTGTGTGTGTGTGTGTGTGTGTGTGTGTGTGCGTGCGTGCGTGCGTGCGTGTACTCTGTGTGTGTGCTCTCTATGTGTGTGTACTCTGTGTGTACTCTGTGTGTGTATTCTGTGTTTACTCTGAGTTTACTCTGTGTGTGTGTGTACTGTTTGTGTACTCTGTGTGTGTGTGTGTGTGTGTGTACTCTGTTTGTGTATGTGTGTGCGTGTGCGTACAGAATATACAGCTGTAAGAGCAAGAGTGTGTGTTGCAGTGGTCCCCTCAGCGAGGCTGCATCCTCAGGACTGTGCTGAGATCTATCGTTTGGGGATCAAAGAGAACGGAATCTACACCATCCAGCCTGATCCACACAGACCTGCAGTGGAGGTACCTCCTAATACTTACACACACTGAATGCAAACAACCTGTATACTGTATATGTGTTATGTCCCATCTGTAGAGCTTGGAGGGGAACATACAGAGAGATAAAGAGAGTAAAATATAGTATGGAGTTTACAGATTAGAGTAAACTCTCAATGCGTTACATCTCTCACTCCTCACCCCCTTTACTCCCTTTACTATTGGCAACGGTCAGGCAAACTTCATCATTATTCTCTGATGTAAATGTGACCGATGTCTGATGTCCAGGAGTTGTGACCTTTGTATCCTCCTGCCCCAGGCAGAGTGTGACATGGAGACAGCAGGCGGGGGGTGGACAGTGTTCCAGCGTCGGCGAGATGGCTCGGTGGACTTCAACCGAACGTGGCAGGAGTACCGCGAGGGTTTTGGTTCCCCACAGGGAGAATACTGGCTGGGGAACGCAGCGCTGCATGCGCTAACCAACACTGGTCAACACCTGCTGCGTATACAACTGGAGGACTGGCACCAGCAGAAACGCCAAGCCACCTACAACACTTTCAGAGTGGCAGCAGAGGCACAGAGGTAATACAAACACACACATACACCGATGAGCAAACAAGGATACACACAAATTAAAGAGAATATTTGCCACAAAATCAAACTTTGAAAGTATTTGACAAACGACAACAAAAGTGGTATAATTTCGAGATCAGTTCAGGTCCCACGGCATCTGAATGGGAAGATAGGGACGGCCTGAAATCAGACGGTGCCGATCTTTCCCATTCATTTGGGATTAAGGCATGTAGCTGGATCTACACAACAGGTGGAGTAGGACGTGGACTCATTTTAACATTAGACCTCTTTTGAGGTCTGAAAACATCTGACAAACTTCAATTTTGGCGTGAACGTATCTCTTTAACATAGTAGTACATGGTGTTAATGCTGTCTGTCCTTCTCCCAGGTACCGTCTGACAGCACGGGAGTACTCTGGTGATGCGGGCAATGCCCTAAGCTACAGTAAACGCTACAACCATGATGGCCGAGCGTTCAGCACCAACGACCGTGACCACGATCGCTACACATCAGGGAACTGTGCGGAGTACTATGGTGCAGGCTGGTGGTTCGACGCCTGCCTGGCGTCTAACCTGAATGGACTCTTCTACCGCGGGCGCTACAGCGGGCTGACCAATGGCATTTACTGGGGCACCTGGTACATCCTGACAGACAGTCACAGCGGAGAGCGCTACTCCTTTAAGAGTGTGGAGATGAAGACACGCCCACGCAACTTCTAATGAAGACTGACCTGGGAGCTAGTAGATAGACATACCCAAACATAGACATACCCAAACATAGACATACCCAAACATCATTATTTTTCAGGAGATGGCCATAAACAATAACTGGTAATGTTGCATAGTTATAGAAAAGTCTAGATCTCACCTTTCAGTAAAAAAATTGTTATAAATTGCTGAGATATACTCACTTATGAGGACACAAGCTCAATTACATAGTACAAATATTATGAAAATATAAAAAATAATTTATGTTTTTTTCCTATTTAACAAATTTCCCCTTTCTTATAACTGTAAAATAAATGATCATATTTAGTGACAATTTCATATAACTGACGACAGAGACATTTCTCCTAAAAGTCCACTTAGCGGAGCAAAGACACCATTCAAATGTGTGCAGACTCATTACATCTTCAGCGTTAAACACAAAGTGATTTTGTCTGTCTGTGATCAAGAGAATGTGGTCTTGTTTAAATTCTTCGAAATGATTTAGTCTTTTTTCATGTTGAGATCTCTAAATCCGGTTGAGAATATCACAGCGACATGAACCACAATTGTTGGGTACGCTAGACTGTTATTGTTCATATGCCGCGTGACAGGCTGGGCTCTGTCACTCATAAGCAGAGCGAATCGATTCTTTGTCTGGATAGGCCAGAAAATGTGACACGTTTATGCAAATGACACCCTATGCAAATGTGGGGTCTGATACCTGACACATCAAGTCAGCTCCGTTGAGAGAGTGGTAGCGCCGAGTAGACAGATGGGGCTTTCTGACAATATAATGCACATTCACCTACGACATTCACAGAACGCTTTGTACCCCAAAATCAGTTGGAACATGTCCCGAACCGCTCAAAGTCCCCTATATAGGGGACTTAACATCTTCAAATTAAAACATAGGCCTACTACACAATAGTCTGAGCCACAGTACTGTATATGCAAATCTAGGGTGGGGAACATTAGCCTGGTCCCAATCTGTTTGTGCTGTCTTGCCAACTCCTATAGTCATGTCACTCCAAACAATATTGGCAAGGCCACACAAACAGATCTGGGACCAGGCTAGGGAAACCCTAATCTGGCTGCAGAGTGTGTGAAGGTTATTGTTACTCAGCTAATGACTGGATGTTTGATTCACTGGATAATGTTGGGATAGTGAGCCATTAAATCAGTTTTTCCAGGTGTAAATATGGTGCTAAATGGAAAACTGGTCAGATGACTCTATCCTTATCAAGTCAAATCAAAATCAAATCAAATGTATTTATAAAGCCCTTTTTACATCAGCCGATGTCACAGCGTGCTGTACAGAAACCCAGCCTAAAACCCCAAGCAGCAAGCAATGCAGATGTAGAAGCACAGTGGCAAGGAACAACTCCCTAGAAAGGCCAGAACCTAGTAAGAAACCTAGAGAGGAACCAGGCTCTGAGGGGTGGCCAGTCCTCTTCTGGCTGTGCTGGGTGGAGATGATAAGAGTACATGGCCATTAAGGCCAGATGGTTCTTCAAAATGTTCAAACGTTCATAGATGACCAGCAGGGTCAAATAATAATCACAGTGGTTGTAGAGGGTGCAACAGGTCAGCACCTCAGGAGTAAATGTCAGTTTGCTTTTCATAGCTGAGCATGTAGAGGTCAAAAGAGAGAGAGAGAGAGAAAGAGAGAGAGAGAGAGAGAGAGAAAGAGAGAGAGAGAGAGAGAGAGAGAGAGAGAGAGAGAGAGAGAGAGAGAGAGGGTTGAAAACAGTAGGTCCAGGACAAGGTAGCGTTTATGATTAAAGTATGTGTTGAAATTGAATTACACCATTAACCAGCAGAATCTGTGACCCTAAAGGCTCATGGGCTCCTCGCCCCTGCTTCATTTGTATTATCCATCATTCAAGTCATATACCATGCAGAATCTTTTTGTTTTATGAGATTAAGACAACTGTAAAGTTTTCATATATATGTTTTGCAAATCTTTCAACAAAAATGTAATGTAGAAATGTGCAATAACAATCATGCCTGTAGAGAAATTACTGTTCAAATAAATTGCTATGACACGTATAACCAATGACTTCATTATTGTGTCTCTGAAAACAGTTTATAGGTGTTATTGACGGTGTTATTGACGGTAAACGCCAGTTGAGTACAGTACTTGACCAAAGAGGACAAGCACCTCTTTTAATTTTTCACCTGTATTTCTAGGTGAACAAGGCGTATAGCTTCAATAACAATCCCAAGTTACACTGTAAAATGTAGACATTCCGAGTTACACGGTGGCTGAGTCTCCTGCCCCCCATCCCCCCTGACTGGTGCCAGCTTCACGCAGAGGGGGGTCAGTTATCAGTTGGGTGATACTCAGACCCTTCCAAACCATGGCCCGATAACATGATAATGTACTAATGTACAACAGAGGGGCAGCCGAAAGCCAACTCAGCACTCTTTACCCACAGGCCTCCAGGCCGCTGTGTTCTGACTCCAGCTGTGGGATTGCTCAGCCAAACCCTAACTGTGCTTCTTTTGAAATTATGCTATGACACTCAACAGAGAACAGCTCAGTTTTGGTACCACCCACACATTACCTGTAACAGCTTTCACGCTGTCCCACACCAAAATCCCACACAATCATGATGGGCATTAGGTGCACGATGAAGCCTACCTTGGTAGCTCGCTCACTCTCTGGCACACAGAGCGAGAAAGAGACACACACACGCAAATGTACACACGCACACATACTGACCTCTGGCTGTCCTCTGGAGTTGGCGTCAGACGGGCGGCTCCCTCTCTGGCTGTGGTTCACAGAGCTTTTCTGGGAGTTTAGAGTGCGTGTGTGAGCACTGTCTGTGTGCAGGTGTGTGCAGGGTGTGTGCGGGGTGTGAGTGTGTGCGTTGGGGATGGTGAGGCTATGTGGTAGTGGTGGGTGAGGGGGTGTGTAAACTGCTGTTCCCATTTTAGCAGCGTTCGCGACGAGCTGCCAGTCTGTCCAACAAGCTCTGAGTGGCTAATAATAACACCGGGGGGGGGGGGGGGGGGCAAGGCGGAACTCTGATGTAGACAGATGGACAGAGAGCAGGCAGACTCCCAACCTGCCACAGTATTTCACACACACTACCCATGCACACACACCGACAAGCACAAACACATACTGCCTGCATCAAAGCAAGCACACACGCTGTCCTCAGAATAGTAGACACTATATGCAGTAAAGTTCAATAACTTGTACAAATGACCACACTGTACTTATGAATAAACACTACTTCCAGAAAAGCACACACTCATTCATGCTCATGCACACATGCATGCGCGCGCGCACACATGCACGCGCGCACACACCACACACACACACACACACACACACACACACACACACACACACACACACTCTCTCTCTCTTGAATGGGAGGTGAATGATGCGCTTGGCTTAATAGAAACAAGCCTTTATTAGAGATGAAAAGGCTTCAAGCTGGCTTCTCCCCTCACAGATGTAGTTTGATCATACCGCTTCAGTTATCATTATCTCTCTCTTACACACACACACACACACACACACACACACACACACACACACACACACACACACACACACACACACACACACACACACACACACACACACACACACACACACACACACACACACACACACACACACACACACACACACACACACACACACACACACACACACACACACACACACACACACACACACACACACAGAAATTGTCCCGGGCATTTCTAACACACTGGCCCATGTTTTCCCTTGAGGCCCCCATTACCCTGCTGAAAAAAACAGCATAGACCTGGTTATGCTGGTCACCAGAGGTCTGTGCACCGCCCTGCAGCTAGACCATGCTGGTCAGACAAGCTTGACCAGCATCAGACCAGCATAGACCAGTTTGAAATTTCTGTTGGTCTATGCAGTTTTTTTTCAGCAGGGTATTAGCCCTTTTGGGCAAAACCCTCAAGTAAGACAGACCGACTGGACAAAAAATGGACCAGGCCATCTGCCATTTGCCCTAACTGACCAGTCCACCCTTCACACACACTTTCCTATAATGTCTCTTTTGTCATATCATTGACTGACATTTTGGGCTTTATTGTAACTTGATGTGGGATAAGAGACAATCTACCCCCTTGTGGTTGGATATATAAAGAGAGAACTGTTGATCACTGCAGCAAGGGTTGAGTTAGAAGGGTTAAAACCAAAGCAGGCATATTGTCCTTTATGTTGTGGTCGTCGAATTGGTGGTCGACCTGCCCGCCCCAAAAAATTTAATACATGTTTGGGATGGGAAAATGCTTTCAGTGTAAACTTAAATCACTAAAACCAAATAGAAAGTATGTAGAAAAGATAATGGCCCTATATATTTTTCCATAATAGCCTAAAATCTTTGAGAACTTACAATCAACAAAATAAAAGCTAGACAATCAGACCCTCATTGATATTGTTATAATGTTTGAGAATACAGCCTTAACCATGTTAAAATACTTAGAATTGTAGGAAATTAGCTTAAAAATCTCATTATTGAGGTTCATTATTAGTGCTAACAAACTCAGATCTGAACATCTTCAGTTAGGATCAAAACCTAAGGCAAGTTCACTGTCACTGACACAATCAACAGCATATAACGTCAAAGTAGATGTAGTGTGATGGAGTTACAGTATTGTTCAAGGGCTATGTTTTGTGGGCCTGCAATAATTTTTTAGGCTCACAGAGTCAAGTTGAACATGGCAAAACTATGCCAGAACACATGGCTGTGGAACACTGCAGAAGAAGATCACTACATTGACGATTAAGAACACTGTCACTCAGTAACTCCTCATACCTGTAAGGATCTTTCTCCCCCTATCCTCCCATCAGTCTTTTTGACATTGGAGGAACCGAGGGCCCAGGGCTGTGTCACCACAGTATCCTGACACAGTGTCTGGAGTTGGGTGATAGTGAGGGTGCTGGAGGGCGAGAGGGGCCCCAGCAGGCTGAGCTGCCCAAGGGCCGGAAGCCCAGCCTGGGCAGCGGTTAGCCAGCAACATCCCCCCTGAGAACCGCCATGCACCCCTGGGGGAAGTGGCACACGTGACCCGTTCCATTTCAACAGCACAGAGTGGAGCACAGAGTACACAGTGTTTTTACGAACAACAACCTGCCTCATCTCACTTAGGCACTGGCACTAGATAGACATTGGGCAACAGTGACCCTGAGAGTCAGCAGACAGGTGCTCTCACAACCCACTCTCCTCTGGTTCTGTGCCAACATTACCATGGCAACCTCAAAGCACTACTGGTGATGTTCAAGAGCGTTATATGACCAAGATAGACTCAGTGTTACTCTTTTTCTGCTTTTCCCGTATTAGATACAACCTTTTGGGAGCACATGGTAGAAGTCTACAATCAGTTGGCCTGTTCAGTTGTGTAAAGTCCAATACCGTAAAATAGAAAGACTGTTATGCAAAGAGATCCAACACAATGAAACTCATCCTGACCCAAACAGGCCCAATCAAAGTGTGGGCCTGGATTTGGAGCATGACTCTATATCCAGCCTTCCATTAGGGCTGTATCCTGACACACTCAGCAGGTCTGAACACACTAACGCTAGAGCAGATCTCAGCACCAGATGGCAGCGTTGCCTGAGGGTTGACGCTTGAAGTTGAGAGACGGTTCTGGAAAAATAATCTCTTTCTGACCTGTACTAAAAAGTTAATCTGGGAACAAACTAGGCAAAAGCCTAAAATATTCACAAGCGAACACACAGAGGCAATGTGCAGCTACGTGCAGAATCACAATGTGTGTAAGCGAGGTCTCCGTCACCAGACAATAGATATTGTGTTTTGTAGGAAAATAAATAGTAAGGTAACATACAGTGCATACAGAAAACCCAAGTGTGTATAAGAAGCACATTGTGGCGGAGCAGAGCGGAGAGGGACAGGGGACGTGATCAGTGCCTCTCTATGGGAATAAGAGGCCGTTCCCACTGCACTGGGATTTGACCTCATCATTACTCTATCCTCTATGGTTCTCTGGCTGTATCATATATCCTAGAGTGGAGGATCAGCTTAGCATGATACCATTCTATAGCTATTGGACAGAGATATAAAGAGTATGTGAGGACAGGAGTTTCCAAATCGTTTAGTGCTGTGAGTCATTCCACTCTTGTGACCCTCCAAGTAATCTGTACGGTAGAGTGCAGTTCAACCACAACACACAGTGGGTCCTAATGTGATCTTTAGCAACTGTTGAAAGTATGTGAAATGTATGAATACTGAATAGCCATATGAAAATTATATGACAATAGCTGAGGATGGCATTCCCACATTCACTCCTGTAGGACTAGAGTTTAGACTTGAGCTGAGCTTCTGCTGACCTGAGTCATGCGTTACCTTATCTCAACACTTGAAGCGGCAGATCCTGGCCTAAGGGTCATTTGGGGCACATAGAGTGAGGGGATAGTAAGAGAGAGTTGTGACATGTGACTCAGAGTCTCTGGGCTGCTGGGCTAGGTCTCGGTCCTTAACTTCCTATGCTGAGGCATAAAGGCTTGGCGCTCAGCTATAGGGGCAGAAGAGGGATTGCAAGGAAAATATTGAAAAAGGGGATAAAGAGAAAAGATAAAAGAGAGCTCAGTAAGTGAGAAGCAGCAGTCTCTTACTTTATCCCTTTATGATCTTTAACGTGTAAAGATCCCTACGAAGGGATGCACTCTGCAATGCACTCTGGACCCAATGTAAGGTGAGGTGAGTGAGTTTGGGGGAGGGTGGGAATGTGTGTCGGCGGTGAGGTGGGGGGGTTAGTAAGGCGGTGGGGTGGTTAAGAGTCCGTTAGGGGCGACCCTCCCTGACCACCAGCCCACTAAGAGGGGACGGGATGTGTCTGCTAATAATACCGGGCCTGCGGCACACCAGAGAAAGACAGGGTTCCGTTTGAAACCGGATCCCACCAAAACAAGTGTATCCTGATGTGGTAAGGAGAGGGGTTAGGGGAGGGAGGGAAGGAGAAGATAGAGGGCGCCGTGTGGCTGGCCTAACTCTCATTCTTTTTTCTGTTTCTAATGCTCTCTCTGTACTCACAGGTGGATTGAGTGGAAGAGAGGGGAGGTGCGGTGGAGGGGCTTTTTTGTAAGGGACGGTTTGTTGTGTAATTGGTTGGTAACCTCAAGCAACACCTTCTCAAATCAAATGTGTAGGCGTGCAGTGTATCTCCAACCACAAACTCCACACACGTACTGTATATGAAGACAACAGTAGATGCCGTAAATGTTGTGCACACTAATAGAGGGTGAAAGGAAGGAATTTAGTCTGCAGAATGTGCTGATTTGCTCTCCAATAATCCCGTGCTCAACTGTCATCTGTCACCTTTACAAGAGAGAAGAGGAAAGGGTAGGATGAGGATGAGGCAGAATCTAATCCTCATATCAAAGGGATGTCTCCCCTTAATAAAACTGCCCTGAAAGTCACAAACACATACACACAGAGTGTTAAGCTAAGTTTATTAATTTGACCATTTTAAAAAACAAGCACACATAAAAATAGAAAAAGCCATACATGCACATGAGTGAAAGCATGGAGGATAACACACAATAAAGTCTGGGACTTATTTCCATTGTTAAATCATGGAGGATAAGACACAATAAAGTCTGGGACTTATTTCCATTGTTAAATCATGGAGGATAAGACACAATAAAGTCTGGGACTTATTTCCATTGTTAAAGCATGGAGGATAACACACAATAAAGTCTGGGACTTATTTCCATTGTTAAAGCATGGAGGATAAGACACAATAAAGTCTGAGACTTATTTCCATTGTTAAAGCATGGAGGATAACACACAATAAAGTCTGGGACTTATTTCCATTGTTAAAGCATGGAGGATAACACACAATAAAGTCTGGGACTTATTTCCATTGTGGTCCTCTTGAGACAAGATCAAACACGGTTGAACATAGTATGACTGCAAGATAAGAAAACAAAGAAGAAGAACATCTATCTCATCATTGCAGTTACATCGTAGGCTACATTCATATGGGCACAGAAGACATCAAACAGTTTTTTACTTTATTTTTAAAGCTGCCCAGAGAGGACGCAGTTTTTATGGGCAGAAGCACCTCATTTCACTCTGAGGCTCCGGTACACCAGAAAGTACATTAACCAGCATTACTCCTGAGCCTGTATAAGCACACATTAGCAACACCTGATCTGGTGCTGTGGTTGTGTGCATCCCTAACATGGCAAAAGTAATCAGTTAGATATCTGGGCGCAGAACCATAGATACTCCTGTAAACCAGACACAGTCTAATCTGGGACACCCTATCCTCAACAGGCAGCCAGTTGAGTTCCTGAAAGCAGCTCCTGCCTATGTGAATACGTGGACTCACCTTCAATACTACCCTGATCAGCTTATTCTGGGCTATCTGGAGCTTCCCCTTCAGAAGCTTAGATAAGCCCCAAACCAGGAAGTACAAGTGTAGTCAAAATGACATTGAATGAGGGCAGTGGCTAGCACTCTCATGAAGTCCTTATCAAGCAGCTTGGACTTTCTAGCCAAAACTTTAGTCCAGGCATTAACCTTCCCTAGCACTTTAGTGACCATGCTCACACGCCGCAAGCTTCGTTCAAGGATGCATCCCAGGTAGCTAACAGAGATTTCAGTAGTCAGCATCTCACTCCCTAACTTCACTCTGATTTCAGAGGACCTACTCAGTTTAGGTCTGGACCCCAAAATAATTGCCTCCGTTTTATCAAAGTACAGAGATAGCTTATTACCTACAACCCATTTGCTAATGTCAGGAAGCTCTGGGCTAAGTATGCGCTCCAACATAGTTTAACTTTTATGAGACACCAGAAGTGTAGAGTCATCCGCATAAAGGAAAAGACGCCATGAACAAGTATCTTTCATATCGTTAATATACAGTAAAAACAGTAGAGGCACAAGCACGCTCCCCTGTAGAACGCCACAACTTACTGGTTTTGCCTGAGTCAGTGAACCATTAACCTCTACCACTTGCTCTTTACCTGTCAAGTAGGACTTTACCCAGCCTAGAGGGATACTGCTTAACAGCAGGACCTCCAGTTTGGATATTAGGAGACAGTGGTTAACTGTATCAAAGGCCTTCTGTAGTTCAAGTTGTACCATTCCACAAAGATTTCCCTCATCAATCTATTTCCTGATGAAGTCAGTCAAATAAAGTATACACTTCGGAGAATCCCAAAAATTGGTCTTCTCACAAACATTTCTGTAGCGTCTGAACGGTTTGGCCCCTCTATGGAAAGGTGAGACTCTCGTGAACATGTACATATCAACTGTTTTGCTCTAGGACGCCGCAGGCCTCAAGGTAGCCTAGTACCAGTTTAAAAATGTATGAAAGTATACACTGAGTGTACAAAACATTAGGAACACCTTCCTAATATTGAGTGGCGCCGCCTTTTGCCCTCAGAACAGCCTCAATTCATCAGGGCATGGACTCTACAAGGTTTCGAAAGCATTCCACAGGGATGCAGGCCCATGTTGACTCCAATGCTTCCCACAGTTGTGTCAAGTTGGCTCAGTTGTGTCAAGTTGGCTGGATATCCTTTGGGTGGTGGACCATTCTTGATACACACAGGAAACTGTTGAGCGTGAAAAACCCAGCAGCGTTGCAGTTCTTGACACACTCAAACCGGTGCGCCTGGCACCTACTGCCATACCCCGTTCAAAGGAACTTAAATCTTTTGTCTTGCCCATTCACCCTCTGAATGGCACACATAATCCATGTCTCAAATGTTTCATGGCTTAAAAATCCTTCTTTAACCTGACTCCTCCCCTTCAGATACACTGATTGAAGTGGATTTAACAGGTGACATCAATAAGGAATCATAGCTTTGATCTGGATTCACCTGGTCAGTCTGTCATGGAAAGAGCATGTGTTCCTAATGTTTTGTGCACTCAGTGTATATGGAAGTAGTTTAGTGCCCCCAAAATATTTATAAAAAATCGGTACATTTTTTAAAATAAAAATAAAGAAATGTATATATTTCCTGATCTTTCTTATATCTCTTCGATATAGGACAGACACTTTAAAACAAACTTCCTTTTGATTTATTTTTGGACTATCTGTTTTTCCATGTACGAATCTATTTAATGTTTAATCAAATAATTTCTGTATACATTTTTTAAATACCTAGATCCTAAAATTCTAAACCAAATAGCTAAATGATCCTTTGTATGAACATCTTAAAACAATGATGTATGTTAGCTTAGTAGACAATCATCCATAGGCCAATCAACACCACCATCTTCAGTGACAGTAGCCCCCTAGCCCCTGCCCCTGTCTTTTCCCACCACCCATGTCTGTGCAGGTGTGTGTGTTGGGGATGGACATAGAGAGAGGTGGAGGATGAAGGCTGTGGTAAAGTAGCACAACAGCCAACTGTGTCTCCCTCAATTGCACCTGCAGGGCTGCGGTGAAAAGAAAACAGACAGACAGACAGACAGACAGACAGACAGACAGACAGACAGACAGACAGACAGACAGACAGAGAGCACAAGTGCACAGACACAAACACAAACGCAGACGGAGAATCACTGACTGACCGCTATCTAGAAGGAGGAGACAAGTGCATCAAAGCTGGGACCGAGAGACTGATAAACAGCTTCTATCTCCGGGCCATCAGACTAGCCGGCCTCCGCCCAGTGCCCTGCCCTGAACCTTAGTCACTGTTACAAGCCGGCTACCACCCGGTACTCTACCGTGCACCTTAGAGACTGCTTTGCTTTTCCCTATGTACGTACAGTGCCGTCGGAAAGTATTCAGGCCCCTTGACTTTTTCCACATTTTGTTACGTCACAGCCTTATTCTAAAATGTATTAAATATTTTTTTTCTCAGAAATCTACACACAATACCCCATAATGATGAAGCAAAATCTGGTTTTTAGACATTTTTGCAAATGTATTAAAAGTAAAAAACAGAAATACCTTATTTATATAAGTAGTCAGACCCTTTGCTATTAGACGCGAAATTGAGCTCAGGTGCATCCTGTTTCCATCGATCACCCTTAAGCTGTTTCTACAACTTGATTGGAGTCCACCTGTGGTAAATTAAATTGATTGGATGTCATTTGGAAAGGCACACACCTGTCTATATAAGGTCCCATAGCTGACAGTGCATGTCAGAGCAAAAACCAAGCCATGAGGTCGAAGGAATTGTCCATAGAGCTCTGAGACAGGATTGTTTTGAGGTACAGATCTGGGGAAGGGTACCAAAACATTTCTGCAGCATTGAAGTTCCCCAAGAATACAGTGGCCTCCATCATTTTTAAATGGAAAAAGTTTAGAACCTCCAAGACTCTTCTTAGAGTTGGCCGCCCGGCCAAACTGAGCAATCGGGGGAGAAGGGCCTTGGTCAGGGAGGTGACGAAGAACCCGATGGTCACTCCGACAGAGCTCTAGAGTTCCTCTGTGGAGATGGGAAAACCTTCCAGAAGGACAACCATCTCTGCAGCACTCCACCAATCAGGCCTTTATGGTAGAGTGGCCAGACGGAAGCCACTCCTCAGTAAATAGGCACATGACAGCCCGCTTGAAGTTTGCCAAAAGGCACCTAAAGACTCTCAGACCATAAGAAACAAGATTATCTGGTCTGACTAACTCCCAAGAAAGCTAAGGTAACTGAGCTAAATGACTATCACCCCGTAGCACTCACTTCCGTTATCATGAAGTGCTTTGAGAGACTAGTCAAGGATCATATCACCTCCACCCTACCTGACACCCTAGACCCACTCCAATTTGCTTACCGCCCCAATAGGTCCACAGACGACACAATCGCAATCACACTGCACACTGCCCTAACCCATCTGGACAAGAGGAATACCTATGTAAGAATGCTGTTCATCAGCCTTTAACACCATAGTACCCTCCAAACTCGTCATTAAGCTCAAGACCCTGGGTCTCGACCCCACCCTGTGTAACTGGGTCCTGGACTTTCTGACGGGCCGCCCACAGGTGGTGAGTGTAGGAAACAACATCTCCAACCCGCTGATCCTCAACACTGGGGCCCCACAAGGGTGTGTTCTCAGCCCTCTCCTGTACTCCCTGTTCACCCATGACTGCGTGGCAATGCATGCCTCCAACTCGATCATCAAGTTTGCAGACGACACTACAGTGGTAGGCTTGATTAACAACAACGACGAGACACCTACAGGGAGGAGGTGAGGGCCCTCGGAGTGTCAGGAAAATAACCTCACACTCAACGTCAACAAAACAAAGGAGATGATCGTGGACTTCAGGAAACAGCAGAGGGAGCACCCCCCTGTCCACATTGACGGGACAGTAATGGAGAAAGTGGAAAGTTTTAAGTTCCTCGGCGTACATATCACGGACAAACTAAAATGGTCCACCCACACAGACAACGTGGTGAAGAAGGCACAACAAGGCCAAAAAGATCATCAAGGACAACAACCGCCCGAGCCCCTGCCTGTTCACCCCGCTATCAGCCAGAAGGCGAGGTCAGTACAGGTGCATCAAAGCTGGGACCGAGAGACTGAAAAACAGCTTCTATCTCAAGGCCATCAGACTGTTAAACAGCCATCACTAACATTGAGTGGCTGCTGCCAACATACTGACTCAAATCTCTAGCCACTTTAATAATTAAAAACTGGATATAATAAATGTATCACTAGTCACTTTAAACAATGCCACTTTATATAATGTTTACAGACCCTACATTACTAATCTCATATATACAGTGGGGAGAACAAGTATTTGATACACTGCCGATTTTGCAGGTTTTCCTACTTACAAAGCATGTAGAGGTCTGTCATTTTTATCATAGGTACACTTCAACTGTGAGACACGGAATCTAAAACAAAAATCCAGAAAATCACATTGTATGATTTTTAAGTAATTAATTTGCATTTTATTGCATGACATAAGTATTTGATCACCTTCCAACCAGTAAGAATTCCGGCTCTCACAGACCTGTTAGTTTTTCTTTAAGAAGCCCTCCTGTTCTCCACTCATTACCTGTATTAACTGCACCTGTTTGAACTCGTTACCTGTATAAAAGACACCTGCCCACACGCTCAATCAAACAGACTCCAACCTCTCCACAATGGCCAAGACCAGAGAGCTGTGTAAGGACATCAGGGATAAAATTGTAGACCTGCACAAGGCTGGGATGGGCTACAGGACAATAGGCAAGCAGCTTGGTGAGAAGGCAACAACTGTTGGCGCAATTATTAGAAAATGGAAGAAGTTCAAGATGACGGTCAATCATCCTCGGTCTGGGGCTCCATGCAAGATCTCACCTCGTGGGGCATCAATGATCATGAGGAAGGTGAGGGATCAGCCCAGAACTACACGGCAGGACCTGGTCAATGACCTGAAGAGAGCTGGGACCACAGTCTCAAAGAAAACCATTAGTAACACACTATGCCGTCATGGATTAAAATACTGCAGCGCACGCAAGGTCCCCCTGCTCAAGCCAGGGCATGTCCAGGCCCGTCTGAAGTTTGCCAATGACCATCTGGATGATCCAGAGGAAGAATGGGAGAAGGTCATGTGGTCTGATGAGACAAAAATTGATCTTTTTGGTCTAAACTCCACTCGACGTGTTTGGAGGAAGAAGAAGGATGAGTACAACCCCAAGAACACCATCCCAACCGTGAAGCGTGGAGGTGGAAACATCATTCTTTGGGGATGCTTTTCTGCAAAGGGGACAGGACGACTGCACCGTATTGAGGGGAGGATGGATGGGGCCATGTATCGCGAGATCTTGGCCAACGACCTCCTTCCCTCAGTAAGAGCATTGAAGATGGGTCGTGGCTGGGTCTTCCAGCATGACAACGACCCGAAACACACAGCCAGGGAAACTAAGGAGTGGCTCCGTAAGAAGCATCTCAAGGTCCTGGAGTGGCCTAGCCAGTCTCCAGACCTGAACCCAATAGAAAATCTTTGGAGGGCGCTGAAAGTCCGTATTGCCCAGCGACAGCCCCGAAACCTGAAGGATCTGGAGAAGGTCTGTATGGAGGAGTGGGACAAAATCCCTGCTGCAGTGTGTGCAAACCTGGTCAAGAACTCCAGGAAACGTATGATCTCTGTAATTGCAAACAAAGGTTTCTGTACCAAATATTAAGTTCTGCTTTTCTGATGTATCAAATACTTATGTCATGCAATAAAATGCAAATTAATTACTTAAAAATCATACAATGTGATTTTCTGGATTTTTGTTTTAGATTCCGTGTCTCACAGTTGAAGTGTACCTATGATAAAAATGACAGACCTCTACATGCTTTGTAAGTAGGAAAACCTGCAAAATCGGCAGTGTATCAAATACTTGTTCTCCCCACTGTATATATACTGTACTCTATACCATCTACTGCATCTTGCCTATGCCATTCGGCCTTCGCTCATCCATATATTTATATGTACATATTCTTATTCATTCCTTTACACTTGTGTGTGTATAAGGTAGTTGTTGTGAAATTGTTACTGCACGGTCGGAACTAGAAGGACAAGAAGGACAAGCATTTTGCTACACTCGCATTAACATCTGCTAACCATGTGTATGTGACCAATAACATTTTATTTTATTTAATTTTATTTGATGAAACCAAGATTGAACTCTTTCTCCTAAACGCCAAGCGTCACGTCTGGAGGAAACCTGGCACCATCCCTACGGTGAAGCATGGTGGTGGCAGCATCATGCTGTGGGGATGTTTTTTCAGCGGCAGGGACTGGGAGACTAGTCGGGATCGAGGGAAAGATGAATGGAGCAAAGTACAGAGAGATCCTAGATGAAAACCTGCTCCAAAGAGCTCAGGACCTCAGACTGGGGTGAAGGTTCACCTTCTAACAGGACAACAACACTAAGCACACAGCCAAGACAACACAGGAGTGGCTTTGGGACAAGTCTCTGAATGTCCTTGAGTGGCCAGAGCCCGGACTTGAACCTGATCGAACATCGCGGGAGAGACCTGAAAATAGCTGTGCAGAAAAGCTCTCCATCTAACCTGACAGAGCATGAGAGGATCTGCAGAGAAGATTGGGAGAAACTCCCCAAATACAGGTCTGCCAAGCATGTAGCGTCATACCAAAGAAGACTCAATGCTGTAATCGCTGCCAAAGGTGCTTCAATAAAGTATTGAATAAAGGGTCTGAATACTTATGTAAATGTGTTATTTAAGTTTTTTGTTTATATATGCAAAAAAAAAAAAAAAAAGATGCTTTGTCATTATTGGGTATTGTGTGTAGATTTATGAAGGGGATGTAATCAATTTTAGAATAAGTCTGTAAAGTCAAGGGGTCTGAATACTTTCCGAAGGCATTGTAGTTATTGAACACTGGTCACTTCAATAATGTTTACATACTGTTTTACCCACTTTACACTGTATTCTAGTCATGGCTCATCCTATATAACTACTGCTGTACAGACCTTTTTATATTAATATACTGTCCATACTGCCAAATGGCCAAAACAAAAGTATATTTATTTTCTGGACTCTGACAATGATTGTTCTAAAATGTCAAAAAAAAATGTATTGTTACTTTTGGTTATGTGCCTATTGTTTTGTATTGCTAGGTATTATTACTGCACTGTTGGAGCTAGAAACACACGCATTTTTCTGTACCTGCGATAACATCTGCAAATCTGTGTATGCGACCAATAAAATGTGATTGATTTGTTTTTGACTGGCTAACTTCCAACAGAGGAGAGGATTCCGGTGTGGAGAGAGTGACATTTCGTGACAAAGAGAAGAGAAACAGGGAGATGATGAAGTAGGTGGATGTGGAAGAGAAATAAATTAACTGTGTGTGTGTGTGTGTGTGTGTGTGTGTGTGTGTGTGTGTGTGTGTGTGTGTGTGTGTGTGTGTGTGTGTGTGTGTGTGTGTGTGTGTGTGTGTGTGTGTGTGTGTGTGTGTGTGTGTGTGTGTGTGAGAGAGAGAGAGAAAGAGAGAGCATTTGAGTGACTGAATGAATTAACAATGTAATGTTTATCATTTAGATGCTAACGTAAAATACCAGATTTAGTTGAACTTGAATCATAATCACACACACACACGCACACACACGCACACACACACACACACACACACACACACAGACACACACACACACACACACACACACACACACACACACACACACACACACGCACACGCACACGCACACGCACACACACAGACAGATCCGCATCTTATTTACTCCCTGTCTGTGTGTATATAGAGTGGATGTGACAGGCAGGACCAGATGTTACTGGTGAATCAGCTTAAAGCAGAGACAGCTCCTCAGAGTAGGATGACGTCTGCTGGGGATCTATGTCTCTCCATCAACCAGGATCTACAGACACACCAGACATACAGATTAACAACATTACACACACACACACAGACATACAGACATAAAGACATACATACAGTGGGGAGAACAAGTATTTGATACACTGACGATTTTGCAAGTTTTCCTACTTACAAAGCATGTAGAGGTCTGTAATTTTTATCATAGGTACACTTCAACTGTGAGAGACGGAATCTAAAACAAAAATCCAGAAAATCACATTGTATAATTTTTAAGTAATTAATTTGCATTTTATTGCATGACATAAGTATTTGATCACCTACCAACCAGTAAGAATTCCGGCTCTCACAGACCTGTTAGTTTTTCTTTAAGAAGCCCTCCTGTTCTCCACTCATTACCTGTATTAACTGCACCTGTTTGAACTCGTTACCTGTATAAAAGACACCTGTCCACACACTCAATCAAACAGACGCCAACCTCTCCACAATGGCCAAGACCAGAGAGCTGTGTAAGGACATCAGGGATAAAATTGTAAACCTGCACAAGGCTGGGATGGGCTACAGGACAATAGGCAAGCAGCTTGGTGAGAAGGCAACAACTGTTGGCGCAATTATTAGAAAATGGAAGAAGTTCAAGATGACGGTCAATCACCCTCGGTCTGGGGCTCCATGCAAGATCTCACCTCGTGGGGCATCAATGATCATGAGGAAGGTGAGGGATCAGCCCAGAACTACATGGCAGGACCTGGTCAATGACCTGAAGAGAGCTGGGACCACAGTCTCAAAGAAAACCATTAGTAACACACTACGCCGTCATGGATTAAAATCCTGCAGTGCGCGCAAGGACCTCCTGCTCAAGCCAGCGCATGTCCAGGCCCGTCTGAAGTTTGCCAATGACCATCTGGATGATCCAGAGGAGGAATGGGAGAAGGTCATGTGGTCTGATGAGACAAAAATAGAGCTTTTTGGTCTAAACTCCACTCGCCGTGTTTGGAGGAAGAAGAAGGATGAGTACAACCCCAAGAACACCATCCCAACCGTGAAGCATGGAGGTGGAAACATCATTCTTTGGGGATGCTTTTCTGCAAAGGGGACAGGACGACTGCACCGTATTGAGGGGAGGATGGATGGGGCCATGTATTGCGAGATCTTGGCCAACAACCTCCTTCCCTCAGTAAGAACATTGAAGATGGGTCGTGGCTGGGTCTTCCAGCATGACAACAACCCGAAACACACAGCCAGGGCAACTAAGGAGTGGCTCCGTAAGAAACATCTCAAGGTCCTGGAGTGGCCTAGCCAGTCTCCAGACCTGAACCCAATAGAAAATCTTTGGAGGGAGCTGAAAGTCCGTATTGCCCAGCGCCAGCACCGAAACCTGAAGGATCTGGAGAAGGTCTGTATGGAGGAGTGGGCCAAAATCCCTGCTGCAGTGTGTGCAAACCTGGTCAAGAACTACAGGAAACGTTTGATCTGTGTATTTGCAAACAGAGGTTTCTGTACCAAATATTAAGATCTGCTTTTCTGATGTATCAAATACTTATGTCATGCAATAAAATGCAAATGAATTACTTAAAAATTATACAATGTGATTTTCTGGATTTTTGTTTTAGATTCCGTCTCTCACAGTTGAAGTGTACCTATGATAAAAATTACAGACCTCTACATGCGTTGTAAGTAGGAAAACCTGCAAAATCGGCAGTGTATCAAATACTTGTTCTCCCCACTGTACATACATACATACATACATACATACATACATACATACATACATACATACATACATACATACATACACAAAATATGAAGGTGTGTCTCTCTCTCTCTCTTTCTCTTTCTCTTTCTCTCTCTCTCTCTCTCTCTCTCTCTCTCTCTCTCTCTCTCTCTCTCTCTCTCTCTCTCTCTCTCTCTCTCTCTCTCTCTCTCACTCTCTCACTCTCTCTGTGTCTTTATACCTGCTGTCTTTGCACCTTACTTATCAATGTATCCCTGCACAGAGGAAATGGGAAACTTTGCTACGTTCAGTGGCATGCATTAAGTATTTGGAACGAGGATGATGAGATAAGGAAAATGTAGGGAAATATAGAGAGACAGAGACAGTGTGATCTCTCTCTTTCTCTCTCTCACTCTCTCTCTCTCAGCACTCCACCCTACCGATAAATGCTACCTTTATGGACTCTCCACACTTCCTGTCCAGACACTGGGCTTCAAGTCTGGAACATTATTGCACTGTGTTACAACCAATGGACACGTGCACCCAAACACACACAGACACACACGTGCGCGCTTAGCCCAGTCGTTGGTCTAACATGCCTGTTTTTTTACTACACTAACACTGGCAGTGATAGCAACATGAACACAAGAGTTGCATAGAGGTCTGTGGTAACCAATCGGGGACGGACGGATGGACGGACGGACAGACGGACAGACGGACAGACGGCCAGACGGCCAGACGGCCAGACGGCCAGACGGACAGATGAAGGCAAACAGGCTGAGTTCAGTGTTTGGAATTCTCCAAGTCCCTAGATAGGGCCTGTGAAAGCCAGTGTGATTGACCGGTTGTCAGCAACGAGATGCTGTAAACGCTGTCTTCCTGTTGCACTCTGGGCAGGAAGTGAACTCCTGACCTCTAATGAATTAGCACAGCCACTTCTCAGGGCACCACACTGTTATGGGGAAAGGGGGATAGAGAAGGAGGGATAGAGATATTTAAATGTTAAATGAAAAGAGATAGTAGGCTGTATAGAGTGGAAGACGTGTAGTCCAAATTGTATTTATAATCAGAAATGCAACTAAACGAAACCTTTACTAAAATATCCCTGAATCCCTGACTGCAGAACTGTCTGGCCAATTCGTATATAGACAGTCCAATTTCATATAATTCAATCATTCCAAATAGCTTTCCTGTGATTTCGATTTTCAATACGGGAGAGGAGGATGGAAAGGGGAGATAGACAACCAGAGTGAGAAACAGAGAGAGAGGGGGAGTGAGAGAGTGAGAGTAAAGAGAGACGGAGGAGGGAGAATTTCCCCTGGTGTCACCTCTCTAACATTTTACAATAACAAACATGAGGTCCATAACCTGTGTCCCCAAGGGTCATGGACCACACTCCTCCTCCAGTCTCCCCCTCCCTCCCTCCCTCCCTCCCTCCCTCCCTCCCTCCCTCTCTCTGGCCCCAACAGGACGGCCAGAGAGAACTGTTTATTTTCTTCACCTTTAACACATCGAACCTAACTCTTCTACTGCTCTAACTCTTCTACTGCTCTAACTCTTCTACTGCTCTAACTCTTCTACTGCTCTAACTCTTCTACTGCTCTAACTCGTCTACTGCTCTAACTCTTCTACTGCTCTAACTTTTCTACTGCTCTAACTCTTCTACTGCTCTAACTCGTCTACTGCTCTAACTCGTCTACTGCTCTAACTCTTCTACTGCTCTAACTTTTCTACTCCTCTAACTCTTCTACTGTTCTAACTCTTCTACTGCTCTAACTCTTCTACTGCTCTAACTCTTCTACTGTTCTAACTCTTCTACTGCTCTAACTCTTCTACTGCTCTAACTCTTCTACTGCTCTAACTCGTCTACTGCTCTAACTCTTCTACTGCTCTAACTCTTCTACTGCTCTAACTCTTCTACTGCTCTAACTCTTCTACTGCTCTAACTCTTCTACTGCTCTAACTCTTCTACTGCTCTAACACTTCTACTGCTCTAACTCTTCTACTGTTCTAACTCTTCTACTGATCTAACTCTTCTACTGCTCTAACTCTTCTACTGCTCTAACTCTTCTACTGTTCTAACTCTTCTACTGAAATACTAACCTAACTCTTCTACTGCTCTAACTCTTCTACTGTTCTAACTCTTCTACTGAAATACTAACCTAACTCTTCTACTGCTCGGCACAGAAATACCCTGAATGAACATTAGAGAGGGGGGTGGAGAGAGACAGAAAAGAGGACATAAACTTTTGAGCCTACTTTTTCTCCTCTACATCTCACTTCTGTTTTACAGTTTAAGGAGACCACTAGCAGGTGTGTATCAGACAAGAGAGACCCTCTTCAAAGTGAAACTCCATGTTTCTCTGTATCATCATTGAGGGTGAGCAAACTGCTTTATCCAACTTAACTGGTATGGTATATTTCATAAAAGTGGCAAGAGTGGATGAGGAAATGGTACTAAAGCAGTGCTAAAGAGACACCTGATTTAGAATGTAAGGAGTGGAGGCAATCTGTCTCAGGACACCTGTGGCAGAACTCCTGCATGCTAGTGTCTGTTTCCTTCCATTGCGTTAGTTATATAGCCTTAGCCTTGACAAATCCGTTAGGATCTTCCCTTTCCGGGTTTCCCCATAACCGTGTTTTAGTTACACAACATCTTCCCATCAAGGGCACAAAACAACATGCTTCATTTGAAACGTGCGTAAAACAGTGCATAAAATGTTGTGTTGGCCACGTCCTCGCCACTGGGTGTCACTGTCTGCCTGCTTATAACCACATCCCACTGCCTGGCGCTCATATTCTTTCAGCTAATAGACCATAATCATATCAACTGTAATAATGCATTTCTTCATGGCGCTATTGAGATAACGACACACTCCTTGGCGCGTGTTTGTGTTTGTTAAATCTCTATTACATACACTGACGTCGTGAGAAGAGCTGCTTCGGGTCACTGTGATTCTTTCAAAGGAACCAAACAAGGGTCGTTTTAATGATATTAAAACAGATTGACGAGAGGATGGGGGAAATAGAATGTGCACTATCACGAGGGGGGATAAACAGGGAGGGAAAAATACTCCAGGTTCAATGACTTTGTGTTTGACCTTTCCCGGAAGGAGAGCTAATCCCTGAATATAATAGACTCTGGCAAAGATATGGAAAATGGCTGTAGCGTTATCAGTGTTGCCCGGGAGACCATCAGCGCGCAGGGCTGATGGAGATGCCTGGTTATTAAGCGCCGAGTTTGTGTATATTGGAAAAATACCGCTTTTTGTCATAACGTGTCACTCAGACATACATAATGTTCCAAGTGCGATAATAAGTGGATGCCTCTTTTTCATTCCCTGTGCCCTGTGCCCTCACAGAGCCATCCACGCGTTTCGGTTTTCCGTCGTTGCCTGAAGAATGCAATTTCTAGAGAGAAATGAAATGTGTACGAGTCCTTTTTCATTGCTTACTTTTCGTATATGAAAGGATTTCACGAAAAATACTATTGTTATAGGTTACAGGATTGGCCCACTGGAACCTACGTAAGCCTACGTTACATGTTTAGACATTACAGAAGCTTTTCAGGATAATGTGCACGTGCTTTACGAACAACTAGGCTTAGAACATGCATTAGGGACAAAGTGCGTTTTAAATTAGAAATGAAACGAATTAAAATATGACATAAAATTACTATCAAATAGTCAACATATGAGAGGTCGCACTTGGTGTCCCGAGTTTTGCATACAAGATAATACCGTTGCTGATGTGTTGTTGCTGCCGTGAACAGATATTCACATTCTCAACTACTACTCCTCCTGGGGTTCAGTCGTCTCAGGCTCAACCCCATCACAATCTACTTACCAGGCCTACGTGGAGTTCAACTTGTAGGGATACATCCTAGGTCATCTACAAACATAGATATGTATATTTCTAAAATAGCACATTAGATATCAAAAAGCTCTGCTCTCAACTGTGTTAGTTCTGATATACTCTGCTTGTGGTCAGAAAGTCGGTTTTGATGGTTCGTTCCCTCATTTTAAGCCTATGTTTTCAAGTTCTGTGGTTCATAACCGCAGACAGTGGGGCAGCCTTGTGCACAAGAGTGCGCACATAGAGAAGGCGTGGGGGGCAGGCGTGGGGATCCTACACAGACATGTAAATATCACAGCACATGATTGATTGGCTGTGATGCGGGGACGCCATATTATGCAAAAATTCTATGAAGGTTTCTGGATTCTAGATTGTCAGATTGAAAAAGAACAGACCTGTTGGGTTTCATGGTGAGTAGCCTATATTCCCTAATTCATTCAAGTTATTCTGATATTAATAAGAACTCTGTCTGTTAAAAAAAACATATTTATTAAGTAACAATAATAAGAAGCATATAGTACATGGAAGCTATAGTCTACAACGAAACCCCTAGAGTTATGCCCCTAGAGTTTTTTTCAGGGGGGTGGACTGTGAATCAGTGGAACAACTGCCTAATAAACTCCCACACGATCGCTATTAACGAAAGAAATTAAACATGCGAATTCTAATCGAAAAGTTATTATAATTATGAGTATTTTACAATTGAGAGATTCTACTTCAGTAATTTTATGATTTTGTTAATTTTATTAGCATGTTAGCACAGGGAAACTGAAAAGTCAACAATTCTCTCGCAGGAAAAAAACCGTCGCGATAATTATTCGATTTCTTTCATCCATGGGAGGAATTGCTTGTGTTCCTTCCCTCTGAGACAACATAAAATAACTAGCTGGTGTGCGATACCACAACAAATACCATGGATTGCAGATAGATTCTTAAGATAAAATCTGTATCTCAAATTTAACCGAATATAAGTGAGTTGAATTGAAATAAATAGGCTCTCCAAATACATTGAAGCCAAAATAAACATATAAGCCTTTGCACATGCGGCCCGTTAAACTTATTTAACGAGCTGCATGGGCCACATGAAATATTTCCAGGGACCCAGTACCCCCTCCCCCGAACCCCCTCCCCACTATCTGTCTATCATTTGGAGAGATCTACTCGGGTAAATGATGCATTCGATGCATTGGATGTATTTGTTGTGCGAGTTTGAAAAGGCGGCGATAATCTGGATGAGGGAGATAAGAAATACCATTTATTCCACGGCACTTTGGAGCCTATTTCCCGGGCCGATCAGCCTCATTCTCCCGACACCTTCAGCAGCTCGCTGATAACGATTAGGCTATTTATTATCTTCACAAAGAACAAAGATTAGCTAGCACCAATGAAAAATTACCCCGGGATGGGTTATAATCAGAAGGAGGACCCGAGGATCCAACGAGCATATTCATACATTCACCCACACACACACACACACACACACACACACACACACACACACACACACACACACACACACACACACACACACACACACACACACACACACACACACACACACACACACACACACACACACACACACACACTCATAAACACACACACACACACACACACACACACACACACACACACACACACACACACACACACACACACACACACACACACACACACACACACACAGCCTTGAAATCTCATCTTCTCCTTCCTATTAAACAAACATTGACTGCCCCTCACAATATATTGCATAAGGGATGTTTCCTACAATCCGCTGCATGGAACAAACTGATGGGGCACATAAGATTTCTTGGATTTATTTGAATTGGATTATAACCAGGCATAATAATAATAATAATAATCTCAGACTCAAAATAATAACAATTTAGAAAAACAATAATAACTATTGGGGGGGGGGGTACACTGTGCATTGTCCATTGCACCTCCTTTTGAAAAACATTATTAGTGTGGTAAATTACTGCATCTCCATCTTTCTCTCTCTTCCTTCTCTTTTTTATTGGTTTGAATAGAATTACTGCTGTCACTGTGGCAAAGGGCAGTGTGTGTGTGCGCCTGTGTGTGTTTAGAATTGAGAGAGAGCGAGGAGAGAGAGAGAGAGACCGAAAGAGTATGGAGAAAGGGAAGGGGGTTAGTGTGGCGAGATTAATTAAAAAAGTGAGATGGTAGTGGATGTTCGCCACTGATAAGGTTTTATCGCGTGCGCATCAAGAGTGCTCCGGTTCTGCCCGCCACACCAGATCAAAAAGGCTCGCATAAACGCCCATCGCAGCCAACATTGATATAGCCACATTATCATGCAGATGAGTTTAATATTTGGCACACTTAAATATGTTAGCTGGGTATTGTATCCAAGATTTCACTGTGCACAATGCTGTCACTTGTTAATGCACGATTTCATTTGTTGCATTGAGGTTCTCTCCTCTCCTGTCTTTTAAACATGATTATTTTGGGAACTGTGATGGCAGATAAGGCCCAATCAAAATATTTCACCGTCACCGGTCTAACAACACTGCCTGCGTTCAGTCCTATTGTGATTAAGTCTACCAAGTGACATTGACCTTAGGCTTCCAGACTCCACATCACTGACAAATTCCCCGCCTAGCCAATGTCTGACATTTGTAAATTCATTAAGACCAACCAAACCCGATTTAAAAAAAGATAGGCTTCACGTGAGAATAAACAACGTATATTGCTAAATCAATATTTCTTATTGAGAATGATGCTCCAACACATCGCCTAATAATAATTGATCTATAGGCCTAATGAAAATATGACATGCATAGGCAATTTATCCTTATCATCAATACATTATCACACTATTATCATTAGGCTATTCACGATTATAATCCCTTAACATAACAATAATCATCTCCATCCTTATTATTAGCCAGTTGTTCAGATAATCACGCTAACAAGTAAAGGATACATGCCCTGTTGTGCTCGGAGCATCTTTGAAAGAGGAACGGATGAAATGGGCTCCCTTTTCGTTTGAAATTAAAGTCAAGACGCAGGGACAGGGGGGTGTACAAAAGAAGCAGTAAAGGCACATTGCCACGCGCTTGTACACATATTATAATGACGCAAATGAAGAGGAGAGAACGAGGAGTGTCATTATTCTCATAAATAGGCTACACACCTGGCACAATGTGCCCGTGCTGCGGAGATTGCTGCCACATAGCAACAGAGAAATTTGGCAACGTTTTCTCTCTCTCGATTCTGAGGAGGAGCACGAGTAAGATAAATGAAGAAAAACACCGTACGTACACACAACATTATGCAACGGTTATTAGGCTAGGGTCTATGATAGGCACATTTATCAACACAATGTCAACATTCTCAATTATTATGAATAGTATTCATAGTAGAATTCTCTCTTCAATGATCATACAGCTCAAATCCAACTCCATCCAACCTTTGGGCAATTGAGAGCAGCCACCTTTTCTCCCAGTAGATTTGTATTGTCTTATTCTAAATCCTGTGAATTTAATTCCGTTAACGTTTTTGTTTCTCGAGTAATCTTTTGTGTGTGTGTGTGTGTGTGTTACCCTTTGAACCTGGGGGGACGTGGGCACGAGACCCTGAGCCCGTGCTCTCAAGCACCTGCCGGCTGCGGCGCCACGAGCCCATGGTCTTGTTAGGCAGCTTTGCAAGGGCTTAGCGTGTAGTAGGCCTAGGCTATTTTCCATAATGTGAAGTGTATGTGTGAAGGAGATGAATGGAGGAGTAAAGGGTATATTTATAATCACAATAGCAAAGGAGGGGGAGTAACTTCAATGTTTTAAATACAAAAGTTAATCGTGTAAACTATTAAGGCAAGATCGTGTGCACCACTGGATTGGGCAGAATTGGTTAATTTAACATGTTTCTTATTTAAATGCGAGATCTCGCCAGCCAAGTTCTGTCTCATCCATCTATAGGCTACAGTAAAATTAGGAGATAAATGAATCTAAATACTGTCAGGTATGTGGTTCTGATAGCCCAAAGATAAGCCTAGCTAGCGGTCTATCTGCCGATTGTCCTTCTTGCTTTTAGGCTATTGAGTGTCTAGTGCGTGTAAAATACGACTCCGCCATCCGTGCCAGTCGCGCGCTGACAGCTGTAGCCTACTCCACGCGCGCCCAGGGTTGGCTCAATCACAACAGGGACTCGCGCCTTTGTAATCCGCCTTGCTATCCCTCACAGTGCAGCCTGTTTTCCAGCTTCCCCCTGTCACATAGCTTACCTTGGCCGAGAAGACAGAGAGCATAGGGGTGAAGTAGGGAGGATGATATTTCAATCCTATCTGACGCATTGTTATAGGCTATTACTTTCAAAATACCTGAAATCCAGCTTTGCGTCTGATTGGAAAAATAGAGAATGTAACGGTTCTAACTGCAGCCACAGACTATAGTAAGCGACGCATTTTCACTTGAGAAAAGGAGAATCCGAACCCCGCATTACCGAACTGAATGTCCGTTCTGTTATCCTCCGCTGTCTTTGCGCATTGCCAGTGCTTGACTTGGGCAGGAGCTCACCGGAGCTGAGTACCCGCACCTAAATTTTGTTTTATTGCTTGAGCTCCTGTTCCGTTTATAGAATATACTCTCAAAAGTATTGTCGAGCTCCTGCACCTAAATATAAAACAGTACCGGCACCCAAAATGAGTACTGGGACCTATTTCAGGCCAAGTCAAGCACTGCGCATTGCTCTGAATGAACAGTAGCCTAGTTGTGTCACACACCACAGAGTAGGCGCCAAGTATTGTCAAGATGTAGCCTATTTGAAAATCTGAAAATCTGCCATGTATAGGATATGCAGTTTTGTTTTGGAAGACGTGTTACTGAGAGCATATTCAACTTTTTCCAAAGCATATTCGTATTTGTAACCTACTTTGCATGTGGCATTTGTTCATTCCAGCACACAGAAAAAAATAGAACAATTTAATTGAGAAATTGTGCTTTATTTTCACTGGACATCTGCTAACAGGTATTATAGTAGCCTAGTTTTATCAGATGCAAAGTCTTTAATTGAGGAATGGCGAGGGTGGCTGTAAGTGAGCGTAAATCCTGCATCGAAAGCATGAGGGGCGCTATTGGCTAAAAGCTGCAAGAGCAGTTCAGCTCTAGGATCATGGAGAGATCACATATGTGCAGAACGCTCACTATTCTACTTCCAATTCAGTAGGCCTATCGTCATTATAGTAGACTATTTGTAGCATTTCATTGGGAATCATGGATAGGCCTAATTTCTGAAAACCATCCTATATTATGATTGCTTTATAACAATAAAACAATGACGAAACAATAATAATAACATACCAATAGTATATTAGGCCAAATATATAGTTTATATGATCATAATAATAAAATAATAATAATAGCCTAATAATAATTTATTTTGACGTTGAATTAAATTTTTTAACTCAATTCAAAATAATGTTACTGATCTCAGCAGCCACCTCCCGTGGCTGGGCTGGAGACTGACTGGGCCCTGTTGTGCAGAACCTTCTGCCCCTCTCCCCTCTTCTATCCAGGCTAATTACCAATGACGAGGGACCATCTCTCTGCAGCGCGCGCTCACACCGTGGCGCTCAGTAATGTCAACCTCTTATCTGCGGCGTGCCTACCTTTTGGTCCTCGCCCAGACGCCCACCATGCCAATGGGAGAGCGATCAAGCGCGGTAGGAACAAACAGGTTAGCAACGCAAATCCTTGTCGCGACATTTGCTAATTATCAGTGTGATTACTGCTGCTCTGAATGCCTTTTTTGTTCCCTAAGGCACCCATCCCACAAGACCCTTGCTACAGCACAGCATAAAAACAACGAACTATTGTCTAGTAGTGGCAATGTCATCAACATGTCATCGGGGCGGCAGGTAGCCTGGTTGTTAGAGCGTTAGGCCAGTAACCGACATGTTGCTGGATCGAATCCCCTGGCTGACAAGGTAAAAATATGTCGTTCTGCCCATGAACAAGGCAGTTAATCCATTGTTCCCGATAGGCCGTTATTGTAAATAAGAATTTGTTCTTAACTGACTTGCCTAGGTAAATAAAGGTTAAATAAAAATCATAGGAGGCGGAGGACTCTGATGACTATATATCTGGCTATATAGGCTAATCAGCGGCTGCTACTTGTACCATTGTAATAACAGGTAGAGGGAACTGACGATACCACGCTGACCTCCATCCAACCACCAGGAAGGATGTTCACAACAAAAGTGCATTAAAGCAGATTTGTTCAGCTATGTTGTGCTCCCCCATGCTGAGTCCACTCCATAGTCCACCAGACTGCAGTTCTCTGCTTTATTGACTGTGTTTGATTGTGTTTCGTGTTCTCTGGGGTCAAATCAAATTCCTGGTCAGGCTAGTGGGACTCAATCTCAGTCTCGCTGTCTTCTGTTGCCACTGGATCTATGTAGACACATTTCTAAACCACATCAAAGGTCAAAAGATTACTTTATTTATAATCAATACTGCTGTCTACTGCATTCCTCCCAATAGAGTGCCTTTGCATTTATTCGAGTTTATCCTTTGGGAGGTAAGCAGATCTCGTGCTCCCCCACCTCCACCTACTCCTTTAAGTATTATTAAAAGTTAATTTCCTGATAATCATTTTTTTCTCCTCTAAAGATGCGGTGAGGTCAGGGAGCGGCGTCAGATAAGCGGCTAGTTGGTGGGACAGGGCCGTGAGCTCCCTCCTCACATTATTCCCTGTCATTCATATTCACACTACCACCTTGCTCATCTATAGATCTCACTCTCTCTCACTCACTTACTCACTCTTCACTCACTCACTCACTCTCTCACTCACTCACACACACACACACACACACACACACACACACACACACACACACACACACACACACACACACACACACACACACACACACACACACACACACACACACACACACACACACACACACACACACACGAAATTAAACATAGTTATACAAATGATTACAAGTTACACAAATAAATATAATTTTTTGAAAAAATTTTTTTTTCACAAAAGTAGTGCACTGGGACTTTACCAGTATTCGCGTACCATATAGATGTCTGTAGCAGGGACAAAAACATTTTTTTTAGCATCTCCGCTTACAACAGTGTCTTGCAGGATTCAATAGTTGGAATTAAAAAGTTGTTGCCCTATCCCTTTCTCTGCAATTGACATTCTAATGGAATACAGAAAGAACAAAACCCTGTCCTCAAACATTTACATCAAAAGGTGCAACGTTCTGGGTAAAGACACAAAACATCCACATCAAATTAAATATTTTTCTTTTTTAAACAAAATGGAAAATAATAACTTTTTGTCCAGTATTAATTTACCATCCTTACAAACCACTTAATGTAAATGTACATTACTGTATTGTACATAGGCTGGTCATCTAGGTTTATACCTGTAGACTTTCCATCACCATGAAGAAAAACAACGCACAATACAGTAATTGAGTACATTGAGACATCAAGTGGTTTGTGATGATGTGATGTGGCTCAGTTAGTAGAGCATGGCGTTTGCAATGCTAGGATTGTGGGCTTGATTCCCATGGGGAACCAGTATGAAAATGAATACATTATTATTGTAAGTTGCTTTGGACAAGAGTGTCTACGAAAATATAAAAGGAATGAATAGACCATTTCAGTTTTCATATAGAAATAAGTTACATTTGCAAAGTATTTCAAGAAACTGGTAAACATATAAGTATTTCTATTTCCCGCGGCTATATAGATATGACAACATATTACATATACCAGCTGAAATGTGCCCCCCACTCCAAAATCAAACAGTTCTCTCAACAAACATTCATCATTCATTTCTCTCATCTAATGTGAGATTACTCAGGTTTGATAGGTGCGACAAAAATCTGGAAAGCTTTGCCCGCGGGATAATGAGGATGCTCAGACACCGGTGGCGACACGGTGTCTTTGCACCGGTGGTTGGACTGCTCGGTCCGCGTTATTGTGATATATACTAAACAAACCCCATTTGGTGGCCCTCTATGGCTGGTATACGCCCTGTGCGCTGCTGACCCGCCAGTCAATTAATATGTAAAGCAGCGTGTGATCGCCGCTGATTCACAAACATGTTTATACTACACAAAAGACCACACTGGCCTACACCACAGCCATCACTCTGTCAGAATGTTTGTAATTCATAGGCTGAACAACACGAATAAGATTTACATTGGAGTAGCCTAGCCTATTTAAATTATTACGCATTTTTACGTATGGGATTTAAATGTCTGGCATATAGTTTAATGTAGCCTAAATATAAAGAGGTATACATACTCATGCCTATTGGAAATAACTTTTTTTATTCAAATATAAAGTGATCATTACACTTGGCATAAACAAAGACATTTCTCCCCTGTTTGAGAAAGCATTGGTGTGGGTGGTGGCCCGGGGCTGCTTAACTAATAAGGTGACGCTGTTGATTAATACGTTCTGGGATGAGACAAGCATACAGGGGCCGCCCGCTGGTGCTTGGGATGGAGAGGCGAATGGCATGTTGATTCTGCAGAGGCAGTTGTCAGAATTGGCAAAGGCAGAATCCAATTGGCTGTCGAGGGATCAACGCTGAAGTCAAGACCCCGCCCCTGCGCACATGACATGGAATTCACTGGCGCCAGTGCTGACAGTTCCTACAGCTGCATGTCGCTAAAGGCCTATCCGTCTCCATCGGAGTTTACGCAGCTGATAACCCTACGCCAAAACCAAGGAAAAATAGACCAAACATATGCCGTATAAATTGAGTCAATACAAGAAAGGAAAATATACTTGCTAACTGGAGGAGAATTCTACCAAAGGGGCTTGAAATCGGAATAACAAGGTATTTGCATAAAATATATATTATTTTCTTCTCCAAAATTGCGTGAAGAAAACAAATGACTTCTTCCGCTCTGTAAGAATTTTAACAGTTTGTTCTGAGTGTACTGACGATGATTAGTTTACTAGCCTATATGAACAGTATGCATGGGTTCAAAAGTACTTATCTGTGCGCGTTACGGTGAGGATGGATCGATGATTTCAGGTTCCTCGGAATGGGTGTGGGTGGGGACGAGTGATTCGAGGTGTTTATCTTATGTTGCACCTTTACATACACCACTTATAAATCGCACATAAAAAGAAGCAGCCTCCCCGAATTATTAAAAAACACGTAACACCTTCTAAATGCCTCTGAAATATGAACATCCTATTTTTGGTTCTATTACAGGTGTCCAGTGTCAAACACTACCCGATGCCTGTTGAAGAAGGAGAGAGACAAGAGGATCTCATCGGACTACTAGTGAGGACCGATTTATAGGAGATTGACGAGCGAAAATTCTCTACATATTTATGTTCTGTTTTCCACAATAGGAGGACATTTTATCAGGAGAGGGAGGCTCATTTTTTAAAAGACAAAGCGGAGAGAGAGGAAGGTTCAGAAACACGTTGTCCTCTCTCTAGAGAGGCCCCTCTTCTCTTTTCACCCTGTTTGCCCAACACGGAGAGATCCACACAGACATGGATATAGCGGCTGATCCACCTCGGTGGATGCACCACCACGCCGTGCTGAACGGCCAACACCCGGATTCTCACCACCCCGGCCTTTCGCATAACTACATGGAGCCCACGGCGCAGCTTCTGCCCCCGGACGAGGTGGATGTTTTCTTTAACCATCTTGACTCGCAGGGAAACCCGTACTACCACAACTCCGCTCATGCACGGGCCAGAGTGTCCTACAGTCAAGCTCACGGTAAGACCTCACATTCACTCTCCTAAACAACTTAATTATCAGGATAAAGTAGGAACTATCGTGGGCATAGGCTATTCATGTATTTTCTCAAAGCAATAAAAAATCCGCAAAGGCTTATTTACTCATTAATTAATATGGGTGGGTTTAAATGCATCGGTTTGATAGGCCTACTAGTTGAAATTGCAATACTGTCTGATAGATAGCATGCTATAAAGTTGCATTTGCATGGGAGAACAAAAATGTAAGGCAGCGGATGAGACCGTTAAAAGTTGTGACAAAAATAAGGAAATTATAGTAAAATAAATGTAATTTACCCTTCTTGACTGAAGAACTAGTCAGATCAACAAGGAGTGAGAAACGATGTAATAATAAATAGCTGAAAGGGTGTCATGTATTTGTGCTTGGGTCAAGCGAAAGAGGTTCCAGTGCACTTACCAGACCCCATGCATGTCTTTGCTACATCTTTATCAAGATGACTCAAAACGAGAAAAATATATTTCTGCGGTTATAGTTTCTGTGGTTTTGTCTGAATACCTGCCAACTGCGTTTTTTGTGCCCCTCACGAATCGAATAATTCCTTTAAGCACGCTGCGTCAACAGGTTAAGGGCTTCGGTGTCCCAACTTTCTGTAATCCTATGGCATCACATCATCAATGAGAGTTGTAACATTATTAGCTGGTTTGTGTATTCCATCTATGAACATATTATTATACTATTCTTACAGCTCGCTTCGCTGGGGGTCAGGTCTGCCGGCCACATCTCCTGCATAGCCCGGGGATTTCATGGCTAGAGCCCGGCAAAGCAGCCCTCTCAGCGGCCCACCATCACAACGCATGGGCGGTCAGCCACTTCAGCAAGACCGGGCTACATGCCTCAGGCTCCGGGGCTCATGGTGGCCTATACCCCTGCAGCAGCAACGCCAGCACGGCCTCGGCCTCCTCGTTAACACCCGCGTCCCATTCGAGTCCACATCTCTACAGTTTTCCCCCTACCCCGCCGAAAGATGTCTCCCCAGACCCCGGGGCCGCCTCACCCTCATCTTCTACCCTGAGAATGGACGAGAAAGATTCTATCAAGTATCAAATGTCAATTTCTGACAGCATGAAAATGGAGGGTTCCAGTCCTCTCCGGAGCAGCCTGGCCTCAATGAGCGCACAGACCCCATCCACCCACCACCCCATACCGACCTACCCCACATACTCTCTCCCGGCAGCGCATGACTACGGGGGAAGTCTCTTCCACCCTGGCAGCCTGCTCGGAGGATCATCCTCCAGCTTCACCCCGAAATGTAAAAGCAAAACTCGGTCGTGTTCAGGTGAGTCTCATCTTATCTCGAAAATGTGTTACAAATATTTGTGTTACAGAGTAAAATGATGATGAAATATCATTTTATATTATTATTATTATGACAGAACACACTGAAATTATGTTATTGGATATAGGCTATATTTAAGCTATCTTAGTGTTATAACAGTTTTGTTTAATCTAAATCCATAAATGAGTTAAAAAACAAATAGCCTATATTAAAACAAGAATACTATGAACGTGTATTGAATTACTGCCATGTACTCAACAAACTGAACACCGTTTGAACTAAAAACAAAAACCTAGGTCATTTTTAGACCAAACAATATAAGATACCTTGTAGATAATAAATATAGCCGAAATATACAATAGCTAGCCTAGAATTTGTATGTATATTTTGATGAATGTATATATTACGGCCTTGTTTAAGTGCATGCTGTAAATATTCCCCAATGTAGCTATTCTATAAAGCTGGTATTTTCTTCTGAATGAAACGTCCACGGCATTTTCAAAACTCCCAGTTTAATGCAATTTGCTTTCCTCCGTTACCAATCTTTCCAGAAACGTCCTCAGAAAATAGGACAAAATGGGATGACAATATGCAATATCATCATAATTAGCCGTGACGTGGAAGTAGGAGTAGTGTGCATGGAATAGTTGGGCGGAGGTTACATCGTGCATGTATGTTGTCATAACTCCTTTCATAGCTCTTTTCACACACACACACCGGTTTCTTTCGTCGCCACAACACAGTCCGCCTCGAAAGAACCAGTAGGAAGGTGTAGGCCCCTACACACGCACATACACCTAAAGCAGTGATATCCACATAATAGTAATCCTGTATGTGAATTGCTTTGCTTAGCCTATGGATCAAGAATGGTATCTCAAAATCTATTTTCATCCCCAAGAGGACACAAACATTTATTATGGTTAAATATAATAAATAGACTAATTGTATACATAAAAGGTTATCAATAACTGTTTATTTGTTATGGTGTGGGGGTGGACAGATACAACAATAAGAGGTGGTGTGAGGTTATGCTATGCTGTGTCCTCTTCGACGATTTTTTTCTGGCCTAATTTATGCAGCCACGTTTTTAAACAGAAGGCATACCGTTTCCTCTTTATTATGTCAACTGGTCATATCCATTCTGCATTTGTTTTATACAAATCGGTAATATCAACAGATATAGGCCTAATGTAATTATAATGATAATGTAGGCTTAGACTAATAACTATAAGAAACCATGCGTATTGTAAGCTGTGAAGAAATAAAACGATCCCAGTGTCTGAGTAATATACGTTCGTCCAGGCTACTTTATTTGGTTGAAAAAGACAGGCAATGCGTACTGCCTTGCTTCACGCACACACCCAAGCCCTGTAGTTCGGCTGAGCGCGGGCCCGCTTCGGCTGACACGTTTATTATCCTCTTTTGTAAACCGCGACTCAATTACGCTCGAGCTGGCACGCCCTTGAGAACGGTGAACTGGATACAGCCCCGGAGGTGTGAAAAGAAGATCCACTCCAGCATTTGGGCCAAAAAACTCAGTATTTACAATCAGCCGTTTCTTTGTTACATAATACAGCATTGTCGAGACTGACATTTGATGACTCTAGGCAGAGCTGATTGCCTTCAAGCAGCCCCCTATCTTATAACAGGCTCCCTTTTACTGAGCACCAGTATTAATTTGTTAGAGAAAGAAAGCACCAACAAAAAATCAATTCACCATATTTCACAACTAAGGATTAGATGTCTCAACATAAACCCCAAGAGTAGTCCTACAAATAAAACCCACATCTGTCAGTGTGCTATTATGGTCATTGTAAGACAGAGACACAACTTCCATCATGAACACCCAGATAGGTGTTTGGAAGTGGAACCTCCTCACTGATATATTTATGTTTTAGGGGCTCTCCCTGACATGAGGGAATAGACTGTCCTGTTACAATGAGTTTTTCTTTGCGGGGATGTCCAGTATTGGTGGCTTGCAGGACCACAGAACTCTATAGCATCACACTATTCTGGTGGAGTCCCTGCTCATGCATACCTTAGAGGCACTTCCTGTTTGACTAACCCTAATCCAGGCCCCCTTCCTCTCTCTCTCCATCTCAGTCTCCCTCTTTTTTCTCTCCCTCCTTCTCTGGCTCTCCATACTCAGCATTATGTGGAGCCACCAACAGAGGCAAAGGCCCACAAGTATGTTAGTATTACCTCTACTAGTCTAGACTGACAATCTGATCCACATTATAGGCAGCACAAATATTTCAAAATGACTACCTTAGTTTGCACTGTGGTTAGGTCACTTCAATGAATGCTTCATCATTCCTAAGAATTCCGATTTAAAGTGAGTTATAGCAGGCTGTTTAGCCGATATAATGATGAGCTGATGAGGCTGAGAGAAGAACAAGATGTTGATTATCAGACCATCTTTGCCACATGTACACACACGCACAGACTCACACCAACTAAAGCAGGGATCATCAGCTAGATTCAGCCGTGGGCCAATTTTTTCTTTAGCGGATGGTTGGGGGGCCGGAACATAATTGCTAATAATTTGTAGACTTCAAATTGACCACAATAAGCTCAAACAGATATAATGTTTGCCTAAAACAATCATTTCAAACCTTGCTTACATTTGTGTACGATCAAGTGTCTGTCTATTATGCGTGGGAATACTTGGGAACAGATGTCTTTAATTAAAATCACTTGGAGCTGATTTCCTTGTGTTTTTACAGTCTTTTGTGTCAAACATTTATTTATTTCTACATTTATTTAATACTTTGGGGGCCAAATAAAACCACCCGTGGGCCAAATTCGGCCCGCGGGCCGCCAGTTGGGGAACCCAGCACTAAAGGTTAATTTTCACCATGCTGTATATATGGAGAGGAAAATCATTGTAATCACAGCAAAATGTAGAGAAACGTGAGAGACAGCCTACATTTCATTGTGGGTGTATGGGTGCCCCTGTCTGAAGCATGCCTGGGTCCCAGCTGACCCAAAACTGACCCAAGACTGACAGGGAGGAACTTAACCAGGTCAAACGGAATAAAGCCTGGCAGCAGCATTTTCATGTTGTTATTCCAAGTCTGCAGAGGGTTAAACACACACTCTCTTTCACACAAACTTCAGACCAAAAATACACAGCCTTCTCATATAAACAGGAATTCAAGAACAGAACTAGAGAGTAGAAATTAGAAACAAAAAATCTATTCTTAAAACTTTTCCCATGCTTCTATGCACCTAACATAAAAATATGCAGTCCTCGCATAGTTATTCAGACTAATTAACATAACATTTAAAAAATTGTACATGCCACTGCTACAGGTCACATAATTGTTATGTATAATAAATGTGTCATTAGAGTTAACGGGTTAATTTTATAAATGTCCCTGTGGTCTCCCTCCACCTGCATGCTGCTCAGAGGGGCGTGAGTGTGTCAACTGTGGAGCCACTTCTACGCCCCTGTGGCGACGGGATGGTACGGGCCACTACTTGTGCAACGCCTGTGGACTCTACCATAAGATGAACGGTCAGAACCGACCCCTCATCAAGCCCAAACGCAGACTGGTGAGTACACACACACACACACACACACACACACACACACACACACACACACACACACACACACACACGTGGAGTGCGGAGATGGGAGGGGGCAAAAAACAAGAACAAGGTAGGGGGAGAGGGGCGAGGAGGAACATAATTCCAGGAAAGTTATATTTTCCCAATCAGTTTCCGGGAATTGTGTTTCCCACTCACCCTTGTGCTCCTTTACACGGGCTGTTAGCGGGGTGCTGGCTATCTGTGCTGTTTCTGCTATCATTATTGCTGCTACTTCTGATACTGCTACTGATACCAGGTCCGGCACATGCCTCTCTATCATCCCTCACTATATAGCTCACTGTGACGGTCTGCTGTGGAGGCTGTATGAGTGACTGGTGCACTGCACGCTTTGTGTTATTAAGTCACTTTATAGGTAATAGAAGAAAGGAAAAATCATGTGTGAATCTAGGTGACTGATGTGCAGCACACTTGTAAATGGATATCTCTCTGTCTTTCGCTTAACCAAATCCTGGACTGGTCCTTCTTGCTGCTTGGCTGATATCACATTGTGTACTTCTCATCATGAACTAATTTCAACATCAATGTTGTGTTTTCCTCAGAGCGCAGAAGCCAGGTCAGATCCAGACTAATATAGACCAGTTACACAGCAGTTCAATGGACTATGTAAATGTTGTCATTGCTGAAAATAGTCCTTCCAGACTTAATGTGCTGGTGACTCCATTGATTGCAAAAAATAAAATAAAAATTTGTTAGGGTTAAATGTTAAAAGCTATTATTTTCATATAACAGCAACTATTTATAGCCCTGAGCTAACCAGACTTTAAAACCCTTGGTCTCAACAACAACAAACACGCAATGAAGATGGCACCTCTGAAACTCTGCAATGGAGGGAATTGATATGACCCAATGAGATATAGATTTGCATCAAATACGAAAAACAAAGAAATAGGATTCTCCACGGCCTGTTGACAGATATATGAGGACCTAAAAAATTATATGCATAAATGCCAAAATCTCTCGATTCAAGATATGATCTGAATATTTTCTGTAACATTTCGAATAGCCCACAATAGGCTACCGTTCGCGGGCGTAAACCTATTTGCATGTGGCCTAATACATCAATAGCATAATAATAATAATGTTATTAATAATTATATTCATAATAATTATAATGATAGAAATAATGTAAAACATAATTTAATAATAACCATAAAACATGTGTTTCATTGAGCTAATTTCACTATTAGGTTTATAAACTCTCGATAATTTATTTATTCTAGCAACTCGTAGTTGATTTTTTTCAATAGTATTTTTTTCCACGCCCCTCTTGAATAAATAAATAGGGTGTTTGCAGAAATAGAGACATTACTTTAAAGCAAACTTCAATAAAGTTATGTTAAACCAAAGTGGAATAGACCTTGAATTTATGTCGGTGCCCAGTGGGTAGGGTTATTTTCTGCAAATTCATATTTGGAATTTGAATATCGGCCTAATTAGCGTACGCCTGTTCAAGTGATTTACGAATCGGTTCCCAAATGTCTCAGGGTGCATAATAAGATTATTAATCTATTAATCAAAGGTTACGGATAACAGTATTGAACGCATTTAATGGTTGAGGCATAAGTAGATAATTTAGGCCTACATATTTCATGTCGACTGCGTTTGTTTAAGGACCATCCTAGAGATCATATAATCCTGTGCGCATCTTGATAAGAGAATGTTCGAGATATGGCTGAGGCAAATACAGACAGACTATTGACATTCAGCCGACAGCATGAAGACTGCACTGATCTGAATCATCCAATGCAGGCTATACAAAAAGCATCACCGACGCGACTCCGTTTGATTTTGGACTGTAGGCCTATTTATAGAGTCTAGAGACCCGTTTTAGATTTTTCTGAAACATTTGATTTGAGCAGTTTTACATTGTAAGCTGAAACGCCATGTAGGCCTAGGCTATGAATTTTAGTGTCAAAGCATATCCCTGGACCACAATCAATATAGCTTAAACCTGCATAAAAAGCATATTAAAGTTTCATAATTTTCCCTTTGGTCCTAATGTCTGAAAAATCCAGTCGTTGTTTTTCTCCCTGAGTCAGTAGCCGGTGCGTTTGTAGCCTACTTTTCAGCTCGTGTGTTTTCAGTACTCGCGCAGGGTTCTTCCAGTCGTTTCCTATCCGGATATCTGCCGGTACCGATAAGGAAGCGAGACCAGCACATGTTTCCGTCCGTCGCGCGCTAGTACACTTACTTTTTTTTTTATAGCAGTGGTCAAGCAGGCCAGTCCTCAATTTATAGAATATAGCAAAGCGATTAGTACAACATTTAAGGACACTTTATGTGCACAGGAAAAAAAGCAATGGAGAGCTAGATGCGTGAAGGCCGTGCCGGGGAGGTGAAATAAATGGATTTATGCCCTGCTACCTGTGGGACAAAGGCTAGGGCTCCAGCCTCGACTTGTAGACTTCTTTACTACGAAGTTTGTTTATATAGGGCAATTTTGACGCAATTTCTACTTGAATCAATAGAGAGGTATTTTGCATTAATCCATATTTTATGATTGTCCGTAAGTATGTAGGCCCATGCACTATTCTGACTGAGGGTTCAGATTACCATATTTTGCTGAAGGGGTATATGTAAGTTTTATGCGTGTAACTGTCTCATATTAAGTGTGAAGAATCCATCTGTAATGACAGGGGATCGCACAGGCTGCCCTATGGCCCCCCTCGCTACCTAATCTCTATTCAATAGCAGTGCTTTGCATCTGAGAGGAAGAGCTTTGATAGTCAGTGTTCATCAGTGTACTACTGTGTCTGTGAAATTAAAAAGATTTCACATGCTGGGAGAAAACTGTAGCCAATAAAGACAACCCATTACTTTCTTATATGATCTATTCAGCATGACTTTTATAGTAAAGCCTGATTTATTAGGTTAATAGAGACCAATTCATACACTAACAATACAACTATTTGGTGTATTTGATCAATATTCTGTCAGGGAATGTAAAGACTGGATACCTTTTCACTGCATAATTCCATCATTATTGAATCGCATTGCAATAAACTATCAAACTATCACGCAATATGAATACATTTCTGATATCATATGCAAATCTATAACTATAAGGAACAACTTCCATTTAAAACAGCATGAAATATTATGTTTTCTCGGCTCCTGGCAGCCGATATACAAATACTATACACACCGCCCGGCACTAACGTCATTCCCAACCTATGCTTTCATGTGTTGTGTGTCCGTGCTGTTGTGGTCGAATAAAGGCCTTCCTCATGTTCCCCTCCAGTCTGCGGCCAGACGAGCCGGCACCTGTTGTGCTAACTGTCAGACCACCACCACCACACTGTGGAGGCGCAACGGCAATGGAGACCCCGTGTGTAACGCCTGCGGCCTGTACTACAAGCTGCACAACGTAAGTCTTTCACTGCTGACAGCCTGACCAGCCCTTACCCACACGCAGCCAGCCAGGTCAGGAAGACGAAAAGGTTGCATTGATTGGAAAAGGATAAGAAAGAGGGATAGGGAGAACGGGATGGAGGGAAGGAGGGAGAGATGGATGCAGAGCTTGGCCCCTCAGACACACTGGGCCCTGTTGGTGTTTTCTTTCTTTGTGCTTTATTGTTTCCATGGTAGGCGTCATCCCCTTGAGACTCACAATGGTGGGACTGTTATTCAGACAGACCAACTGCGTCTGTTCAAATGAGGCATAACTGTTGAAGGTTAAGTCTTGGTGCATTGCCATGTATTACATTCAATTACATTGAATATGGCCTTGGTTTTAGGGAGTAAGCTGCGTACTGTTTCTGCATTTTATTTGTATTGTTACATTTCTTTAGAAAAAAAGACAAATAACTGTATCTAGAGTTCTCATAATAAATAATATGGTTAGTCCTGTACATACATACATCCATTCAATTCAAACACATTAAGTTGATTCTAAACTCTTAGCACCATCCCAACCTGGTCACTCATCTCTCCCTCCATCTCCTTCTCCCTACAGGTGAACCGACCTCTGACCATGAAGAAGGAAGGCATCCAGACACGCAACCGCAAGATGTCCAACAAGTCCAAGAAGGGCAGGCGGGGCAACGACGGTTACGAGGAGCTCTCTAAGTGCATGCACGAGAAGTCCTCTCCTTTCAGTGCTTCCTCCCTGGCTGGACACATGACCCACATGGGCCACCTGCCCCCCTTTAGCCACGCCGGACACATGCTGCCCACTCCCACACCCATACACCCCTCCTTCGGCCACCCCCACCACTCCAACATGGTCACCGCAATGGGCTGAGCTGGGGAGGATGGGGAGGCACAGGGGATGTGTAGATTGTTCCGTTTTCTAATGGGGGTTGAGGGTCGTATAGGCCTCTTGCTTGAGGACAATGTGTATAATGTTAAAGACATGCATTTGGTGTGTCTATGTTGATTGTCTTGCTGTATAGAGAGAATGTAAAGGGTACGGGGGGTATGGGGGAACCAGGCAGCATCCACTGATGGGTGGGGTGGGGTTGGGGCGGGGCTATTTTACTCTCTATTAGGTACCTTCTTAGACCAGAGATAGACTACACCTCACCTCCACCCACCTCCATGCATATACCGTCCCCTCCCACCTCGCCCCCGTCCTGCTGCAGTGGTATGTGCCGAGCAAGTCTGTAGTAACTGTGAATATTGTAAATGTGTGAGATACGAGGGTGGTGAAGACAACTTTGGGGCGAAGACAGAGCAATTCCCTTCACACCATTTAATAAATATATGCTGGATTTCTGCTCATGGACTTCTACTATTTTTAATGGACATTACCAAAAAAAAGAAACAAGTAAAAAAAAAAAAAAGAAGTTTATAAAGCTTAATTTGAAACTGTATATTATTAATGGTATTATTATTATTGTTGTTATTACTGTTATCCAGATAATTTATTTTCACTGCCTTTTGCCTTTTTCTTTCACCTGAAACATTATGGATATTGTTATCACCATTTCTATCATTATAAATCTATTTTTAGCTGAAGCGCTTTCTCTGAGCTGTTAAACATTTTCCTCCTAATGAAAATAAAGGAATCAAGTTTAATTCTGCCAACTGCTCCCTCTTCACATGAACCCCTAGTGAATGAGAGGACTGTGTGTTTAAAACCTTCAGCAAGGAGACAGAGAGAGATACACAGAGAAGAGAAATAGATTTAATAAAACAGATACCCAGTATTTGCCATTTCTGCTGCCACATTGGATACTTCATACAGAAAATCTGATGCTATTGTTGGAATAATAAGCTGATTTACACATTAACACGAGCAACTTATCTGTTCTATCAATCCTATTTCTATGTTTGGAATAGTCTTTTTGACCTTTGTCCTGTTCTACATTACCTAGGCCTCTCCTGTTCCATCAGTGTTGCCATGGTGATGAGCAGTAGCCTGTACCTCTTGGTTTCTCTGTGATGTGTGTCTCTGTGCCACAGCACAGTTTGGATTTGCTGCAACTCTACTTAGCAGATAGAAAACCACACACCTGCTCTTTATTACCTGTCCAAAACCATTATAACCTGACAATCTGGATGCCATTACGTACTGATGATAATAAAGAAAACTTGTAAACATGAATGAGACTTCTCTGAGACTTATTTTCCCCGTGACACACACACACACACACACACACACACACACACACACACACACACACACACACACACACACACACACACACACACACACACACACATCCCGAATAGCAGGTTTCCCCAACTGGCTGCCTGCAGGTTATTTTATTGTTGCACATAAAATACTAAAAACACCAGCAAATCATCTCTAAGTGATTTTAATTGTGGAAATCTTTTCCACAGTATTGCCATGCATAATATAGAGATATGTGATCGTATACAAATGTAAGCACGTTTTGAAATGATTATGTTTTTGTCAAATATTACATCTGTTTGGGCTTCTTGTGGTTGATTTGCAGTTTACAAATAATTTGTAATTATGTTCCGGCCTCCTGACCATCCGCTCAAGAAAAAAATAGTTCCGCGGCTGAATCTAGTTGATGATCACTGCCATATAGCATAAAATGTCAATGTGAATGTGAGGGTAACAAGTGATTTAGCTTTGTGCCAATGCAGTAAGGACAGGGCCGGCCCTACACTTCTGGCGGCCCTAAGCAAGATTTTAGTGGGCTCCCTCTTGACTGCGTAGAGAAATGTATTAGTTTTAAAGTTAATTTCCTGCAAATCCACACATTTTTCCATGGGGAGTAGAGACATTTCTGCAGTTTTAAAGCTGATTTCCTGAGAAAGAAAACTGCTAAACTAGACACAAGCTGCTACTACTACAATTGGGATAATTTGCTTAAATCTTTTGACCTGAGAACTACAACAAAAACAGTAGCTAAATTGAATGGATGTCCTGTTCTGATTAAAATCATTGTGGGAAGTTAGTTGAATCAAGAGGCATTCAGCCATGGCATTGTAAACATTATTTTGGTTAGCTAGCCAGCTAACATTAACATAACTAGCTAGCTCTTCTGTACAAATTATATTTCTGCTGTTTATCTAAATAAACACCTTGGAATGTGTTTATGGTGGAACTTTCTGTACGTTTTCCTTCAAAATTGTTGCTCCAAGCTTCATGTATAGAGCACCACAATAGAGACAGACAACGATACCCGAGACCGAGTGCGCACTGACTGCACACTGCAGGGGCTCAGAGCGTGTTATGCTTAAAAGGGTCCGTGCGGAAACACGTGCACTTAAAAGGGCCTTTGCGGTGAAGAAATGGAAATGCGATTAATGGAGTAAAACAATTAAGGGGGCCCCCATAGCGGCAGGGTGCCCTAAGTGACCGCTTATGTCGCTTATGCCTGGAGCCGGCCCTGAGTATAGCCCCTACACAGTGTCCATTTTTCCATTCGTTCACATCTCTTTACATCTTTCATGTATATTACTATTTATAATAGCATGTATATTAATGCCATAAGACCAGTATGTGAACATTTGGAAAATCCAAAGACCTAACATGACACAGAAGCAACCTACCACTGATCTCCATCTACCAACTGGATAGATGCATGCAGCAGGTGTCATAACACATGACGCACCCAAAGACCTTTCCCACGTAATGAATACCTGCCTGAGATTTCTCTCCGAAGAGAGACATGTTTCTTAGAGAACACGTTGTGCTGATCCTCAGTGGATCACAGTCTATCAGACTCATCAACTGATATCCATTCTCTAATTAACTTGCTGTGCCCCAAACATTTGAGACATACAATGTTGACAGAATCGGATCGGTTTGAACCATATGTTACATATATCTGCACTGATACTCAACCGGCAGCATCTGTTCAGTGAAAAGACTCACTGAACTCATTGTGTAATAAGGGTCCTCTCTCCTCAGACAGTACCATGATGCCATCTTGGCTATGATCCTGGGAGCCATGTTGGATCTCAGCCTTCCAGTCAGCACACAGAAACAGAATGAGAGTGTGTCTGTGTCTGTCAGGACCCGTATGAAAGCCACATGGGCCACGGACGGGTTGTTCCTTCTTTCTACATCCAGCTATAATCTATACGGGTTCAAATGGTTTGGAAAACGTACAGCTTGGGAACACTCATTTACCACGAGTTATAGTCTGTGGTTTGTCTGGAGTTCTGTGAAATAAAATTTGCTCTGCCCTCAGGGCTACAGGACCAGGGTCTCAGACGGCACACCGCAGGGGTCATCCTGAGTGCGAGCCCCTGAATCAGCCCCCTCCTCCGTCCTTCCCCTCCCAACCTCCTTGACCTCTCACCCTGGAAGCACTTACACTGTCATTCTGCCAGACCCTCCCGCTCTACACACACAGACATATTTACTGATCCTTTTAAAGTGTCACGACTCCCCGCAAAAATATGTCACAGCAAAACAAAGACACCTCGGTCGTAAAGAAGGAGAGATGAAAAGCAGAGTGGAGCAATAGAGAGTCGAATGGCAGGGTGAATCACTAGGAGGGCCGGGGTGGAGGAGGAGATGGGGGAAGAGGGTAGAGGGTAGAGAGACGATAGGAGCGGGTGGACCTCCTAAATAAGTGGCCTTCAAGGTTTACAGGACCCCCTCGCCTCCTCTCCCCTACATACCTCTTCCTCCTCCATTTGTTTTTCCACCAAACTCAATTAATAGAATCAAAAGCTGGGCTAGGCTGGACTTCAGAGGGACCAGTTAAAGGAAAGATGGAGATAATGAAGATGAAAGAGGAAGCAGCTTGTTCCAGTTCAGCCCATGGTCCGTTTGGTGGGCTGGGGTTGGGGTGGGTGGGGGGAGGGAGGGTATCCACTTAGAAGAAGACAGAGAAAAAAGACATCCCCCCTCAACTTCCTGAGATGCCAACATTTGGCAAAACAAAAGATGTAAAGGAGATGCATCATCAAAGTGCATACACAGAACTCCAGACAAACCACAGACTATAACTCGTGGTAAATGAGTGTTCCCAAGCTGTACGTTTTCCAAACCATTTGAGCCCATATAGATTATAGCTGGATGTAGGAACAACAGCATAGTAGAGAAGCATGTAGATGAATGCATGACCTCCACAGGTAAAACTAATGTTGAGTCATTAAATACACTAGAGGTTGCACTGCCTCGGCATCACCTGGGTGTCACCTGGGTGGCACAGCTACCATGGGTAGAGGTCAAGGGTTAGGGGTCAGGGTGGTAGGCTACCTGAGGTCAGTAGTAAGAAAGTGAAGTGTGTGAAGTGTCACCTCTGTGCCCTGGTGTCCCAATGACCTAACCTGGGACATGAGCTAAAGGACCTCAGTGGGATCTGGGTTTCTGCGTGCACACACACACACACACACACACACACACACACACACACACACACACACACACACACACACACACACACACACACACACACACACACACACACACACACACACACACACACACACACACACACACACACACACACACACACTCTGAGAGAGAGAGAATATTATAGTAAATATGTCACCGGGGTTTCGGCTTCCACCCATGTCCCCAGACTGTGTCGTTACGAAACAGGGATGATCACAGGGCATCATCGTAGCGCAGAGATGCCAACACAACAATCAGACACAATACAAATACTGTGAGACCATTACCATGTAAAGCTGCGCCTTTCATGGGGCATGCAGGTAGCTTTGTCTCCTCTCAATACAGCATTACCGTCCCCAAACTGGAACGAAACAGGAAGAGAAAGACATAACAGGAAACACTTATGGGGGTTTATTATGACCAAAGGGAAAATAGCTGGCACACACACACTCACTCGTTCACACACACTCATGTGCGCACACACATTCACACGTGCACACACACATTCACACACTTGCACACCTATTTCCCCCATTTGTAACCCTGGTTACACAGCAGAAAGGCCTTAGTAGCAGAGGAAAAACTTGCTGACACAGTTCATTCTCTGTGAAAAGTGGGATGCCCTCCAACCACCACCTAGGACAGCTCCCTTCTCCTGTCAGAAGCAAACAAATTAATCTCTCTTGTCTCCAAACAATCACTCCTTTTCTTCCCATTGTGAGGGAGAGAGAGAGAGAGAGAGAGAGAGAGAGAGAGAGAGAGAGAGAGAGAGAGAGAGAGAGAGAGAGAGAGAGAGAGAGAGAGAGAGAGAGAGTGTTCTGGTTCTCATTTTCAGAATTGATATCAGTGCTTCAATAACAGGCAGCACGTGCTAAATATCATTGTGAATGATGTTAGAGGGAGGAGGAGAGCTGCTGTTCACACACGGTGAGGCAGATCCATGAGCTAGGCTAATGCTAGCACTGCTTCGTCCTGTGTGTGTATGAGGGCCCCTGGGACTGGGCCCCGCTATCCTATGACACGCCTGACAAAAGGCCCACTGCTTGGCCCCAAGAAAACATAAGAGAGGGGGAATCTAGGTCGGGAGGGAGGGAGCGATGCACAGAGGGAGGGAAGAAGAGGTGCAAGTGGAGGTGTGTCGCTGGCCCACAAACACCTGAGAAAGCGGGGTAACACCTCCCCAACATCTCTCCACTCTCCACTATGAGACATGCCAAGCTGCTTGAGGCACTGAACCTCATCACTGGTTTGACCACTCAGACATATAGGACTGATATACACCATGTGGTACACACACAACCTTGGGGGTCACAGACTGACGTCCCCCATTGGAAAGTCATGGTCCAAATCAAGGGACCAGCCAGCCGTCTGTCCTGGCGTTAGATCCAGTAGTTCCACCAGAGGCCCTGTCCCCAGTCCTCTCACCCCAGTCAGGAGGGCTGAATCTGGGCCAGAGCCACTGGGCCTGCTGAGGCTCGTCTCTATCCTCCCTTCCTCTGGGCAGATGGCAGGCATCCACAGATAAGGCTGTCTACTTGTTCACAGATGATGCCGCCCTGTGTTATGTCTGGACCCCCACTCTCCACCCTCCGCCCTGCCCTTATCCCTCTGCCTACCCCCTGCCTTCCCTCTCACCTCCATCTCCCCAGTGTCTGCTGCTCCTCAGGGGCTTCCACCTGCAGCACACTAGGACCACCAGGAATGCTGCCAGCGACTCAACAACAACACAACACACACAGATGTACACAGATGTACACAACAGACACACACACACACACACACACACACACACACACACACACACACACACACACACACACACACACACACACACACACACACACACACACACACACACACACACACACACACACACACACACACACACACACACACACACACACACACACACACACACGCGAGCTGCTCTCTGAGGCCCCATGCACCAACCCGACCATACTCCCCACACACTCTCCCCGTCTCACTCACTGTGTGTGTGCGTGTGCGTGTGCGTGTGCGTGTGCGTGTGTGTGTGTGTGTGTGTGTGTGTGTGTGTGTGTGTGTGTGTGTGTGTGTGTGTGTGTGTGTGTGAGGGTAGATTGGTGTGATAGCACCAATCTGACGCTGATCCATGTGGCTATCTGAAGGCCTCTCTCTGTCAGCCTGTTGTTGCATCTCATCAGGGGATTTAGCCGGGTCCACTGAAATAAAACATGTTATCACTGCATCTGTCCATGGAGACTTCTCTCTCATTCTCTTTCTTTCTATCCCTCACTCACTCTCTCTTTCTCTATCGCTCTATCTATACTTCCAGCAGGCAACAAACCACTCACTATTAACACTCTGCAGAAATGTTTACCTAAGGTCTTTGTTTACTTGCTGTTTACATTATCTTCCATTCTATTCTGTTGGCATTCTGTCATTATGCAGTGTTCTGTCAGGGTAATAGACTTGAAATCATTAGAGCTAATCACATAAAAAGATGTGAAACAGAGGGATGTGTTGTAGTATCATAGCTCACTTGACCTCTGTGTGACCTGCAGAGCAGAGTACATATCAGATGAGAGGCCCCACTGACCTAAGACCAAACACTGGAGAAAGAGAGAGAGACAGAGAGAGAAAGAGACAGAGCGGGAGAGAGAGCGAGAGGGAGAGGTAAGGATTATATGAGTGCTGGGTTAGAGTGGTATAGAGAGGTTGGCTGATTGGATGTAATGCAGCAGGGTTGGCTTTGCAGTGCTATCGATGAGGGATCATCTCCAAACACAGCTAGGCCTGCCTGCCTGCTGTGTGTGTCGCTGCTCAGATGTTGCAACAGCAGCGAATTCTGCAGCTCTTATCTCCCCCAGGCAGATCACATCATTGATATCCTGTTCTCTATCTCTGCTCTGGAAATGACTGCTAGCCAAACTAATGATCACTCAAATGAAAAACACACACACACACACACACACACACACACACACACACACACACACACACACACACACACACACACACACACACACACACACACACACACACACACACACACACACACACACACACACACACACACGTGTGTGCCCGCCTCGAATACACACAAGCATGCACAAGCATACATGAATAAATATAGTGCCTTCAGAAAGTATTCACACCCCTTGACTTTTTCCACATTTTGTTGCGTTACAGCCTGAATTTGAAATGGATTACATTTAGATGTTGTGTAACTGGCCTACAGACAATATCCCATAATGTCAATGTGAATTATGTTTTTAGAAATGTTTACAAACTAATAAAAAATGCAAAGCTGAAATGTCTTGAGTCAATAAGTATTCAACCCCTTTGTTATGGCAAGCCTAAATAAGTTCAGGAGTAAAAATGTGTTTAACAAATCACATAAGAAGTTGCATTCTGACAACCTCATCTCTGTACACCGGACAGACATGCAGATAATTGTAAGGTCCTTCAGTCAAGCACTGAATTTCAAACACAGATTCAACCACAAAGACCAGGGAGGTTTTCCAATGGCTTGCAAAGAAGGGCACCTATTGGTAGATGGGTAAAACATTTAAAAAAGCAGACTTTGAATATTCCTTTGAGCATGATGAAGTTATTCATTACACTTTATGAACGGTGTATCAATTAAACCCAGTCACTACAAAGATACAGGCTTCCTTCCTAACTCAGTTGCCGGAGAGAAAGGAAACCGCTCATGGATTTCACCATGAGGCCAAAGGTTACTTTGATTTAATGGCTGTGATAGGAAAAACAGAGAATGGATCAACGACATTGTAGTTACTCCACAATATTAACCTAAATAACAGAGTGAAAAGAAGGAAGCATGTACAGAATAAAAATATCCCAAAACTGTTTGCAATAAGGCACTAAAGTAATACTGCATGTCTTTATGTCCTGAATACAAAGTGTTATGTTTGGGGAAAATCCATCTTGAGAGTCTATGAGATTCTTGCTGTAATGAAAAGCACTATAACAATTAAATCTATTATTATTATTACATCACCACTCTTAATATTTTCAAGCATGGTGGTGGCTGCATCATGTTATAGGTATGCTTGTCATTGGTAAGGACTAGAGAGTTTTTTAGGATAAAAAAAAACAGGAATAGAGCTAAGCACAAGCAGAATCCAAGAGGAAACCCTGGTTTAGTCTGCTTTCCAACAGACACTGGGAGACAAATTCATCTTTCAGCAGAACAATAACCTAAAACACAAGGCCAAATATACCCTGGAGTCTCTTACCAAGATGACATTGAATGTTCCTAAGTAGCCTAGTTATGGCTTGAAAATCCATGGCAAGACTTGAAAATGGCTGTCTAGCAATGATCAACAACCAACTTGACAGAGCTTGAATAATTTTAAATGAATAATGTGCAAATATTGTTCAATCCAGGTGTGCAAAGCTCTTAGAGACTTACCCAAAAAGAATCACAGCTGTTATCGCTGCCAAAGGTGATTCTCACATGTATTAGCTCAGGGGTGTGAAAAGTTACAGATGAAGTCAAAAGTTTACATACACCTTAGCCAAATACATTTATACTCAGTTCTTCACAATTCCTGACATTTAATCCATGTAAAAAGTCCCTGTCTTAGGCCAGTTAGGATCACCACTTTATTTTAAGAATGTGAAATATCAGAATAATAGTAGAGAGAATGATTTATTTCAGCTTTTATTTATTTAATCCGGGTTGCCAGTGGATCAGAAGTTTACATACACTCAATCAATATTAGGTAGCATTGCTTAAATTGTTTAACTTGGGTCAAACGTTTCAGGTAGCCTTCCACAAGCTTCCCACAAGAAGTTGGGTGAATTTTGGAACATTCCTCCTGACAGAGCTGGTGTAACCTAGTCAGGTTTGTAGGCCTCCTTGCTCGCACATGCTTTTTCAGTTCTGCCCATAAATTGTCTATGGGATTGAGGTCAGGGCTTTGTGATTGCCACTCCAACACCTTGACTTTGTTGTCCTTAAGCCCTTTTGCCACGACTTTGGAAGTATGCTTGGGGTCATTGTCCATTTGGAAGACCAATTTGCGGCCAAGCTTTAACTTCCTGACTGATGTCTTGAGATGTTGCTTCAATATATCCACATACTTTTTCCTCCTCGTGAGGCCATCTATTTTGTGAAGTGCACCAGTCGTTCATGCAGAAAAGCACCCCCACAACATGATGCTGCCACCCCAGTGCTTCACGGTTGGGATGGTGTTCTTCGGCTTGCAAGCCTCCCCCTTTTACCTCCAAAAATAACGATGGTCATTATGGCCAAACAGTTCTATTTTTGTTTCATCAGACCAGAGGACATTTCTCCAAAAAGTACGATCTTTGTCCCCATGTGCAGTTGCAAACCGTAGTCTGGCTTTTTTTATGGCGGGTTTGGAGCAGTGGCTTCTTCCTTGCTGAGCGGCCTTTCAGGTTATGTCGATATAGGACTCGTTTTACTGTGGATATAGATACTTTTGTACCTGTTTCCTCAAGCATCTTCACAAGGTCCTTTGCTGTTGTTCTGGGATTGATTTGCAGTTTTCGCACCAAAGTACATTTGTCTCTAGGAGACAGAACGCGTCTCCTTCCTGAGCGGTATGACGGCTGCATGGTCCCATGGTGTTTATACTTGCGTACTATTGTTTGTACAGATGAACGTGGTACCTTCAGGCGTTTGGAAATTGCTCCCAAGGATGAACCAGACTTGTGGAGGTCTACATTGTTTTTCTGAGGTCTTAGCTGATTTGTTTTTATTTTCCCATGATGTCAAGCAAAGAGGCACTGAGTTTGAAGGTAGGCCTTGAAATACATCCACAGGTATACCTCCAATTGACTGAAATGATGTAAATTAGCCTATCAGAAGCTTCTAAAGCCATGACATCACTTTCTGGAATTTTCCAAGCTGTTTAAAGGCACAGTCAACTTAGTGTATGTAAACTTCTGACCCACTGGAATTGTGATACAGTGAATTATAAGTGAAACAATCTGTCTGTAAACAACTGTTGGAAAAATGACTTGTGTCATGCACAAAGTAGATGTCCTAACTGATTTGCCAAAACTATAGTTTGTTAACAAGATATTTTTAGAGTGGTTGAAAAACGAGTTACAATGACTCCAACTGAAGTGAATGTAAACTTCCGACTTCAACTGTATGTAAATGAGATACTGTATTTGTGTATTTCATTCCCAAGAAATGTTAAAACATGATTTAATTTCGTCATTATGGGGTATTGTCTGTAGATGAGTGAGAAAATGTTTATTTCATCCATTTTAAACTCAAGCTGTAACACAACAAAATGTGGATTAAGTCAAGAAGTATGAATACTTTCTGAAGGCACTGTACAAGCATGCGTGTGCACGCCATACGCATGCAAAAACACAGAACGGTTTCTCAACTGACTCCAAGCCTGCTAGGTAAGTGCGTGTTCTCTTTGTGTTGAAATACGTGTGTGTGTTGTGTGTGTTCCATGTTGGAGGATCTCTTTATGTCCGATACATAAATGGCCGAACATCATCTACATTTTATGTGAGTCTCACACGTTGCTTTTGACACTCAGTCTTGCCTTATCTTCCCAACAAACCTCACATCCACACATTTCCCACTTCTCTATCTCCCTATCTATCTCTCTGTCTTTCGCTCTCTTTAATTTGGGCTGATTGCCATTCTGACGGCTGCTCCTCTTATCAGCCTCCATCGTGCTGCTCTTTCATTTCCTCTCCCCCTTATTGCTTTTCTTTTTTACATTTCTGAGCTGTGCCACTTTAACCCTTCCAGCACCTGGATGGGCGCCAGCAGTGCCTCTGACATCACACACACACTGACCCCTTGTGACCTCTCATGGATCAACAGGGCGTTGTTCTCAGCGTTATCGCTGTTATCATAGGTTACCATCTCTGTCGTTAGTTACAATATCATTACATGCAATATTACTAATAACATGACCAAGTATCTAACACTCACAGCATCTACTGCAAGTAACCTTCCCCCACTCACTACACACAGTGAGATAGAGAGCTTGTAAACTGATTGCAAATACACAGATACATGCAAATCACATACTCCTCGACTAATTCCATCCACATTTGTGGGTGTTACAGCCTTAATTCAAAATGTATTCAATATTTTCTTCTCACCCATCTACACACAATAACCCATAATCACAAAGTGAAAGCATGTGTTTAGAAATGTTTGATTATTTATTGAAAATGAAATACAGAAATATCTAATTGACATAAGTATTCCCACCCTTTCTGAATACTTTCTGAAGATACTGTATACACACAAGCACATACAGTATATGCACAACATCACACACACACATCAACACGTACACAGACCATATACACACAGACGGCGGGGGAGCGAAACCAGGCCAAGAGAAACTGGAGACATGGATTGTGAGTAACGAGAGAAAAGGAGGGAAACAAAGACAGACAGCGATAGACAGAGAACATCATATCCTGCGGCTTGAAGGACAGACCACACTGTCACTGTGCAATACATGACAGAGCTGAACTACCGCTTCTCCACACACACACACACACACACACACACACACACACACACACACACACACACACACACACACACACACACACCACACACACACACACACACACACACACACACACACACACACACACACACACACACACACACACACACACACACACACACACACACACACACACACACACACACACACACACACACACACACGCACACACACACACACACACATCTGCTATTGTTGCTGTGGCCACAGCCTTCTGATGCATTGTCCCTTATAATACCCCACACAATGAACATGTTTTGTCAACGACTTAAAATACATTTTGTGTGGACAGAAAACACTGCTGCCATTTAGTGCTGCAACATTTCAAGGAGCCTTAAGATAAGACACTCGCCCAACCCTTTAACCTCTTTTAACGATCACACACTGCACTCATAAATGTCAACTCAAGACAAAGTAAGGGCCAGCCCACATGACCTGACCAGGAAAACTTTAAGTTAGTCACTATAAAAGTCACTTCACTTGTTGCAGTTGACATCAATGACAACATTATAGGATATCCATTTCTGAGGAAAATGATTGACAGTTTTGTGCACCAGGAGGGAGGAGCAGATGTCAGGGGTCAGCTGAAACCCAGACATCACAAGGATAACTCCAGAACTGGGACATTGGCCCATAGCACTACTCCCCATGTAAAAAACACATATTTTCCATTTTAGACTACACAACTATCGTGAAGAGAAAAAAACTCTATGTCTGTCTGAGATAGTCCTCCCTCAGCTGCCCCTGTCACCATGGTGACTGACATCACAGGTCATCACGGTGACATTAGAGTCCCTTCAGAGTGAACGGAGGTGGATAGAGATAGTGTATGTGGAGGGGTGTCTGGAAATAAAGGACGGAAGAGAGAGAGAGAAGGAGAGAGGGAGAAAGAGACAGTAAAAGAGAGGAGAGGGCTATTTGAGAAGTTCCCTTGGCAGGCAGTCAAACAAGACTGTGATATTCCTGTGGAATGCAGGCAAACAGAGAGAGAAAGGGAGAGAGTGAAAGAAGAGAAAGAGAGTCAGTGTGTGAGAAAAGAGGCCTATATCTGAAACACAACAGTACATAAATATACCTCTCTGTCTCGTTCTCTGACTCTGCAACCCATTTCTCTGTAGACTGTAGACATCTCTCTATTTAACTCCCTTTTCAGGCTCTCTCATGACCTGCTGATCAGTGGAGGAGATAGCCTCCCTCTTCCTCCCCCCTCCATGCCATGTTACCAAACTATGAACAGAGAAGGGGTAAAGGGGTGAGGTGGTGAGGGGGGCAGTATGGAGCACAATGTGCTGACTGTGTAACCATCAGACTTTATGACAGCCCAGGCCTCACTGAGGGCAGAACCAGTCCAAGCTCAACCAATCACATTGGACCAAGCCAGTCAGGTCAACCTTACCTCTTCCATCTTACCCAGCCGTACACAAACCTATAGTTATCACAACATAATCATCAGGGCTCAGTGTGTGATTGAAAGCGTGTACAAGTGGAGATGGCATGAGAACACACTGTGTCTGATTAACCTCATATAACTATTAAACAAATCTTAGGTTATAACAAATACACATGTCTTAAGTGTAAAACTAATAATGAGTCAATAATCCATGCTTTCTGGGAATGCTATGAAGTTCAAAAGTTATGGTCGGAGCTAGGAAGTTGGCTGTCCGAAGTACTACAATGTAAACTTACTTTTAATCCATCTGGCTGCATATTTCAAGACAAGGCATATGGGGATGTATTGAGACACCCAATGGGCTGGACGATTCTCTTCTCATCGCTCACCTTGAAAAAAACGTATACCAAAAACTTGGAAATCAATCAATCCGCCAACAATGGGAAAATCAAATAATTTATTATTGAAATAGCAAGTTGGTACAATTTAAGGCGAAGTGACAAACAATAATGTAGGCACTAGGGATGGGGGTGTGAGCAAGCAGATCTGGGCAGATGAGATGTAGTCATTGTTTGTGTGCGTCTGTAAGTTGTTGTTCGTATGTATACGTTTGTATCTGGCGTAAAAAAGTAAGTATATATACATCAATATTTTTTTATATGCAATTCTTTTACAAATATTAACAGGAACTGTTTCACACCAAATGACACATAAACAACTCATTCAGACTGCAAGGAGCATACATTCAAAACAGAAAAGCCCACACACATACACATACAGTTGAAGTCGGAAGATTACATACAACTTAGCCAAATACATTTAAACTCAATTTTTCACAATTCCTGACATTTAATCCTAGTAAAAATTCTGTCTTAGGTCAGTTAGGATCATCACTTTACTTTAAGAATGTGAAATGTCAGAATAATAGTAGAGAGAATGATTTCAGCTTTAATTTCTTTCATCACATTCCCAGTGGGTCAGAAGTTTACATACATTCAATCAATATTTGGTAGCACTGCCTTTAACTTGTTTAACAAGGGTCAAACGTTTCGGGTAACCTTCCACAAGCTTCCCACAATAAGTTGGGTGAATTTTGGACCACTCCTCCTGACAGAGTTGATGTAACTGTGTCAGGTTTGTAGGCCTCCTTGCTCGCACACGCTTTTTCAGTTCTGCCCACAAATTTTCTATGGGATTAATGTCAGGGCTTTGTGATGGCCACTCCAATACCTTGACTTTGTTGTCCTTAAGCCATTTTGCCACAACTTAGGAAGTATGCTTGGGGTCATTGTCCATTCGGAAGACCCATTTGCGACCAAGCTTTAACTTCCTGACTGATGTCTTGAGATGTTGCTTCAATATATCCACATAATTTCCCTACCTCATGATGCCATCTATTTTGTGAAGTGCACCAGTCCCTCCTGCAGCAAAGCACCCCCACAACATGAAGCTGCCACCCCCGTGCTTCACGGTTGGGAAGGTGTTCTTCAGCTTGCAAGCCTCCCCCTTTTTCCTCCAAACATAACGATGGTCATTATGGCCAAATAGTTATATTTTTGTTTCATCAGACCAGAGTACATTTCTCCAAAAAGTACTATCTTTGTCCCCATGTGCAATTGCAAACCGTAGTCTGTCTTTTTTATGGCGGTTTTGGAGCAGTGGCTTCTTCCTTGCTGAGCGGCCTTTCAGGTTATGTCGATATAAGACTTGTTTTACTGTGGATATTATAATGGTCTGGGTGTAGCTGGTGCAGAGGAGTTAGGCGCAGGACAGCAGAGATGAGTAACACACGTAACTTTACTCAAATATTCCAATAACATGTCGTAATACCGAGCCCACAGTAACGGACCAAACATACATAAAACAATCACGCACAAAAACCATGGAGAAATCAGAGGGTTAAATAATGAACATGTAATTCTGGAATTGAAACCAGGTGTGTAAAACAAAGACAAAACAAATGGAAAATGAAAAGTGGATCGGCGATGGCTAGAAGGCCGGTGACGTCGACCGCCGAACGCCGCCTGAACAAGGAGAGGGACCGACTTCGGCGGAAGTCGTGACAGATATAGATACTTCTGTACCTGTTTCCTCCAGCATCTTCACAAGGTCCTTTGCTGTTGTTCTGGGATTGATTTGCACTTTTCGCCCCAAAGTATGTTCATCTCTAGGAGACAGAACGCGTCTCCTTCCTGAGCGGTATGACAGCTGCCGAGGTAAGGCTGACCGAGACCCCCAGACATTCCATGAACGCCCTCCAGACCCTTGACGTGAACTGGGGACCTCGATCAGACACTATATCCTCAGGTACCCCGTAGTGCCGGAAGACATGTGTTAACAGAGCCTCCGCAGTCTGTAGGGCCGTAGGCAGACCGGGCAAAGGAAGGAAACGGCAGGACTTAGAGAACCGATCCACAACGACCAGGATCGTGGTGTTACCCTGTGAGGGAGGAAGATCCGTGAGGAAGTCCACCGATAGGTGCGACCACGGCCGTTGTGGAACGGGTGAGGGCTGTAACTTCCCTCTGGGCAGGTGCCTAGTGGCCTTGCACTGGGCGCACACTGAGCAGGAGGAAACATAAACCCTCACGTCCTTGGCCAATGTGGACCACCAGTACTTCCCACTAAGACAGCTGCCAGGATGACCAGTGGAGGGTGACGTGTGGGCCCAATAGATCAAACGGTCGCGGACAGCAGACGGAACGTACAGACGCCCAGCTGGACACTGGAGGGGAGTGGGCTCTGTACAGAACGCCCGCTCGATGTCCGCGTCCAGCTCCCACACCACCGGTGCGGTGGTGTGGTGCGTAATTCTGTAATGGTCTGGGTTTAGCTGGTGCAGAGGAGTCAGGCGCAGGACAGCAGAGATGAGTAACACAAGTAACTTTACTCAAATATTCCAATAACATGCCGTAATGCCGAGCCCACAATAACGGACCGAACATACATAAAACAATCACGCACAAAAACCATGGGGATAACAGAGGGTTAAATAATGAACATGTAATTGGGGAATTGAAACCAGGTGTGTAAAACAAAGACAAAACAAATGGAAAATAAAAAGTGGATCGGCGATGGCAAGAAGGCCGGTGACGTCGACCGCCGAACGCCGCCCGAACAAGGAGAGGGACCGACTTCTGCGGAAGTCGTGACAGATATAGATACTTTTGTACCTGTTTCTTCCAGCATCTTCACAAGGTCCTTTGCTGTTGTTCTTGGATTGATTTGCACTTTTCGCCCCAAAGTATGTTCATTTCTAGGAGACAGAACGCGTCTCCTTTCTGAGCGGTATGACGGCTGCGTGGTCCCATGGTGTTTATATTTGCGTACTATTGTTTGTACAGATGAACGTAGTACCTTCAGGCGTTTGGAAATTGCTCCCAAGGATGAACCAGAATTGTGGAGGTCTACAATTTATTTTCTGAGATTTTCGTTCATTTCTTTTGATTTTCACATGATGTCAAGCAAAGAGGCACTGAGTTTGAAGGTACAGTAGGCCTTGAAATACATCCATAGGTACACCTCCAATTGACTCAAATGGTGTCAATTAGCCTATCAGAAGCTTCTAAAGCCATGACATCACTCTGGAATTTTCCAAGCTGTTTAAAGGCACAGTCAACTTAGTGTATGTAAACTCCTGACCCACTGGAATTGTGATACAGTGAATTATAAGTGAAATAATCTGTCTGTGAACAATTGTTGGAAAAATGACTTGTGTCATGCACAAAGTAGATGTCCTAACAGATTTGCCAAAACTATAGTTTGTTAACAAGACATTTTTGGAGTGGTTGAAAAATGAGTTTTAATGACTCCAACCTAAGTGAATGTAAACTTCCGTCTTCAACTGTACTTATTATTCACATGTACAATTTTGGCTTACATGTAAATATGCATAAGGATATTTTCACACATCCTCTTGCACGCACACCGGGACAAACACACACAGGAAGCTCATCCACCATTGAACTGGATACATTGTGAAACAAACACGATCAAACTGTTAATTTACACCATGTTATTGTGTTTTTATTGTCATTTAAGAAGATGCTTACTTTAGAGAAACACAGCCTCAGGGCTCTCTGGGTAGAAAAGAGATCGCCGTGACAACGCGACCCATGGCCCAGGCACAATCGCACTGGATTGACTTTCATAGAAAAAACACACGAATTTCATGTGAAATCATGTTTCAGGAACACTTCAGGTGACATTTCACATGTGATAACTTGTATTTGGAACTCTTTGCACGTGTCATTTGACATTAGAAAACGTGTTTTTGGAACACTTCACATTTCACATGTTAAATCATGTTTTTTTGGAACATTTCACACGTGAAAACGTGTGTTTTTGGAAGACTTAGATGTATTATAAGTGCAATTTCATGTGTTATCGCTGTTCAGCCAAAGTATGACCCCACCTGGGACTTGAACTCACAACCTTTGGATTTGAGGTACACATTTCTAATGCACCACAACGTCTGTAGCATTCCAATACACATTCAATACCTATAATACATCTCTGCACTGAGCAAAAGAGATGCTATGTGCAGTGCTATTTTAGTTACTCTGTCAGTTATTCTAACTATTGTCTCATCATTGATTACATTTACTTGTTTCAGCAATTTGAGGGTTTTCTGTGTAGCTGTCTGATGTTGGTGGTGCATATTAGTCTGCTTTATTGTTACACCTGAATCACTATGATGAATATAATCGTTTTTCTTGAGATGTACTTTATAGTCTACACGGTAGGAATACAGGTGAAACCAGGTATTGACACAGATGTGGTGGCATAGCAGGATGATTGGAATGCAGTGAATCAAAAGGTTGTGAGTTCAAATCTCAAATAAGGACATGTTGAATAATCATTACCGTATAAAATGAACACACACAATGTAGTTATGTGTCAAATATTTATGTTCAAAGCACTGTTTGTATCATAATGACTTTGTTTTGTTTGCAGGCCATGTGAAATCTCATTTGAAAGGTAATGCGATCACCTGTGAAAATCCACATGAAACTTCATGTGAAATATCGTCACGTGAATTGTTCCAAAAACACATGTGCAAAACATGGAAATGTTATGTGAATTTTTTCCACAAGGGGAGAAACACTGGAGTTTATTAGTGCATGTACTGAACCCTCACCCTCCTCACCCCTCTCCATGTTACACAGTGTACTGTACCACACCCCAGTTCCAGTTACTGATCTACGGCCATTAGTACTTGAACTACACTCTAATCTGGTGCTGTTACTTTACCCTGGTGCCAGTCTGCAGTGTCTTTTCTGCTTTCCTTACACACGCACACGCACACGCACACACACACACACACACACACACACACACACACACACACACACACACGCACACGCACACGCACACGCACACGCACACGCACACGCACACGCACACGCACACGCACACACGCACACACACACGCGCACATGCACACGCGCACACACAGACACACGCACACGCACGCACACACAGGCGCCCACACGCAGACACACACACACACACACACACACAATGGTCAGCTGGATTTTACACAATATGAGATTTATCTTTTGAATGTATTTCATTGGTTGATATTCTATACCTATGTATATGTTGAGCATGAGCAGATCATTATAGTCATGCTGCCAGAGTGAAGCTGCATGTGCTGGAGTCCTGTCTCTTTCTAGTCAGTAAACTACTTTCTTGTCAGTAAACTTCGTATCTGCATTATTTAAACAGGTGTCCTGAAGAGACTACACAGCAAATTGGCCAGTGTTACCTTGTTGATTTTTCAGTGTAACATTTCTGGTGTTGATTCAGGAGTTAAATTATTTCTGTTAATTTACATTAATTGGTGTATTAGAACCCCAGCTTTGGTGTTATTAACCAGTGTTGAGTGTGAGACTGTGATTGTGTCCGTTTTACTCTGTGGAGAGTAAAACAGTCCCATCAAAACCATGTCCACCATTAACAGATTTCCCAGCATGCTCTACTGCAGGTAGACATGTTCAGGATTGTTTTTAAAATCTGTGTTTTTGGCTGTACATTGATTGATTGATTAATCTTATCCTACACTAACATAACATACATTAGATAGTTAGTAAGATTTATTGCACCAGTTACTGAAATGTTTTTCCAGTTCAAATGTTTTAGGTAGTCTCCTCACAATCTTCCTAACCATAACAGTCTTTCTGAATGCAGGTTGCAGGTGACTAATGATGCCAACTATTGGATAGCCTAACTCTGGCTGGATTCCAATAGGAATTACACATCACTTTGCAAGCCAGCATAATGTGACTTTTAGGCCTTATGTGGCCTGTAAACCAGGAGGGTTCTAACACATCTGTGTTAGGGCAAAACTTGGCCATCAAAGTAAGGCCTTATTAATCTATTGTCCTATAGAGTTTAATTTTAATGATAACATCTGCCTCCAGTAGTAACTCACTTGGTGAAGTCCACACAACCATGTCTCTGTCACTAACAAATACAGTCATGGGTGGTAACTCTACAATTCGAAAAGGCAAGGCACATGTGACTTTCAATTTGTTGTTTTTGGCCACCCGTGAGTGGAAGGGTTGTACCAGTTTAAGTGGTCTATGGTGATGTTAATTCAAGTTTGAGCATGTCCGTTGCCAGTTCTGAAGTCTTTGTAAAAGCCCACATAAGAGCAGGTAGCATTAAATTATTTTAAAGTTGTTAATCCAACACGAACAACCTTGTCAAGAGATCTGGACCTTTTGGTGGAATGGTTAAAAATACTATATAAGGTGTTGTTGCATAACACCATTGGTGTAAACTATATACACTTCCTAGTGTTAAAAATACTATATGAGGTGTTATTGCATAACTCCAAAAATGTTAATTCCCTGACACTGATGAAGTGTAATAGCTTCAGCACTAAACAGAGTGTTAATTCAACACTAAAAAGTTTGGACCCTTATAGGCACACATTTAACACTGTCAGTGTTGATTTAACACTGGTGGGTTTGCCGTCTATATACCTACCACTCTCACACTATACCTCCCTAAGCTCCCTCTCTTCCTCACCTCTCCTCCACCAATCCATTCTGTTTCCTATCTTCATAAAGGTAAAAATATAAAATACTCTAGACATGGCACTGAACCCTGCACAACCCAAATACATCAGGAATTCATTAGACACCCATGCCAAAATAGTACAGCCACAATTAGCTATTGGGCAGAGAATCATATGTTCTAACTACAATATACGTTTCTAGTTCCATCCAGAAGCATGTTGGTTGGGCACCCATATCTCATTACAAACTCAATATTCTGGGGTTGAGTTGTTCTGTGTAAAGCAGTTAGACATTTATTTCAGCCTGTCGTGGGAGAACAGGTTTGTTTATAGAGGTGTCTGTGATTTAAAAAAAAGCAATTGTGGTTTGTTAAATAACAATACACTCTCTCATATGGCGGGCAGTATGAGGTGATATGGTTAGGAACCATGACGACGCGTTGTGTGGTGTGTGACTGCGTTAAGGCCAGACTGGAGTGTAGGCTACTCTTTTACCATTGTAGCTCCATCTGGGCTGGTTTGCGTGTGGACCCCATTGTGTGGGCAAACGACACACAAATACTCACACAAACACACACACACACACATTTACACTTACACATACACACACAGACGCATAAGCACATAGAAGCAAGCACACTCACACAGACGCACAATTGCACACACACACTCACCTACAGACGCCTCTAGGGTGGGTATGGCGAGGGGAGGTTGACAAGGTTCCGCTAATTTCTATAACAGGAAGTGAGGCTGGAGTCAGCCCACACACCAAGGATGCTGATCCTCTGGAGGCCAGGCTGGGCCCAGACCGTGGGAGAGGAAAAAGGTACAAGCTAAGGGACTAATTATATTTACATCATACTGTACTGCATTCACATCATTCAACTGTTCAATCTAAAACATAACCTCTACTGATTAAGTAAGAAAGGCCAGCTTTGGCCAATGGGTCAAGGTTTAAGACCCTATAATTAGAGTCATTGGTTGAGGGATGTTTGACTGACAGAAGGCACGTGTCAGCAATTTACACAGCAGTGAAAGTCCCCTCCCCATCTCCACCTCCACTCAACCCCAGTCAGCTTCACTCAAACCTCCTCTCACCCAACTAATCCCTTAATGACCAACCTCTGAGAGAGATGGAGAGCGAGCTAGGGAGCAAGGGAGAGAGAGAGCTAGGGAGCAAGGGAGAGAGAGAGTAGAGAGTAAAACAGAAAGCAGAAGAGAGCGAAAGAGCTCAAAAGAAAGGGATATGTCCCAGAGGACTGATGAAAAACTAAGTGGTCAAATTGCCCATGTCTGCAGGGACCAATTGAAAATGGTCGTCCGTCAAATGAGAGGTCTCCCTGAACAGAGGGACGAGAGGTGGGTGGTGCTAGCAGACCTGAGCAGAGGGACGAGAGGTGAGTGGTGCTGGCAGACCTGAGCAGAAGGACGACGAGGTGGGTGGTGCTGGCAGACATCCATGACACCACCTGCCACTGGATTAGACTGAATTATAGGAACAGATCTGGTTGATGATGAGGATCATGTGGCGAGGGCAGGAATAGGAATAGGAAGGGTTGGGCTGTGGCCCAGGGGCAGTTCAGTGGCTCAGCCTCTCAGGAATTGAAGAATTTTAGTTTCACAGAGCAACATCACATCAAATCAAATGTTATTTGTCACATGCGCCGAATAGTGTAGACCTTACAGTGAAATGCTCACTTACAAGCCCTTAACCAACAATGCAATTTTAAGAAAAATAACTGTTAAGAAAGTATTTAGTGAAATAAACTGAAGTTAAAAAGAAGATAATAGAAAAATAACAAATAATTAAAGACCAACAATAAAATAACAGAAGCGAGGCTATTTACAGGGGGTACCGGTACAGAGTCAATGTGCAGGGGCACAGGTTAGTCAAGGTAATTGAGGTAATATGTACATGTAGGTAGAGGTAAAGTGACTATACATAGATAATAAACAGAGAGTAGCAGCAGCGTAAAAATGCAAATAGTCTAGGTAGCAATTTGATTAGCTGTTCAGGAGTCTTTTAGCTTTGGGGGAGAAGCTGTTAAGATTGCCGTGCAGTAGCAGAGAGAACAGTCTATGACTTGGGTGGCTGGAGTCTTTAGCAATTTTTAGAGCCTTCATCTGTAACCGCCTGGTATAGAGGTCCTGGATGACAGGAAGCTTGGCCCCAGTGATGTACTGGGCCGTACGCACTACCCTCTGTAGTGCCTTGCGGTCAGAGGCTGAGTAGTTGCCATACCAGGCAGTGATGCAATCAGTCAGGATGCTCTCGATGGTGCAGATGTAGAACCTTTTGAGGATCTGAGGACCCATGCCAAATCTTTTCAGTCTCCTGAGGGGAATAGGCATTGTTGTGCCCTCTTCATGACCGTCTTGGTGTGTTTGGACCATGATAGTTCGTTGGTGATGTGGACACCAAGGAACTTGAAGCTCTCAACCTGCTCCACTACAGCCACGTCGATGAGAATGGGGTGTACTCGGCCCTCCTTTTCCTGTAGTACACCTTTGTCTTGATCACGTTGAGGGAGACGTTGTTATCCTGGCACCACACTGCCAGATCTCTGACCTCCTCCCTATAGGCTGTCTCATCGTTGTCGTTGATCAGGCCTACTACTGTTGCGTCGTCGGAAAACTTAATGATGGTGTTGGAGTCATGCTTGGCCATGCAGTCATGGGTGAACAGGGAGTACATTAGGGGACTGAGCACACACCCCTGAGGGGCCCCCATGTTGTGGATCAGTGTGGCAGATGTGTTGTTACCTACCCTTACCACCTGGGGGCGGCCTGTCAGGAAGTCCAGGATCCTGTTGCAGAGTGAGGTGTCCAGGTTCCTTAGCTTAGTGATGAGCTTTGAGGGCACTATGGTGTTGAACGCTGAGCTGTAGTCAATGAATAGAATTCTCACGTAAGTGTTCCTTTTGTCCAGCTGGGAAGTTGCATTGTGGAGTGCAATAGAGATTGCGTCATCTGTGGATCTCTTGGGGCGGTATGTGAGCCATGACCAGCCTTTCAAAGTTCTTCATGGCTACAGACGTGAGTGCTACAGGTCGGTAGTCATTTAGGCAGGTTACCTTGGTGTTCTTGGGCACAGGGACTATGGTGGTCTGCTTGAAACATGTTGGTATCACAGAATCGGTCAGGGACAGGTTGAAAATGTCAGTGAAGACACTTGCCAGTTGGGATTTCTTATAAGCGTCTGGTTAGAGTCCCGCTCCTTGAAAGCGGCAGCTCTACCCTTTAGCTCAGTGCGGATGTTGCCTGTAATCCATGGCTTCTGGTTGGGGTGTGTACGTACGGTCACTCTGGGGATGACGTCATCGATACACTTATTGATGAAGCCAGTGACTGATGTGGTCTACTCCTCAATGCCATCGGAAGAATCCCGGAATATATTCCAGTCTGTTCTAGCAAAACAGTCATGTAGCTTAGCATCTGCGTCATCTGACCACTTCTGTATTGAGCGAGTCACTGGTACTTGTTGCTTTAGTTTTAGCTTGTAAGCAGGAATCAGGAGGATAGAATTATGGTCAGATTTGCCGAATGGATGCCGAGGGAGAGTTATGTATGCGTCTCTCTGTGTGGAGTAAAAGTGCTCTCGAGTTTCTTTTCCTCTGGTTGCATATGTAACATGCTGGTAGATATTAGGTTAAACGGATTAAAGTTTCCCTGCATTAAAGTCTGCAGCCATTAGGAGCGCCGCCTCTGGATTAGCATTTTCTTGTTTGGTTATGGCCTTATACCGCTGACTGTATAAATGCCAGCATCGGTTTGTGGTGATAAATAGACACCTACAAAAAATATAGATAAAAACTATCTTGGTAAATAGTGTGGTCTACAGCTTTTCATGAGATACTCTACCTCGGGCCTCCCGGGTGGCGCAGTGGTCTAGGGCACTGCATCGCAGCGCTAGCTGTGCCACCAGAGACTCTGGGTTCGCGCCCAGGCTCTGTCGCAGCCGGCCGCGACCGGGAGGTCCGTGGGGCGATGCACAATTGGCCTAGCGTCGTCCGGGTTAGGGAGGGTTTGGCCGGTAGGGATATCCTTGTCTTATCGCGCACCAGCGACTCCTGTGGCGGGCCAGGTGCAGTGCGCGCTAACCAAGGTAGCCAGGTGCACGGTGTTTCCTCCGACATATTGGTGCGGCTAGCTTCCGGGTTGGAGGCGCGCTGTGTTAAGAAGCAGTGCGGCTTGGTTGGGTTGTGTTTCGGAGGACGCATGGCTTTCGACCTTCGTCTCTCCCGAGCCTGTACGGGAGTTGTAGCGATGAGACAAGATAGTAATTACTAACAATTGGATACCACGAAATTGGGGAGAAAAGGGGGTAAAATGTTGAAAAATAATAAAAGAGATACTCTACCTCAGGTGAGCAAAACCTTGAGACTTCCTTAATATTAGATTTCCTGCACCAGCTGTTATTTACAAATTGACACAGACTGCCACCCCTTGTCTTACCAGGGGCAGCTGTTTTATCTTGCCGATACACGGAAAACACAGCCAGCTGCATGTTATCCATGTCGTCGTTCAGCCACGACTCTGTGAAACATAAGATATTACAGTTTTTAATGTCCCGTTGGTAGGATAGTCTTGATCGGAGCTCATCCAATTTATTATCCAATGATTGCACGTTGGCTAACAGGACTGATGGTAGAGACGGATTACCAACTCGTCGTCGGATCCTTGCGAGTCCCCCCGACATACATCCCCGATATCCTCGTCTCTTCTACATGCGAATGACGGGGACTTGGGCCTTGTCCGGTGTTTGAAGTAAATCCTTTGCGTCCGACTCGTTAAAGAAAAAATCATATGAATTATTCTGGGTATAAATGAGATCAAATGACATAGCAGGGTGGGCTTATTGACAATATGATCTGGTAATGAAATAACATTTCACCTGCCATTTTAAACAATACAAGGGGCTTGAAGTAGCCTAGCTACTTGAACTTGAATTTGGAGCTCAGAAATTCAAGTACTGGAATAGGCCTACCTTGAAAATCAGACTTTTCCTCAATTTGGTGCTTGAAAAGTCCTTTTAATTATTGTAGCCAATTTATAAGTTCTCCTGCTACCTTCTAATTATTTGTGATTGAAATTTTGAACAGTTTTTATGAGAGATGTGGCCACTTTCATTACTTCAACTGAAGGGTGTTGCGCTTCTCTGTTGCGGTAAAACCACACACGGTTATTATGAGGACCACAACATCTAATGTTGGGTTCAACTTGGCTTTCCATACAATTCCTTGCATTAAACAACATTGCAAAATCAGCTATGGTTAGATTCAAATGGTGTGATTAATGCTACCGCTATTCATTGCTTTCTTATTTGCCTGCATTGGCCACATATGCTACAGAAAACTCGCCATGCATTCATCCAATCTATTTAGTCAGTCAACATTATTCTCACAGATTTTAGAATGTAATAATAATTTGAATATCAATGCGTTGTCAAGGCCTAAAAAAAGCATAATTCTTAAAGTGTTAATTGCCCTACTTTTTTTGGGGGGGAGGGTATATGTACAGTTATATAAATACTACAATTGGATAACATTGAGGCCCTTGTAAATTACAATTAAGTGCTTGAAAAAGTCCCTGAAAGTCCTTGAATTAGACTTGCCAATGTCTGTATGAACCCGGCTTAAAGGATGTATAGTCCTAGACCTATGTTGTTGTATAGCTGGAGTTATGGGCAAATTTACATATATTCACTTTTATCCCTCTAAGTACACGTGGAACTGCATGAAAATACTTTCGATTTTTGTTTCAAACTTTTTAGAAATGTTTATCCCAATGTCACACATTGGCCCCATTATTTATAGAAAGACCCATAAACACACACACACAAACAATCACACAGGTTGTAACATAGTTACACACACAATCACAGGGGATTTAACTCCCCTGTGGATTTAACTAGTGATGCACGGGTTGACTCATAACCGCCAGTCTCCACGGTTATATCCGCGGGGTGCGCGGGTTTAGGGTCATGAAATATTGCGTGGATGAAGGGCGGGTGGATGAAGGGCGGGTGGATGAAGGGCGGGTGGATGAAGGGCGGGTGGGTGGAGGGCGGGTTGAATAAAGAGAAAACAATTCATTAAAAATCCTTAAATGTATAATCCTTGTTCAATTTATATTTGTAGGCTACATCGAGGTTTTTCTTTCATTATTTTTATCTGGCGTTCGTGTATAAGCCTAAGCTTTAGGGCCTTACTGTATGCTTGCCAAATACACACCAATTGCCAGATGCTTCTGGGAACTTTGGCAGAAAAAGTTTATGTTGATCCACTGAGTCAAAAACGACAATGTCAGAGTTTAATTCAATAAGAGAAAAGCTGGGAAATGGAGAGTTGAAAATAAAGAGAAGGGAGGGCCAGAACAGTAGCCTAACGTTTGGGAAATATGTTATGTGTGATGATTGTGAGGCACTATACAAGTTCCACAGTCACAAGGTGGGGACTTCAAATATGGTACGTCAAGGGAACTGTAGGCGTTCAGATGGGTTAAATGGAATAGTAGCCTAAATGAAATCTGGACACATCTGGTAGGCGATAACCTCTCGCATAGCCTGATATAATAGTACCTCCTGCAGAATTAAGCAGTTCTTGCAGTAAAATGATACATCAAATGTACATTTTGACTCGGGAACAGCAGTGAAATTGTATTTCTTTCTTTCAGCCTCTTGAGAGAAAGACTAATACGGTTCGGGACCATCTGCAAAGGGGCTATATTTATCAGCATTATAAAAGCTGATAAATAGTATTTCAACTACAAAAAATACGCATCCATGCCGAACTGAAATCATATCAGAAACATGTTGGGTCGTTTTCATAGCTTTAAACTACCCTAAAACCAGTCAAAATGGTCATTTGGAAATGTTGAACGTTATTGAGTTTTCTCCCCAGTCCCTAAATGTATTTGCTGCCGAGAGAAGCGGAGAGTAAACAGAAGACTAGATTGAAGCATTCATTCATTCTATCAATGTATGACGTACCCTACATGACCAAAAGTATTTGTGCACCTGCTCGTCGAACATCTCATTCCAAAATCATGGGTATTAATATGGAGTTGGTCTCCCGTTGCTGCTATAACAGCCTCCACTATTCTGGGAAGGTTTTCCACTAGATGGTAGAACATTGCCACGGGGACGTGCTTCCATTCAGCCACAAGAGCATTAGTGAGGTCGGACACTGATGTTGGGCGATTAGGCCTGGCTCGCAGTCGACGTTCCAATTCATCCCAAAGGTGGTCGAAGGGGTTGAGGTCAGGGCTCTGCGCAGGCCAGTCAAATTCTTCCGCATCGATCTCGATAATACATTTCAATATGGACCTCGCTTTGTGCATGGGGGCATTGTGCATCCGAGTGGCGCAGCAGTCCAAGGCACTGCATCTCAGTGCTAGAGGCGTCACTACAGACCCTGGTTTCGATCCCGGGTTGTGTCACAACCGGCCATGATCGGGAGTCCCATAGGGCGGCAGACAATTGGCACAGCATCGTCTGGGTTAGGTGAGGATTTGGCTGGGTTAGGCCGTCATTGTAAAATAAGAATTTGTTCTTAACTGACTTGCCTAGTTAAATAAAGGTTACATTTTAAAAAATGGTCATGTTGAAACAGGAAAGGGCCTTCCCCAAACTGCTGCCACAAAGTTGGAAGCACAGAATCGTCTAGAAGGTCATTGTATGCCGTAGCGTTAAGATTTCCCTCCATTGGAACTAAGGGGCCTGAACGATGAAAAACAGCCCCAGACCATTATTCCTCCTCCACCAAACTTTACAGTGGGCACTATGCATTGGGGCAGGTAGCGTTCTCCTGGCATCCGCCAAACCCAGATTCATCCGTTGGACTGCCAGATGGTGAAGTGTGATTCACCACTCAAGAGAATGCGTTTCCACTGCTCCAGAGTCCAATGGCGGCGAGCTTAACACCACTCCAGCCGAAGCTTGGCATTACGCATGGCGATCTTAGGCTTGTGCGTGGCTGCTGGCCATGGAAACCCATTTCATGAAGCTCCCGATGAATGTTTCTTGTGCAGACACTGCTTCCAGAGGCAGTTTGGAACTCGGTAGTGAGTGTTGCAACCAAGGACAGACAATTCTTACGCGCTACGAGCTTCACCGGTCCCGTTCTGTGAGCTTGTGTGGCCTACCACTTTGTGGTTGAGCCGTTGTTTCTCTTAGACGTTTCCACTTCACAATAATAGCACTTAAAGTTGACCGGGGCAGCTCTAGCATGCAGAAATTTGATTAGTTGGAAAGGTGGGATTCTATTGCGGTGCCACGTTGAAAGTCACTGAGCTCTTCAGTAAGGCCATTCTACTGCCAATGTTGGTCTATGGAGAGTGCATGGTTGTGTGCTCGATTGTATACACCTGTCAGCAATGGGTGTGGCTGAAATAGCCAAATCCATTATTTTGAAGGGGTGTCCACATACCTTTGTATATATAGTGTATATTCTGTTGAGCAAGGTTTATTTAATCTTCTTCTAGGGCAACTGGACCCTGGACTCCCTGATGGGCCGCCCCCAGGTGGTAAGGGTAGGAAACAACACATCCACCACGCTGATCCTCAACACGGGAGCCCCTCAGGGATGCGTGCTCAGTCCCCTCCTATACTCCCTGTTCACTCATGACTGTATGGCAAGGCACGACTGCAGCACCATCATCAAGTTTTCAGATGACACAACAGTGGTAGGCCTGATCACCAACAATGATGAGACCGGGCTGTGTGGTGCCAGAACAACAACCTCTCCGTCAACGTGATCAAGATAAAGGAGATGATTGTGGACAACAGGAAAAGGACCGAGCACGCCCCATTCTCATCAACGGGGCTGCAGTAGAGCAGGTTGAGAGCTTCAAGTTGCTTGGTGTCCACATCACCAACAAACAAACTAGAATGGTGTCCACATCACCAACAAACAAACTAGAATGGTCCAAACACACCAAGACAGTCGTAAAGAGGGCACAACAAAGCCTATTCCCCCTCAGGAGACTGAAAAGATTTGGCATGGGTCCTCAGATCCTCAAAAGGTTCTACATCTGCACCATCGAGAGTATCCTGACGGGTTGCATCACTGTGTAGTATGGCAACTGCTCGGCCTCCGTCCGCAAGGCACTACAGAGGGTAATGCATATGGCCCAGTACGTCACTGGGGCCAAGCTTCCTGCCATCCAGGATCTCTATACCTGGCGGTGTCAGTGGAAGGCCCTAAAAATTGTCAAAGACTCCAGCCACCCTAGTCATAGACTGTTCTCTCTGCTACCGCACGGCAAACGGTACCGGAGTGCCAAGTCTAGGTCCAAAAGGCTTCTTAACAGCTTCTACCACCAAGCCATAAGACTCCTGAACAGCTAATCAAAGGGCTACCCAGACCCCTCGAGTACGCTGCTGCTACTCTTTTAAATATCTACGCATATTCACTTTAACTCTACCTACATGTACATATTATCTCAATTACCTCGACTAACCGGTGCACATTGACTCTGTTACAGTACCCCCTGTATTTAGCCTCGCTATTGTTATTTTACTGCTACTTTTTAATTATTTGTTACTTTTTATTTTACATTTTTTACTTATCTGTTTTTTACTTAACACTTTTTTTTTTTAACTTCTTAAAGCATTGTTGGTTAAGGGCTTGTATGTAAGCATTTCACTGTAAGATCTACACCTGCTGTATTCGGCGCATGTGACAAATACAATTTGATTTGATTTGAGTAATGACAGAGGAGAAGCTGCATGTACAGTGAGGGAAAAAAGTATTTGATCCCCTGCTGATTTTGTACGTTTGCCCACTGACAAAGAAATTATCAGTCTGTAATTTTAATGGTAGGTTTATTTGAACAGTGAGAGACAGAATATCAACAAAAAAATCCAGAAAAACACATGTCACAAATGTTATAAATTGATTTGCATTTTAATGAGGGAAATAAGTATTTGACCCCTCTGCAAAACATGACTTAGTACTTGGTGGCAAAACCCTTGTTGGCAATCACAGAGGTCAGATGTTTCTTGTAGTTGGCCACCAGGTTTGCACACATCTCAGGAGGGATTTTGTCCCACTCCTCTTTGCAGATCTTCTTCAAGTCATTAAGGTATCGAGGCTGACGTTTGGCAACTCGAACCTTCAGCTCCCTCCACAGATTTTCTATGGGATTAAGGTCTGGAGACTGGCTAGGCCACTCCAGGACCTTAATGTGCTTTTTCTTGAGCCCCTCCTTTGTTGCCTTGGCCGTGTGTTTTGGGTCATTGTCATGCTGGAATACCCATCCACGACCCATTTTCAATACCCTGGCTGAGGGAAGGAGGTTTTCACCCAAGATTTGACGGTACATGGCCCCGTCCATCGTCCCTTTGATGCGGTGAAGTTGTCCTGTCCCCTTAGCAGAAAAACACCCCCAAAGCATAATGTTTCCACCTCCATGTTTGACGGTGGGGATGGTTTCTTGGGGTCATAGGCAGCATTCCTCCTCCTCTAAACACGGCAAGTTGAGTTGATGCCAAATAACTCCATTTTGGTCTCATCTGACCACAACACGTTCACCCAGTTGTCCTCTGAATCATTCAGATGTTCATTGGCAAACTTCAGACGGGCATGTATATTTGCTTTCTTGAGCAGGGGGACCTTGCGGACGCTGCAGAATTTCAGTCCTTCACGGCGTAGTGTGTTACCAATTGTTTTCTTGGTGACTATGGTCCCAGCTGCCTTGAGATCATTGACAAGATCCTCCTGTGTAGTTCTGGGCTGATTCCTCACCGTTCTCATGATCATTGCAACTCCACGAGGTGCGATCTTGCATGGAGTCCCAGGCCGAGGGAGTTTGACAGTTCTTTTGTGTTTCTTCCATTTGCGAATAATCGCACCAACTGTTGTCACCTTCTCACCAAGCTGCTTGGCAATGGTCTTGTAGCCCATTCCAGCCTTGTGTAGGTCTACAATCTTGTCCCTGACATCCTTGGAGAGCTCTTTGGTCTTGGCCATGGTGGAGAGTTTGGAATCTGATTGATTGATTGCTTCTGTGGACAGGTGTCTTTTATACAGGTAAAAAACTGAGATTAGGAGCACTCCCTTTAAGAGTGTGCTCCTAATCTCAGCTCGTTACCTGTATGAAAGACACCTGGGTGCCAGAAATCTTTCTGATTGAGAGGGGGTCAAATACTTATTTCCCTCATTAAAATGCAAATCAATTTATAACATTTTTGACATGCGTTTTTCTGGATATTTTTGTTGTTATTCTGTCTCTCACTGTTCAAATAAACCTACCATTAAAATTATAGACTGATAATTTCTTTGTCAGTGGGCAAACGTACAAAATCAGCAGGGGATCAAATACTTTTTTCCCTCACTGTATCACAGTACATTTTGCAGTGTTAAAGGTGCATTGTGCAGAAATCGCTGCACCGTTTCCTGGTTGCAAAAATTCTAATAGTTCGCCTAATTTCAGTTTGTGACAATACAGGCATAGAGAATGTAGAGAACCATTGTACCATCTAAGAAGCTGTGAAATATATTTTCAATAACCAAAAAAAGTGTATTTTCAGCTGTTTGAAGTTGGTGTACAAAACTGAAAGTAAAAGACGCAAAAACGAAACTTAAAGGAAAGGTTCACCCATTTAGAATGTTTTGTTGTTTTTGTCCATCTCTGAGTGATGGCCTATCAATTCCCTGCATCTCTGAGTGATGGTCTATCAATTCCCTGTGTTTTCATGTGTATCTGAGTTATTGGTGTTCAAGCAGGCAAAAATCTGTCTGGTATGACGTAGCACCGTGATAAAGTCGCTCTCACTACACTGGAAGTTAATAGGAATACGACTTTTACATCGTACATGTCAGATTTCAATACTGGCAAGTGTCATAACTCGGGAGGATGTCTTCTCTCGAATGGGCCATTGATCATATTTTTGTAGAGCATGCTGGGAAATATGATAATCATGGGTATGGTTTTATTGGGACTGTTTTACACTCCACAGTTTAAAACAATAACTCTGGTTATTAACACCAACACTGTTTTTTTTACACCACTGAGTGTTCATCAACACTATAAATGTTACACTGAAAAATCAACACTGGCCAATTTTCTGTGTATAGCCAAGTTGCCTAACAAATAGCCTACCAAAAGGTTTGAAATTATAAGCAGAAACATAGGTCTATCTAAATTAGGTATCAAAAATTTGTTCCAGCATTTCTGACTGTACAGCGCATTTTATAGATTTGCGGGTTTGGGTCGGGTGCAGGCCTCAGATTTTCATATATAGTCGGGCGGTTGTGGACTGGTTATTAGCGAGCGAGCGAGCGGGTGTGGGTGAACAAACATCTGACCCACACATCACTAACGCACACACACAGTCACACACACACACACACACACGCACACGCACACACACACACACACACACACACACACACACACACACACACACACACACACACACACACACACACACACACACACACACACACACACACACACACACACTCACACACACACACACACACACACACACACACACACACACACACACACACACACACACAACCATACACACACACACTTGCAAGATTGATTACATAAAACATGAAAATCAGAACATTAGTACCTAACAACTTCCTGTTATGCTCTTTTCCCCTCCTTTCTATTTTCTCCTTTATTGCTCCTCCCCCCTCCATGTTATTCACTCCTCCTGTCTGATTCATTTCGTATTTTTCCTTTCTTGCTCCCCTCCTTTGTCCTGGCTCTCTCCCAGGTCATGTAACACGAGAAGTCACTATTCTGTTCTTTCTGCTAAGTATCCCCAGCCATTAGTGACATCAAATCAGCACAGAGGCAGGGAGAGGGGGAGAGAGAAGGACAGAGGCAGGGAGAGGGGGAGAGAGAAGCCAGATGGAGGGAGAGGGGGAGAGAGAAGGACAGAGGCAGGGAGAGGGGGAGAGAGAAGGACAGAGGCAGGGAGAGGGGGAGAGAGAAACAGAGACAGGGAGAGGGGGAGAGAGAAGGACAGAGACAGGGAGAGGGAGAGAGAAGGACAGAGACAGGGAGAGGGGGAGAGAGAAGGACAGAGACAGGGAGAGGGGAAGAGAGAAGCCCAGAGACAGGGAGAGGGAGAGAGAGAAGGACAGAGGGATGGAGAAAGAGGAAGAGGGTGATAAGAACAGATCAGAGTGGGAACAGAAGAGAGAGAGAGAGAGAAAGAGAGGAGGAGGAGGATAGAGGGAAAGAAAGGAGAGGGAGATGAAAATGGGATGGAGTGAATGAGATGGAAGGATGGAGTGAAAATGAAGGTATAATGGCAAGAGGGGACGGAAGAAAGAGAGGGAGAGGAAAAGAGATAAAACAGAGAGGGAGAAGTAGATCTGGTTTCAGTGTGTTTTCATGCTCCCTCTCCATTACAGTAATGTGCTGGATCCATTTAACTAATGCATAAAAGCACCATGATACCCACAATAAACAGCATTACACAATGAATTAGGGGGGAGAGCGAGAGAGAGAGGTACACTGAAACATATCCAGTATACACACACACACAAGCTGGCAGCATACACACACATGCATACATACACAGTAAATACAAACCAAAACGCATGCGCGCGCACACACGCACGCACGCACGCACGCACGCACGCACGCACACACGCACACACACACACACACACACACACACACACACACACACACACACACACACACACACACACACACACACACACACACACACACACACACACACACACACACACACACACACACACAGAGTGACTAACTTCATTACCCAGCCCATTCCTCTTAGTGAGAGGAGAAAAATTCAACCCAATTACCACACCAGAGCCAAATTAAAAGCTTTTCTTCTCAATGGCCGCCATCAGTCTGCTGTCAAATGAACAGCGCTAAGTCCCTCTGTGTTAATGGAACCTTTCTCTACCCCGAAACTCCAACATCTTTATTCACACTGACTCGCCTCCGTTGAAACAACATTTAAAACCAACAGCATTGACACCAAAAGCATAATATTACAATGTCCCCACTAACATCATCAATCAAAAACGGGGAGACACCTAGAAATTATGAATAATACACTCATCATCCCATACACCCATCACCATGGAAACCCCTAACCCAATACACTTATTATGATGATTATTATTATTATTATTATTATTATACTCACATTGCTAAATCTTTAGAAGCATGTTTTCTTATATCAATCTCTATTCTCACTCCTTCTCCCTCTTTCTTTGACCCCTCTCTCCTCTTCCATCTCCCCCTGTCCTCCCCTCTTCTTCCCCTCCTCGGTGCCCTAATCCAGTTCAAAAGTAAACAGGCTCCGGCCTTCATTCCAGTCTAAACCGTATCCAATGTACCAAAGCTGAGCTCTGTGCTGGCCTGTGCTGCTGGGGCTCCACAGAGGTCAGAATTGGGCCAGCAGGCAGCTCAACCCAGCGACCCAGAGTTAGAGAGAGGGGAGCTGGGTAAGGGGCAGCCCAACACTGGGTGTCTGGATGAGCCATCCTGGAGCTGTAGTAGATGTGGGGCCTACTCAGAGTTAATTGTGTATTACTGTCCATATGTGTGTTGCTATTCAGGTATAAATGTGTGGGACAATCTACTGTGTCATAATCTGACATGTATTCGGGTTGTTAAAGGTCCCATGTGGGACTACATCTGAGCCTGAAAATCATTTAAACCCCTCAATTAAGTGACGAAGATCAGATGTTCACATCTGGGTCAGAGGGCCAGACATTTACAATTCAGTGGGTTTTACTCTACTATTCTATTGTATATTTGTAACGACCTGGGTGTCGGGGGGGGTGCGAAGTCAAACGCAGGAAACAGCAGAGCTTCAATAAGTTGAGTCTTTAATCCCCAACTGTTCAACACAATGTCCAACACGGACGAACTGGGTGAACATACACGGTTCGGTCCAACGACACGAGCCACAATCCCAGTCCACAAATACAATCTCCACTCCCGAAATCCAAAAGGTTACAAAGTAATAATCCCGCACAAAGACGCCTACGGGCTGGCTGACAAATAAAGCCATACTAATTACCCACTTAACTGAACACAGGTGTAACAAATAAACACATAAGGAGGGGGAAGAAAAGAGTCAGTGGCAGCTAGTAGGCCGGTGACGACGACCGCCGAGCGCCACCCGAACGGGAAGGAGAGCCTGCCTCGGTTGAAGTCGTGACAGTACCCCCCCTCTGACGCGCGGCTCCCGCAGCGCGCCGACACCGGCCTCGAGGTCGACCCGGAGGACGAGGCGCGGGGCGATCCGGATGGAGGCGATGGAAATCCCTTAACATAGATGGATCCAAAATGTCCTCCACCGGTACCCAGCACCTCTCCTCCGGACCGTACCCCTCCCAGTCCACGAGGTACTGCAGGCCCCTCACCCGGCGTCTCGAGTCCAGAATGGCCCGTATCGTGTACGCCGGCGACCCCTCGATGTCCAGAGGGGGAGGAGGGACCTCCGGCACCTCACCGTCCTGCAGGGGACCAGCTACCACCGGCCTGAGGAGAGACACATGAAACGAGGGGTTAATACGATAATAGGAAGGGAGTTTTAATCGATAACACACCTCGTTTATTCTCCTCAGGACTTTGAAGGGCCCTACACACTGCGGCCTCAGCTTCCGGCAGGGCAAGCGGAGGGGTAGGTTTCGGGTCGAGAGCCAGACCCTTTCCCCCGGTACAAACACGGGAGCCTCACTGCGGTGGCGGTCAGCGCTCCTCTTCTGCCTCCTAGTAGCTTGTTGAAGGGACTCCTGGACGGACCTCCAGGTCTCTTTGGAGCGCTGTACCCACTCCTCCACCGCAGGAGCCTCGGTCTGGCTCGGATGCCATGGTGCCAGGACCGGCTGGTACCCCAACACACACTGAAAGGGGGACACATTAGTAGAGGAGTGGCGTAGTGAGTTCTGGGCCATCTCGGCCCAGGGAATGTATCTCGCCCACTCCCCTGGCCGGTCCTGGCAATAGGACCGCAGAAACCTACCCACCTCCTGGTTCACTCTCTCCACCTGCCCATTACTCTCGGGGTGAAAACCGGAAGTCAAGCTGACCGTGACCCCCAGACGCTCCATGAACGCCCTCCATACTCGGGACGTGAACTGGGGGCCCCGATCAGAAACGATGTCCTCCGGCACCCCGTAGTGCCGGAAGACGTGAGTGAATAAGGCCTCCGCAGTCTGTAGGGCAGTAGGGATACCGGGCAACGGGAGGAGACGACAGGACTTAGAAAACCGATCCACAATTACCAGAACCGTAGTGTTTCCCTGAGAAGGGGGGAGATCGGTCAGGAAGTCCACGGACAGATGAGACCATGGCCGTTGTGGAACGGGGAGGGGTTGCAACTTCCCTCTAGGAAGGTGCCTAGGAGCCTTACTCTGGGCGCATACCGAACAGGAGGAGACATAAACCCTAACATCCCGAGCTAAGGTAGGCCACCAATACCTTCCCCGAAGGCTCCCCACTGTCCTCGTCACCCCAGGGTGACCCGAGGAGGGTAGGACATGAGCCCACCGAATCAGTCGGTCCCGAACACCAAGCGGTACGTACTTACGGCCCGCCGGGCACTGAGGAGGCGCGGGTTCCGCCCGTAACGCCCGCTCGATGTCCGAGTCCACCTCCCATACCACTGGCGCTATCAGCCTCGAGGCGGGGATGATGGGAGTGGGCTCGGTGGTCCTATCCTCCGTGTCGTAAAGGCGAGACAGTGCGTCAGCCTTTACGTTTTGGGAGCCGGGTCTGTAGGACAACGTGAACCTAAACCGGGTGAAAAACATGGCCCACCTTGCCTGACGCGGGTTCAGTCTCCGAGCTGCCCGAATATACTCCAGATTCTGGTGGTCGGTCCAGATGAGAAAGGGGTGTTTAGCCCCCTCAAGCCAGTGTCTCCACACCTTCAGAGCCCTGACCACCGCTAACAACTCCCGATCCCCCACATCATAGTTACGCTCCGCTGCACTGAGCTTACTAGAGAAGAAAGCGCAGGGGCGGAGTTTTGGTGGCGTACCCGAGCGCTGTGATAGCACGGCACCCACCCCAGCCTCGGACGCGTCCACCTCCACTATGAATGCTAAAGAGGGATCCGGATGCGCCAACACGGGAGCATCCGTGAACAGAGCCTTCAACCTGTTGAAAGCTCCGTCCGCCGCCGCTGACCACCGCAACCGCACCGGGCCCCCCTTTAGCAGTGAGGTAATGGGAGCCGCTACCTGACCAAAACCCCGGATAAATCTCCGGTAGTAGTTGGCAAAACCCAAAAACCGCTGCACCTCTTTCACCGTGGTTGGAGTCGGCCAATTACGCACGGCCTTTATGCGGTCACTCTCCACCACCACCCCCGAGGTGGAAATGCGATAACCCAGGAAGGAGACGGCTTGTTTGGAGAACACACACTTCTCAGCCTTGACGTATAGGTCATGCTCCAGCAGTCTGCCAAGCACTTTGCGCACCAGAGATACATGCGCGGCTTGAGTAGTTGAGTAGATCAGAATGTCATCGATATACACAACTACCCCCTGCACGTGCAGGTCCCTGAGAATGTCGTCTACAAAGGATTGGAAAACAGCTGGAGCATTCTTTAACCCATACGGCATGACGCAGTACTCATAATGGCCCGATGTGGTACTAAATGCGGTTTTCCACTCGTCCCCCTCCCGAATACGCACCAGACTGTACGCGCTCCTGAGGTCCAGTTTTGTAAAGAACTGCGCTCCGTGAAATGATTCCACCGCCGAAGCGATGAGAGGTAGTGGGTAACTAAACCCCACTGTGATGGCATTTAGACCTCTATAATCAATACACGGACGCAAACCTCCCTCCTTCTTCTTCACAAAAAAGAAACTCGAGGAGACGGGTGAGATGGAGGGCCGAATGTACCCCTGTCCCAGAGACTCCGCGACATATGTCTCCATAGCCAACGTCTCCTCTTGGGACAAAGGGTACACGTGACTCTTGGGAAGCGCAGCGTTAACCTGGAGATCTATCGCACAATCCCTACCCGGTCGATGTGGTGGTAATTTCGTCGCTTTCTTTTTACAGAAAGCGATTGCCAAATCGGCATACTCGGGGGGAATGCGCACCGTGGAACCCTGGTCTGGACTCTCCACCGACGTGGCACCAATGGAAACTCCCAGACACCTTCCAGAACACTCCTCTGACCACCCCTGGAGAACCCCCTGTCTCCACGAAATATTGGGATTGTGCCGGGCCAACCAGGGAATACCCAGCACCACTGGAAACGCAGGCGAATCAATAATAAAGAGACTGATACGTTCCCTATGATTCCCCTGCGTCACCATGTCCAGGGGAACTGTGGCCTCCCTGACCACCCCTGACCCTAATGGCCGGCTATCTAGGGAGTGCACGGGAAAGGGAGAATCTATCGGCACAAGCGGAACGCCCAACTCTCGGGCGAGTCCGCGATCCATAAAGTTCCCAGCTGCACCTGAATCTACTAGTGCCCTATGCTGGGAAGAGGGGGAAAAATAAAGGAAAAAAATTGAGACAAACATGTGACCAACAGGGGGTTCTGAGTGAGTTTGGTGCTGACTCACCTGGGGTGATCGAGAAGCGTTCCGCCTGACATCTCGACTCCCAGACAGACCCCCCCAGCACCGATCGGCCGTGTGTCCTCTCCGACCACAGCTGGTGCAGGGGAGGCCTCCTCCTCCGGTACCCCTAGGCGCGGCCCCTCCCAATTCCATTGGGATGGGAGCCGGGGCGCTGGGTGGTGGAACGCACAGGACCCTCTCCGAACGCCCGCGGGCAGCCAGCAGATTGTCCAGTCGGATGGACATGTCGATAAGCTCATCCAAAGAAAGAGCGATGTCCCGACACGCTAGCTCCCTGCGGACGTCCTCCCGGAGACTACACCGGTAGTGGTCAATAAGGGCCCTGTCGTTCCACCCTGATCCCGCGGCCAAGGTCCGGAACTCCAGCGCGAAATCCTGTGCGCTCCTCTTCTCCTGCCTAAGATGAAACAGTCTCTCACCCGCCGCTCGGCCCTCTGGGGGGTGGTCGAACACGGCACGAAAGCGACGGGTAAACTCCGGGTAGTGCTCCTTCGCTGAGTCCGGGCCATTCCAGACTGCGTTGGCCCACTCCAGAGCACGACCAGTTAGGCAGGAGACGAGGACACTCACCCTCTCCGCTCCCGAGGGAGTAGGGCGAACAGTGGCCAGGTATAGCTCCAGCTGGAGTAAAAAACCCTGGCACCCTGCCGCCGCTCCATCATAATCCCTCGGGAGCGTAAGACGGAGCGCGCTGGAGCCGGGGGATGAAGAGTCCTGAGGAAGGGGAGCTGAAGGTGGAGAGAGGAGCCCACTCCTCTCCCATCGCTCCATTCTCTCCATCATCTGGTCCATGGCGGATCCGATTCGATGGAGGACGGTGGTGTGGTGGAGAACCCGTTCCTCCATCGATGGGAGAGGGTTGGCTGCTGCTCCTGCTGACTCCATTGCAGGTGCTGGATTCTGTAACGACCTGGGTGTCGGGGGGGGTGCGAAGTCAAACGCAGGAAACAGCAGAGCTTCAATAAGTTGAGTCTTTAATCCCCAACTGTTCAACACAATGTCCAACACGGACGAACTGGGTGAACATACACGGTTCGGTCCAACGACACGAGCCACAATCCCAGTCCACAAATACAATCTCCACTCCCGAAATCCAAAAGGTTACAAAGTAATAATCCCGCACAAAGACGCCTACGGGCTGGCTGACAAATAAAGCCATACTAATTACCCACTTAACTGAACACAGGTGTAACAAATAAACACATAAGGAGGGGGAGGAAAAGAGTCAGTGGCAGCTAGTAGGCCGGTGACGACGACCGCCGAGCGCCACCCGAACGGGAAGGAGAGCCTGCCTCGGTTGAAGTCGTGACAAT